>NW_025964383.1:8432010-8814510 GCF_023055435.1 Haliotis rufescens
AGGATCGTTGTATTTGCATATCATTTGGTGTTCGATCATGGGTTATAATTAATTAGATTATTTTGTTTGAATGACAATTAAACATATACACAAACATTATTGCATGGATCACGTAACGTGTATATCATGTGTCAGAGAACATACAATGAACTTGATACAAAACGTCATACATAAATACACCATCTTCAAAAGAATGAATAATATCATTTTCCTTCTGTGTCAATGAAATATCTACAACCTTCATACAGATCGCGCAAACATGTGCCGATCCATCAATTAACATGGTACACATGAGTAGATGGCGGTGAGGATGAAATGGAGGTAAACCTCAGGCAGCCCCTTCACCTGTGAGGCTGTCAGTTGTAGTTATTCTGAAAATGCCTCAATCAATCACACATCAGCAGGTCTACATGTATTATGCCAGACGGGTGGTCACCGTTTGACCTGGTTGTCAATGTGTTTTCTTTTGGCATGTTGTATCGTATTTAAGAAATAAACAACTCGTGGTCCTTGTTTATGAGGGGGAGGAGGTAGGGGTGTGTGGGGGGGATGGGGGTGTGTGTGTGTGGGTGTGTGTGTGTGTGGGGGGGGGGGGGGGGGGGGGGGGGGGGGATGGTAAATTGAGTTTTCCCCGCATATTGTCACAAGCTTTTGCTTGCGACCGTTCGGCAATTGCGTTTATCTACGTTGTCCAACTATATCTATGGAGAATAACTCACTATGCACTCCCCTCTCAACATAAAACCGTCCAATTTAAGACGTCATCTAGTTGCAAAACGCATGTTTGAATTTGCAGAAATGACGTCATGATTCACCGATGTTTTATAGTGAAATAAACTACGCTTCGTTCTTCATTGTTCTTTGCGATTATCGCGTAGCTATCTAATATATAGTTGGCACAAGTCATTTGCCGATTTTTCAAAGCTGTTATGTCGAATGATATTGAGATACATACGTCAAACATTGATGTCATATGGGTTATTTGAAATTACTTAAAAAACACACGAAACAGACTATTTTCATCATGAATGAACTACGACAAATGGTTAACGCAGGCTCAATGGATGGTTTATGAATGACCTGTCTCCCATGGTGCTAGAGCCATCCATATTAGACTATTTTGGCATATAAACCGTCGAACCTGAGGCAGCTATTTGATTGTGTTAATTAGAATAAATTAATAAGAACACATATTTTACATTTAATCTCAGCTTACTCACAAATTTATGCGCAATGTCATCAATGCTGTATTTGTAGTGTAGTACCTGCAGGCTATTACATACATTGTTAGTCATCATGCACTACGATTCAATGTTTCGGGAATCTTTCACAAACAGATTAGAGGTAACGAACAAGGCATGCTTGCGGTATAGGTATACTCTGCGTTAGTCACCCTGGTGAGGCAACCGACTGCATTACACAGAGGGCCATTTAGATTAAATCTGGTGTGCTTGTTCTGGTGGTGGTGATTTAACAATACTGAACATGTAGCATGAACAAAGAGCATTATTCCTCAACAGGGTAATTATAGGTGAGAATGCTGCCGACCCAAATGTTTTGAATGCTTAACTCACCCACCCTCGAGACGTATTGAATGTTTGTATTTTTCCTCGTTGTGTACATCGTCACCCGTACCACATAGTAACCTGTGGCTGGTGAGCGCGGCCACAGTGTAGTGACTTTATACCATATACATGGTCTGCTTTGTGACATTCCACTGATGTATGTTATACGATAGCAACCCTCCTGCTCGGGTCTAATGTTTCCGTTATATGGTATTCTTCCAGATTTGGACAGAGGACAATAGTCATGCTGCACCAAAACAAAAGTATTTGCTTCCGACTGTATAATATTATATTGTCCTCTTTGGTAACATAATCATTTTCTATCAACAATCACCACTACCGCCATCATCATCGTCATCATCATCATCATCATCATCATCATCATCATCATCATCATCATCATCATCATTAACATTATTATTATTAGGTACAGATTTTAAAAAAAAATCAAGTAAAGAGGGTTTGGCACAGTCAGGCTGGTTAAGCTCATCATCAGCTCAGGGATCGCGCCCCCTCTACACGCAGCCCAGACAGCGGATAGGACTTCTCGCAGGAAGCGCTGCCTAGTCAAACCCACCGAGAATTTTTCGGAGAATGGGAGGACTCCCTAACACTGCAGCCTTCTGCATTACCCAGATTGTCAGAAGGGCTGTATTCCTGGTAGCAACCCCGGGTACTCTCCCAATGTCAGTCTACAGATTTGGGAGGTACCAAACCTAGGACCGAGCAATGGGGAGTCGGACTACTTGGGATGCAAGCGTGATATTTCGAACGCGAGGTCTGCATATTGACCATGTTTTCCCCGAATCTTGTCAATCACATTGGTGTCAAAAGGGACAGAAAATTTAATAATAGAAATTATTTCATTGGATTTATCAAAAAGGGCAAGATCAGGTATGTTGGCCTGGATACGTCTTAGGCTGATATGGGCCTATTCCAAAGAATTTTTTATTGATAATTTTCCATGACGCCCTCTTCATATTCCGGGTCGTCCCTCGGTGTCAAAACAAGCATGGCGAAGAAGCTAATAAAATGATTGAGCCACACCATCATGTCGCTTAAGATACTGTGTCTGTGCCAAAGCTGGGCATCCACTGACAATGTGTTGGACAGTCTCATTAAATTCATTGCATAATCGACATTTCATAATTACATTTTGATGCAAAATCACACATTGATGGTTTCCAGTAGGAAGGGACTGGTCCTAAGCAGCAAACAGAAAGCCTTATGTTTCACTTTTCAGACCAGCCGACCTCATCCAAGCGAAGGACACTGCGGGGTTGCAGTTTTATCAACACACTGCACAAAATCTTGAGGCAGTGGTCGTTCAGAAAGTTTCGCCCTGAAAAACTCAGTCTGGCCGATTTCATACGCCACTTCACTTGGTTGACACTCATTTCTGTACTGTCCAGCAGTACAGAACCATCAACAAAATCAACACCGACATTGAGATTATGTCCCACATCCTTGGCTGGTTTAAGACATCTGTGGAATGCCTTGTTTTCATAATGAGTGTTGATATGCTTCACAAGAGGGTCATCAAACAAATATATGTGTGCAAAAGTGCACAATACAAGTCTATCATGAAGAGCCCCCACATTAATCAAACCACGCCCACCCATTATAATTGCTGAACATAAGCGATGGAGGGAAGAGCGAGGGTGGTGGGATCTATTGTCTGACTTTGGGTGATCATCATCATCATCATCATCATCATCATCATCATCATCATCATCATCATCATCATTATTATGATTATTATTATTATTATCATTGATATATTATTATTATTATTATTATTATTATTATTATTATTATAATAATAATAATAATAATAATAATATCAATTTGTCTGTGGATTTTTTTATAGTCATTGGATTAAATGTACTTTCGTGTATAAAGCCAAAAATCAAATTTTTTTCTCATCGAAAAATGATTCATTCCTATTAACAAGACATGAATCTATCCTTCCTTGAAAAGCTTCTCTACCTTTTGTATTGAATGTGTTATTATAGATGTAGATCTTCATGTAATGGCTGACTAGCTGACCCGGTATGATAGAGAAAGTGACGGGTGTGTGTTGACAGTTGGGGTCGGTCCGCCAATCTATTTCCACGATATATAATCCACCTCCATGTAGAACCAGCGGGCATGACAGTGTTATATGGGCCAAAGCGGGTCACGTCCATTGTTGTATTGGCAATTTGTCAATCATAAATATGCCCTCTGAGGAATATCTCGTATTTCAAGGCGGCAGGATTTCTGTTGATATATCCCTGAGCATGTCCATCACCGAATGTACTAATCAGTGTTCAAGGCCTATAAGGTAAACATTAAACATTAAGTATACTTGAGGGTTAAATTGAACTGGGAGAAGAAATCGGACATTCTTGACGCGGATTCTTGACCCTAGCCCCCATCAACATCCGCATGTGGTGTCCTATGATAATGTTCACTCGGACCTAAAATCATCTTCTTAGAACAACCTCTTCCACATAACCCAATGGGTATGCCTCTAGGTATTTCAATAGCTTATAATATACAGAATTATCACTATTGATAATACCCCTCCACTAAGTTTGAAGACTGTTTCCTAAAGCCTTTGTAGCATCCCTAGCTGCACTCATCGCCACGGTTTTCTACATTCGCTATGTGATGAAGAGCAAGCTCTGTAACAAAGAGATGTTTGATTTGGTGCAGGCTGCACCTTGTCCCTGCCTTGCGTCAACAATACTTGCTGGAGTAAATGAGGCGAACGATGGGCACCTTCAACGATTTATTGTGTATCTGTTTTCATGAATATTACATTCAGCGAGAGGCATGCGCATGTTATACGCTGTTCATGAAGATGATGAAGACGATGCCTTCAGTGACAGTACCAACGATGCAGTCTTAAGGTTGCTTTGTTGTGATTGCCTTGACTACGCGTCTACACAAAATACTCCAATAGAATATATATAACGATGATGTGTCATGGAAACATGTTATAATCATTTGAGGAGTGTATTACTCATTGGCTGACACATACAGTATTTACATTTTGCCTTTTTTCTAGTACCAGTGAGTGAGTGAGTTGGGTTTAACGCCGCTTTTAACAGTATCCCAGTTATATCACGGCGTGTCAGCTTAATGTGGGAGGAAAGCCCGAAGTGATGCAGGTCTCAGACATTTACCACGTTGGTGAAACCCACGAGCACGGGTATGGTACTGACAAATAATCAGGGCGAAACTGGATTCGAACCCACGATCAAAGGTTTCTGGCGTGCCCAAGGGACGCAACTCTGCACAGCAGATTGCGTCGCCTTGGTCGACTGGGCCACCCTGCCCCCTACCGTACCAGAAGGCTATATAAACACCGAAAAGGGGCATTGCTTATTTTGAATGTGTGTCAGATGCCTGCTATATATATTCGCACCATATCATTCGCACTATGAATTTTCAGGCAATAAGGTATTCTTTCTTTTAAATGCAAAGAGACAGTTGATTGACATAATACGTTTACCAAATGAATCTGGGATTCGAACCCACAAGATGGCAGCAATAAATCAACGTTAAACAATCCACAAAAAGGTGGAGTGAAGCAGCAAATGTCCATTCATAAAGTAATAATAACACGGTAGATCCATGACCTAGTAAACTAAAGATCTGAACTCCTGAAGAGATTGAAAATAGACCTTAGCCTCTTTTATGGTGCAAGGTCGAGGTTGTTTCTGAAAAAAGATTTGATTTATATTTCATTGCTGTTGTTGTTTTTTCAACAGTTTCTGAACTTTTTAGAATTCATTTTTAAAAGTTGACCTTGCGTCTAAACGTTAGCATTTATTAACCACTACTTACACAAATATCAAGGCTATTAACAGCTGGACGTCTTAAACAACAACAACAGCTATCCGTTCTTGCGAATATCCACCAGCATATAACAGCAGACATATTTGGTAATCATCGCTATTCATCACCGTACATATACACCCTACTAAAACTCATGTTCTCTTGTTCTTTGTTTATGGCATACTAATAACAGTACTAGTTTGGGTTGTGACAAGAATATGATACGTGGCAGGGGCTGTGGTTATCCTGAAGGGCAGGCTGTGAGGTGACGTGTGTCAGTGTTTCGTATGTTCAACTGTCACATGTCTTGACGGAGCACATGTCACAGTCCTGCTACACTCCCGCAGTGTTTCCGCAGTGTTTCGCTGACCCACAGCAACGGTGACACAACTCCGCAACAGCGTTTGCTGGGCGGAATCACCCTCTTATTGGTTTTTGAAACAAATTGTGCAGTTGACATTGAAGATACTGGACACTGAAGAATGTGTTTTTTTTAAAAGAAAAGAAAAATGAAGGGTGTAAATCACAATATATAGCATTGAGTCAATACACATGAGCAAATGAAATATGCAATAGAAACCGTATTGACGCCAATGGCAATAGCTTAATTGGCTTGTGACGTTGCAATAAACGACGGTTAAAAACAACGTATGGATTGAGAAAATTAATGTCACGACTTCAAAGCAAAGTAGTGGTAATACTTCATAAGATTTTGCTTAAGACCTAATGCAATTTGAAAACTATGACATACATCAAACGGTGAAATTTGAACCATCAACTTTGATGTTGGGCGTTTTTCATAATGCGTCATATGAATACCATATGCTGGTGTTTAACTGACTGAATACTGGGGATTCTGACGGAGACTGCACTCAATCACACCATGGGCGGATACAGCTTTTTTGAAAAGAGGGGGTGCACAATTAAGATCTATCTATTGTCTTTGGTGGTAATTTATACAGAAATAATGATTTTTTTTCGAAATAAAGGGGGGGGGGGGGGGGGGGGGGGGCATGTACACATATGCGACCAACTGCCTATTCGCTTTGCGTACCCATTTTCGTATTTCAACATGTCTGATAATGGTACATGCATTCACTCAGACGGGTATAGATGGGGTCGACACAGAGACTGTGTTAGTTCATGTTAGATTAAAGCCCGTCTCAAGTCCCATAACTCTCCGTGCATGGCTGACTCCATTCATACTCGGACCTCCTCCTCCCACCCCGACGACCAGGTCAACCATGACGTTATGTGGTGCACACGTGAAGTCACACGGCTTACCGACAGCAGAAAGATTGGGCTAGTGGATTGGAGTTTCAAGTGATTGTTTCCTTGTAAATATATGACATATTATCGTGTGATTGTGACCATGGTTGTTTGATGAGTATAAGTTATTGTATGTAAAGACATGTACAGTGAGTGGATGTTTGGTTCATGCCTCAGTCGACATGCATTTCACGGCGGACTGTCATAGAGTCTGGGCAAATGTACCAGTGGTCTATATGCGTGATACTGGGGTACCTTGGCGAAACATCACAAGTCACACATATTGCCCATTCCACCCCGAATTCCCCACAGTATGTGTATCATGTAGATATATATCAAAGAACTGACTTTCACATTATTTGAGCTCATTGGAGTATAAACCTTCAAACTGTATGAACATGTTGGACGGTTCCATCGTTCCTGGACTGAACAATCTTTTAAAGGTGATATTAAAGATGTTTCGAAATAGGTGCTGAATTAAATTTATAGGTCACTGCAGAATACTGTTGATTGGTTGGTTTGTTGTTTTACGCCGCACTCAGCAATATTCCAGCTATATGACGGCGGTCTGTAAATAATCGAGTCTGGACCAGACAATCCAGTGATTGATATCATGAGCATAGATCCACGCAATTGGGATCGATGACATGCATCAACCAAGTCAGCGAGCCTGACCACCCGATCCCGTTAGTCGTCTTTTACGACAAGCATAGTCACCTTTTACGGCTAGCATGGGTTGCTGAAGACCTATTCTACCCCGGATCTTCACGGGTGCAGAATACTGTTTACTGTCAATCTTGGACGTGGTCAATCATTACGTTTCCGTCTTTTAGTTCGCTCTGGTGGGTCGACACGATGATATTCAATCACGAATATACAGTAAAAAACTATGACTGTTTCCTTTGTATTTCAATCTCGAGTACAGATTAAAGTGTCTATGCTATGATAACAACATTTCTTTGTTTACTGAAGCTGGGGAATTTGCAGGGAGTTTTCAGGGAATGTGGAAGTAGTCAATCAGTGTTTACATCTTTCCGACAGTCTGGTAAAAACGTGTGAAGTCAGTTAGCCGGTCCAGTGGAAACTCCACATATCGTGTAAACTTCACATAACAAAAGTATTATAACTTGTTCAACACATCTAGGCATACACTTGTAGGGACGTTGATGTCAAGTTAACACGACTGGCAACCCGTTACTGCATTACAGCGACATGTTCAACTACATCTGTCTACATTATGTTCAGATACACGTTACTGCTTGGATGTCACTCAATATATTCCGATGTTTTATGAATCAATGAAATGAAAGACACATAAGGACATGTCCCACACAATAACCAAGACGGATATGATTATCAAGACATTTTGTCACAATATATAGAATGAATATAGATTACATGTCCATGCGTTATTGTTGTATGTATTGCCATCTTTGTTTACCGGTTTCCAACTTGCCGTTCTACATCCGTGCATTATTTGCAGTTAGAGCTGCAATTAAACATGCAATATCGCATAAAATTCATAACGGCTTGTCATGAATATTCCTTGCCTTTTCTTTCTCTCTCTCGCGCGCTCTCTGTCTCTCACTCTTTTGCTTTTTCTCTCTCCCTCTCTCTTTCTCTCCATCAAGGTAGCTCCAATGCCTCATTAAAGCCTCCTATAATCCGTTCATTGTGGAACTATTAGGTACACGAGAGTCCTCCTATAATCCGTTCATTGTGGAACTATTAGGTACACGAGAGTCCTCTGATATACGTTTTAGTGGATCAGCTTTCATCCACATTGTACTTTGCTGTTGTACTATGGTTAAAGTGATGCTATCGTTAGTGTGAAACGACCATCCTGTCTCTGTCACGACTTTCTGACATAAATATGTCTCTGTTCAGTTTCAAGACGTGTTATTGTAGACCTTTGTAAAAGTCAGTCAGGTCAGTGAGTCGATTTAAAAGTATAATACTGGAGTTGAAGAAACAGCGTCTATTTAGAGTAACATCTCCGCGCGGGATGAGTCATACGTACATCATAAGCTATAAGTCGATGTGATAAACTTTCCATAACATTTCATATTCACATTTATTCAGAGGGCATAACACATTTTCATTCACTGACAATATGACAGCAATGTTTTTGAACAATAAATGGAGGGTACATATGGTTCGGTATGAATATCGGTGCTTCATTTCCATCGCCATCATGTGTCTTTCCTTCAGTGTCTGTCCCTCGATATATAACACAGGTACATATTCATATCAACTAACAGACATACTCAATCAACCGGATATGAACCATTCCTTACCAGTCTATCTCCAGTGACCAAAGGGAAGGTTCGGGTGGGCAGGCTCGGTGACTTGGTTGATTGTGTGACATCGTACCCCGACGGTGTGACTCGTGGGCGGAGTGGGCAAGCGGTCAAACGCTAGCTGGACATATTGTGTCCCGGGTTGTTATTCAGCCTTGAGACCAACAATGTTTACAGGTCTTTACAGTGTTGCCACTACCCCTGGTGTACAGTACATTTACCCTCTACACTCAAAGCAACCCACTCGTCCGATGGCAGATGACCAGATGGTGGAAACACTAATACTTTTTACCCCCGAAACACAAGTGTCAAAACATGTAATGTCAGCCTTGACAAGTGACCTAGTTCTAATATGCGTCTGTTCACCCAGCATGGAATGGGTACCCTATGCGTGAGGTGGGTGTAAAAATTTTCTAGCGCCATAAAGGCAGCTTGGGTTGTAAACTCCCCGGGGAGCTGAGAATGATAATTGGAATGAAAACGGATCTACTGGTCGGGGAACAAATAAAAACGCATTTGAGCATAAACTAGTATCTGGATATCTGCGGTATATAAATGTATAATATAATAATATAATAATAATGACGATCACAAGATTGTCTTGTCCAGACTCGATGTTGTTATAGTGTCAATATTGCTGAGTTAGGGGTGATACAACGAGCAAAATAATCTCCAGTTATGTGTATCCGTTTAAACTTTCCGGCAGTGAAGGTATCCACAATCTCTCATCAGTGTATACTGTCATGGTACATGCGTCACATTCCAACATGTCCTGAACCCACACACGAGTTGTATATATGTGTTAATACATTACGTCAGATACATCCTTTGACATTTTAATAACCTTCGCAGTCAGAATTACAGTGGGCTTTCTGTATCTCGCGTAGGAGTAATCTACCTCATTGTGGAAAACATAAAAAAACATTGTCCCTTGTTTATCGTCTGTAGTAACATGACATATGGTCGTCTAGCAGACTGTGATCTGTGTTATGTACAGCGTGGCCAAGGAGGAGGGTGTGCTGGCAGTCGCTCAGCTGGTGTTTTCAATAGTTATGTAAATATCAGAGCTCATTGACACACACATTCATGACAACTGAAGTAGAACCGATTCATTCTCAGACATGTTCATATGTTAAGATTCGTTGTTGTAATAGCAGATTATGTCTGTTTTGGACGACCCTGTGTCTACGATAGTAGCGGTGGTTTCTAAAAGATACATCAGAAGCGCTGATGAATATAATATGCTATTCTTAACACTCTGTGCCTGATTTCTTCATTCGTAAGTTTCTAGGTTATCAAATATTCATCAATATATCTACATCGCCTGAAGTAAAACGTAGTTGAGATCGATTATAAACTTCGGGTGAGTAGTGTGTCCTGGTTGTACTGGAGAAGACTTGTAGTCCAATGTTCCATATGTCAGTCGCTACTGTAGATATGATACGACCTGGGAGCTTCGTAGTTTGTCCTATTATTTTATTTGTAGCAACTCACGGGACATAATTGATTTCTTTGTACAAACAATGTTTTCCCGATAACAATAAATTACGTTGTCAGATGTGTCACAAGGAGCGCGGATCGATCAATTTTGATGTAAAATTAATGCATTCCATGGAAACAATGAGGTGCACACTCATGGTCTGCTTAAACTCAGTTTTGTCAATAATTCATGGATTTAAGGAATCAACAAAGACGCTTTTCAAGCAGGGGGTGTAACAAGATGTGCTATTCAGTGTAAACAGGCCGGGGAAGTAGCAGAGCTCCGGCAACAGCGAAGAGGCTGAAACCGTCGATGCGTGTCTCTGTTGCCAGTAACATCTTAAGTGAAGCATAGACTGAAGTCTCTGTTAATGATGTGTTGTCACACTACTCTCCAATATGAACAATATTGTTAATCATATCAAACATTAATGATATTTATATCACAGCTTTGTAATTTGCATAAGAGGTACGTTCGACACAGATGAGAAAAATCTTGCTGACATATTGCCTGTGATGATTTTAAGTGCGAACGGGTATATGCATATGCTCTATTTGAATGCTGTGTAGTTTTCACATTCTTTTCCTCAACTACCCACCCCACCACAACTGCCCTCAACCCCACCCCCAACAACCACCCACCCGTTACTACCTTCATCCTCACCCCCTACACCCACTCCACCCAAACTACTCTCACCCCCTACACACACCCCATCCAAACTACTCTCACCCCCTACACACACCCCACCCAAACTACTCTCACCCCCTACACACACCCTACCCAAACTACTCTCACCCCCTACACACATCCTACCCAAACTACTCTCACCCCCTACACACACCCCACCCAAACTACTCTCACCCCCTACACACACCCTACCCAAACTGCTCTCACCCCCTACACACACCCTACCCAAACTACTCTCACCCCCTACACACTGCCCACCCAAACTATTCTCACCCCCTACACACACCCTACCCAAACTACTCTCAACCCCTACACCCCCCCCCCCGCCCTAACACTCCTCATCCTTACCCTCGACACCCACCCCACCCTAACTACCCTCATACCCACCCTTTAAACAAACTCCACCTCAACTACCCTCATCTTTATCCCTACACCCACCCCGACTACCCTCATCTTTACCCCTACACCCACCCCGACTACCCTCATCTTTACCCCTACACCCACCCCGACTACCCTCATCCTCATATCCCCTACACCCACCCCGACTACCCTCATCCTCATATCCCCTACACCCACCCCGACTACCCTCATCCTCATATCCCCTACACCCACCCCGACTACCCTCATCTTTACCCCTACACCCACCCCGACTACCCTCATCTTTACCCCTACACCCACCCCGACTACCCTCATCTTTACCCCTACACCCACCCCGACTACCCTCATCTTTACCCCTACACCCACCCCGACTACCCTCATCTTTACCCCTACACCCACCCCGACTACCCTCATCTTTACCCCTACACCCATCCCGACTTCCCTCATCTTTACCCCTACACCCACCCCGACTACCCTCATCTTTACCCCTACACCCACCCCGACTACCCTCATCATTACCCTCTACACCACCTCGACTACCCTCATCCTCATATCCCCTACATACACCCCCATACCCTCAACCTTATACCCTGTACATCCACCCTAACTTCCCTCATCCTTACCCTGTACATCCACCCACCGTCAACACATACACACGCAGACCCACACCTTAAACAAATCACCCTGCACACCAGTTGCGTGTAGTAAGGTACTATTTTCAATATCAATATATCCCATTGTTGCAGTGACGTTTGAACTTACCAATGTTGACGATGCGCACGCCGTCCCTGGATATGGCATCAAGAGCGACTGACACATTCTGCAACTTCTCATAATGGTTAGCAGGGTTCTTAAGAACACCACCGAATCTCCGATGCTGTAGTTCCTCCACGAGGGCCAGGAGGTTGACACCGTCTTGGAAGTCGGTCCTGACGTCGTGGATAACAATGTTCCTTGACTTCAGCTGTTCATTCAGCCAGTTGGTGAAAGTGTTCTTCTGAATCTGCATCCGTTGTGCCAGATCTGGGTAATGAAGGGACTCCCTTGCTCCGCCAAAGTGATTCATATTTATCTATTTTTCACTACAAATCTCCAACAATCCAGGCGAAGCACTTGAAATGCGGTAAAATTGACACTAGGAATCTACGTTCTACACCACGCTATCCATGCCCGCTGATGCGACAGACACGTTATCGACAACCCAATAACAACACACGCGTACGTCCAGATCCCGGGGGTGAGGGCAATATGGCATCCCTTCTGCACCCCTCTCTGCCGGGGCTTTTGCTACAGTGTAGGAGCGGCTGACCCGTTGAAGTTGGTGAAGGCAGGTATGCAATATTCAGTCAATCGACAGAAGACCTATTTGGCTATTCACCTTCCCACAATACCGTCACACAAGCCATTCGCTTCCCAAACCGGTTTTCTAGTATAGCGAACACCATGCCGTCTCCTCAGTGGGGCCGTGTTTACCTGTTATAACTTAGAGATATATTTAGTTTACCTGTCTCCCCGCAGTGATATTGTGCTACACCCCCTCCACCCTGGGATGACTGGTGTTGACAGTCAGCATGACCTGGTCAGGTCACCACCCTCATCTGATATTGGCAACTGATTGACAACACTGATCATGCAATGTACCACTCGATAGAGTGAGAGACATGTACTTTACGGCAAGCACGGCAATACCTCGTGACCTGACCTGTATTGATGGAGTGCACGTAATTCAAACAAGGGTTTTAGAGCCTGTAAAAGTATAAGTACACAAATCAACTTGGAAATATATATATGCTTATGTTTTTCCATTGTGCTACGTATACGAACGTGCAGCTGAGGATTTTATTTCCAGATTATGGTAGTGGGTCGCTACTGGGGATTTGTCTTAAATCCTAACACAATGCACAGTTATCCGCTGTAACTAATGCCTGTTGTTACTAGACTCTGTAATGATTACTTGGTTCAGAAGATTAAACTCCAGTTACCTCGAACTTCGAGGGGCAAATTGGAAGCTTCAAGGAAGCCAGTTTCAAAAATGATTAAGTAAACAGTGTCGTGTTGTAAAGCTAACTGACTATATTCGAGATATTTCGAAATATCTTCGACTTAACCAGAGTGGATATTCAATCTTATTTATGATTTATTTAAAAAATGAAATACTTACCGAATACTAAATATGTCACTTTTTGTGTTATAAGTTCAAGCATGCTACTAGTCCCCCCTTGTCATTAACCCCTGTTCAAGCATGCTTTTAGTCAACCCTTGTCATTAACCCCTGTTCAAGCATGCTACTAGCCCCACTTGTAATTAACTCCTGTTCAAGCATGCTTCTAGATGCCCCTTGTCATTAACCACCCTGAAAGCCTGCTACTAGTCCACCCTTGTACCTAATCACTATTCAAGCAGTCAACCCTTGTCATTAACCCCTGTTCAAGCATGCTACTAGTCCTGTCCTTGCCGTGAACCCCTGTTAAAACATGTTACTAGTCAACCCTTGTCATTAACCCCTGTTCGGGGATGCCACTACTCAACCCTTGTCATTAACCCCTGTTCAAGCATACTTCTATTCAACACTTGTCATGAACCCCTCTCCAACTTGCTTTTAATTCCCGCCCATTTTCATTAACCCCTGTTCAAACATGCTTCTAGTTCCCCTCTTGGCTTTAATCCCTGTTCAAGGATGCTACTGTTCTCGTCATTGTCATGAACCCCTGTTCAAACATGCTATTAGTTCCCAAACCCTTTTCATTAACCCCTGCTCAAGCATGCCACTACACCCCCTTGTCATTAACCTCTGTTCAAGCATGCTACTAGTCCCGTTCTTGCTATGAACCCCTGTTCAAGCATGCTATTAGTTCCCGCCCCTTTTCATTAACCCCTGTTCAAGCATGCTATTAGTTCCCGCCCCTTTTCATTTACCCCTGTTCAAGCATGCTACTTGTCAACCATTTCCATTAACCCCTATTCAAGCATGCTACCGTCCCGTCCTCGTCATAAATCCCTGTTCAAACATGCTATTAGTTCCCGCCCCTTGTCATAAACCCCTGCTCAAAAGTATGCTTCTAGTCCCCCCTTGCCATTAACCACTAATTAAGCATGCTATTAGTCCCCCCTTTTCATTAACCCCGAAACAACCATGCTTCTAGTCCCCCCTTGTCATTAACCCCTAATCAAGCATGCTTCTAGTCCCTCCTTGTCATAACCCCTGTTCAAGCATGCTATTAGTTCCCGCCCCTTTTCATTAACCCCTGTTCAAGCATGCTATTAGTTCCCGCCCCTTTTCATTTACCCCTGTTCAAGCATGCTACTTGTCAACCATTTTCATTAACCCCTGTTCAAGCATGCTACTAGTCCCCGCCTTTTTTCATTAACCCGTGTTCAAGCATGCTACTTGTCAACCCTGTTCATGAACCCCTTTTCAAGCATGCTACTAGTCACCTTCTTTTTTCATTTACCCCTGTTGAAGCATGCTACTAGTCCCCGCACCTTTTCATTAACCCATGATCAAGCATGCTACTAGTTCCCGCCCCTTGTCCTGTACCCAATTTCAAGCATGCTACTAGTCCCCGTCTTTTTTCATTAACCCCTGTTCAAGCATGCTACTAGTCCCCGTCTTTTTTCATAAACCCTTGTTCAAGCATGCTGCTAGTCTACCCTCCTTCAATTAACCCCTGTTCAAGCATGCTACTAGTCCCCGACTCTTTTCATTAACCCATGTTCAAGCATGCTACTAGTCCCGCCCTTTTTCATTAACCCCTGTTCAAGCATGCTACTTGTCCCCGCCCCTTTTCATTAACCCTTGTTCAAGCATGCTGCTAGTCTACCCTCTTTCCATTAACCTCTGTTCAAGCATGCTACTAGTCCCCGCCCCTTGTCATGAATCCCTGTTCAAGCATGCCACTTATTGCAATAAACAAACACGGCGTAAGTACAAATGATAATATGAGCGTGGGACACAAGAAATGGGCTTCACACATTGTACCCATGTCGGGAATCGACCCGGGTCTTCTGCGTGACAAGCGTGCTCTTTAACCCACTCTTCTACCGGACTGTCCCGTAAGGCTGTGACGTCTATTGTGACGTCATTGAGCACCGCAAAACTCATGTCTGTGTGACTCAATGGAGGTGAGTGTATGGCATAAACAGACCAGTAGAGCGTGTGGAATCATTATCACACGTGTGTTTCGTAGGTATGTTCAACACGCTTGTCTTGAACCAAGTGGCTGATAGTTAGTGTTGGACGAAGATTATGAAGAAATCAGATCACGATACGTGTGAGTTGGTGTATGTGTGCTTCTGTAGACAGCTTGTCCCAGGAAAACAAATGAGGGGGCGGGGATGCTGTGGGAAGATACAGCGAAGGAGATATTTTCTCACGACCTCCGAGCACTTATCGGAAATCAGGTCCATCTGATCACACGATCAACGAGTGAATTCCCTTTGCTGTGCAGAATTACTATATGAAGCATTGCGTTTCAAGTTTTAGCTTTCGATGTCGTTGTATTTGTCTGGAAGTACATGTTCAGATGTTGTTATATACTCCGTGAAAATATTAAAAAGACTTTTCGTGTTAATATTTGAGTTGATAGCTTCAGTCAGTCAGGTTTGTTTCTGTAGACGACTATTAGTCCCATCAGGGCCTAGACCGGACCATCACAAACATCACGTGCTTGTCATCTGCTTGACGAGCAGTTCAATAATACCACAGCTGAGGGGATAAAGCCTTTTCTCAACAGAATTAAATAACGTATTTCCTTGTGAGCGGTTTCTTTATTTCCCCATCCAGAGTGGGTAGAACTGTACTTATGTTAAATATGCACCAGCCTGGAACAGTTTTGTTTAAACTCAGACGGGCGCAGTCAAGCATCAATGTACACGACATGCATATATGCGTGTGACATCATGTAAGCTTTGAATTATTTATGTCTCAGGGCTGAGACTTAAACCCAGGAGAACACAGCTTACAACAAACGTAAGCACACGCCCATGGAATGGCCATAAAGCCAAAATACGTACACAACCGTACGTATTCACATACGCACACACACACGTACGCAAATCCGCAGGCACACAAACAGATGGATATTAACACGCATACACATGCACATCGACACTCATGCGCTCCCAGTGTATGCATTGACACGCACACAGGTACGTACGTTATCGCTTACATCTAGGGGAGACATGTCTTCACGGATACATGTTTCAAATGGTACATGTATATAGATAAGTATGTAAGGAGTGGTCGAGTCTGACGAGCAGGCGGATCAATCATTCAATGATGTAGAGGTATACTTAAGAGGTAATACGTGTGATCCTCAGGGAGGCTTTTCAGTGTAAGAATAAACACAGCCGTGGTGCACATTCCTTGAATGCAGTGATGAACAGGACTATCTGGGTATGTCGCTCCCAGTATGCACTATCTAGGTATAGCTGGGTATCCAGTCATACGCGACCTGGTTAGACATAGGGGGTATGTATATCTTCATAGTGCACCAGGGCATCCCGAGAAAATGGGAAGATGGTTTTCTTACATTTGTTGCTCGGCATACGGCTGATTAGTGTTTGTACTTGAAGAAGATTGTGTGTGCGAGTGGTTTTAGAAGACTTGAGACTTTAGAAGATGTGAGGTGAGGTGAGGTGAAAATGGGTTTAACAGCGCGTCCAAGATTATTGCACTTATATAGCGACGTGCATGTACGTGTGTGTGTTTGTGTGGCTGCTTGTACTAATCCGGACTGATGCCGATTTATAGTGCCACTGAGATACCATGCCGCAGTTTAACATGAATACCTCACTCAGACACAGTATTCTGACGCCGAGCCGACCAGTCCTTGTTTTAGCCCTTAATGCCGAGCGCCAGACAGGGTAACAACAAGTACAATCTTTTAACGTCTTTTGGTATGACGCGGCCCGGGATCGAACCCTGGACCTTCCGCTCTCCGGGCGGACGCTCTACCACTAGACCACGGAGGCGGTCTAGAAGATGTGAGCTTGGATGATAATAGCAGTCTTTGTCCCTGTATCGTACGTCCTCGGGGCGGTGGGGAGCCTTGTAAACCTTGCACGCTCACTCACTCACTCACTCACTCACTCACTCACTTGGAATCCCCGAGACGATGCATGTAACATGGGCCCATCCAGCAACGTCTCGTACAATGCGACTTAATGGATTAATGGAACGGGTGGTCAGTCTCAACGACTTGGTGGTTTGTGTGTCATCTGACCCAGATGGCGTGGATCGTTGCTGACAATATCAATCACTGGATTGTCTGGTTTAGGCTCGATTATTTAAAGGTCGCCATCACTTAGCTGAAGTATTGATGAGTGCGACGACAAACAAACAACAAACAAACAAACAAACAAACAAACAGACATCAGAATGTAACAGTGACAAAGAACAGAACTCAATCTAAACATCGATCACTTTATTCTATAAAACATTTCGAGAACTATGATATAAATATAACAACATGTATCAGGCACTTTTGCGTAAGTCTGTCTCGCGAAACTGTCATTTCTTGGACAATAATCTGAAATGTGATGATAACGATATAACACACACTCTGTCAGGGGCCACCAACGTCACGTCTGCCTGGAGAGTAGTAGTTCGATCCCGTGGCCATGTCATACCAAAAGACGTTTAAATACGGTACTTGTTGTTACTCTGCCTGGCGCTCGGCATGTGGTAAAAGAAGGACAAATCGGCTCGGAGCTAGCAAAGTTACATTGCTGTATAGGATTTCATTGGGGTCGCACCATGACATAGGCACAAGTCCGGACCAGTACAAGCACACACAAGTCCATGTACGATTCTATATGAGCCAAGAAACTTGAACGCGGTGATAAAAAACACATTTCTCGTAACATCATTAATATTTCATAAATTGAATTAATTCTCGTTTTGCTTAAACGAACCTAAGGCTATATACATCTAGCACATGAATTAGATTATCAGAGGATAGATTCTCTTCATGCAGACTGTTTATCTAAATACGCCAGTGCGCCTATTAAACTGGGGGTACAAGAGAGCCTACGTGGGCGGGACGTTGATGACATCTGAACAGAAAGATTGTCACAATGTCTTAGTCACATGGAATCTCTCAACACCAACACATGGAGCACATCAATTATAACGAAATGATCTTTTCAGCACACATTTCTTCCAGCAACTGTTCTTCACAACCCTATTTAGTCACGTGTGACTTGCCTGGATCAGGTGTATGGAGTCCATGTTCAAGCAGCCTTCACTAGAACCCTTGTCGTGACAACACTGTGTAAGGCACGTGCAGTGCAGACCACTTGGGGAATATGATGACGCGCAAGGTCAGGGTTCACGACCTTGCTTTCCAGCCACACGGAATTAGAAGGATCAACGAGGAGGAAGTCAGAGATATAGCTGACATGACGAAAGGCCACTTGTAGGAATGGGTGTCGTCGTATACCCAACCTGAAAAAGACAGGTATACATTTGTTTGTTTGTTTGTTTGTTGTTTAACGCAGCAGTCAGCAATATTCCAGCTATATGACGGCGGTCTGTAAATATTCGAGTCTTCACCAGACAATCCAGTGATTGACATCATGAGCATCGAATTGGGATACGATGACAGGCATTAAGCAAGTCAGCGAGCCTGACTATCCGATCCCGTTAGTCGCATCTTACAACAAGCATAGGCATCTCTTATGACAAGCATGGGTTTGCTGAAGATAAGTTCTAACTCGGATCTTAATCACTTAGACAATACTTCGAATGTAATTCAGAATGATCAAATCACGATAACATGTCTCTGATTGAATCAGATGACGAACAGGGTCATATCAGATGGATGGCTGAATTCAACATACCTCCAAACTGACTTACATTATTGCTCATTTCTTAACAAGTTCATATAAACAAGGTGTTAAACTACTGGTTAAAGCATCCTCGCGTCATGTTGCAGGGTCGGGTTCGATTCCCCACATTGGCACAATGTGTGAAACTCGTTTCTGGTGTCCCTTAACCTTTTTAAGCGGGTCTGTTGCCAAAAGTGAAAAATCAAATTCACTCTCTCACTCAAATGAACAATTAAATGCAGCTGACTGCATGGACCCGTACCGATATAATGGTGAGTTACACCTAAGATCTCTCTGTCAAAGGCAGCGTCCGCCCGGAGAGCGGAAGGTCCGGGGTTCGATCCCGGGCCGCGTCATACAAAAAGACGTTAAAAGATTGTACTTGTTGTTACCCTGTCTGGCGCTCGGCATTAAGGGGCTAAAACAAGGACTGGTCGGCTTGGAGTCAGTATACTGTGTCTGAGTGAGGTATTCATGTTAAACTGCGGCATGGTATCTCAGTGAGCTAGCACTATAAATCGGCATCAGTCCGGACTAGTACAAGCAGCCACACACACACATACACGTGCATGCACGTCGCTATATAAGTGCAATAATCTTGGACGCGACGTTAAACCCAATTTCACCTCACCTCACCTGTCAAAGGCAAAAGCTTTTTTGCTGTATCATGTTTTGCCCCATGTTAGAAACTCCTGCTCGATTGACGGGTATAGGAGAGATTTTACCGACGCTTCAAACTATACCTCTTCTTTTTTTCATGTAAGTTATTTTTGTCTCTTTCAGTGTGGTATTAAAGGGGAGCTCAGAGTGGTACGGTGTACATACGCTGACCGCTTACACAGAAACCACGATGGTACCCTGTCTTGCGCTCGGCATTAGGACTGGTTGGCTCGGAGTCAGTATACTGTGTCTGTGTGGGGTATTCATGTTAAGCTGCGGTATGGTATCTCAGAAGGCAAGCACTATAAAATTGGCATAAGTCCGTACACACGCATTCACGCACGCACGCACTCACGCACGCACACGCACACACGTGAACACCTACTTGGCCTACCTCTATCGTGCACACATACAAATGCGCACACACATAAAGACCTACTTGGCCTACATCTATCGTGCACACATACAAATGCGCACACACAAGAAGACCTACTTGGCCTACCTCTATCGTGCACACATACAAATGCGCACACACATAAAGACCTACTTGGCCTACCTCTATCGTGCACACATACAAATGCGCACACACATAAAGACCTACTTGGCCTACCTCTATCGTGCACACATACAAATGCGCACACACATAAAGACCTACTTGGCCTACCTCTATCGTGCACACATACAAATGCGCACACACATAAAGACCTACTTGGCCTACCTCTATCGTGCACATATACAAATGCGCACACACATAAAGACCTACTTGGCCTACCTCTATCGTGCACACATACAAATGCGCACACACATAAAGACCTACTTGGCCTACCTCTATCGTGCACACATACAAATGCGCACACACATAAAGACCTACTTGGCCTACATCTATCATGGAATACATAGATTGAAAAGTAACAACATCGCTGAAGTACTGCCGACGTAACTATACAATTTAACTCACAAAGTATGCAACGTCAATAACCAGTCTCGATTTTCCAACGAAATAGATTCATGAGGTGTAAATGGCAAAATAACTGTGAAAATTATGTGAATGGATCACTGACATTATTCACACCAGGTGTTTGGAAAAAAACAATGCATTATATAATGGAGATACTTATAGAATAAAATAATATTAAATGTTTATCCGCTGGGTTGATATGAATGCTGCCCTACTCACCCGCTATAGGTGCACCAATCAGATAGCCCACTGCAGTCACGAGGCTGTAGACGCCCAGAGCCAAGGCAAAGTTGTCTTCCCCGGCCAGACGGATCATCATGGCAGGCAACACAGCACCTCCTCTACTTGCGTAGCAGATACTGAACAACACGACATAGCCATACAGCACTACCAGGGAAATATCAAAGAAAAACACGAAAGTTAACAAACCGCTCAAAATCCCAAAACCAATGTAGAGAAAAGCCGGATTGACCCTGTTGTTTGTCGCCAGGAACCCGTGAAGAAGCTTGCCCACGGCTGCCGATAAACCAAAGGCTGTGTAGGAGAGAGCAGCCGTGAAGGAATCAGTGTGGTAGTAGTCAAGGATGTGCGCTGAGAGGTGGCCTGTTAGAATGCTTCCTCCAAACAGTGATATGATACCGCTGAGTAAGAATAAGTAGTATCCTTTGCTATTCTCCAGAGATCCATGCAACCGTTTGTACCACTTCTTCTTTCGAGAGGATGGGTGCTTTATCACCTCTATTTCCATAACACTGCTCTTTCTTCGTTTCTTACCTTTTGCGATTTTCTTAAATGTCTTATTTGATGCGACAATAACCTTATTTTGGTAGTTTGTGTCGTTGTCAACGAATTGATCCTGTGTGGCTGATTCGCCAATATCTTCAAATGCTAGGTTGTACACGCCAGCATCGTGACCGTTAGCCTCAATCTTAGTTTTGATTATCTTGGAGATCTCATGGTCGGTGACATCGTCCTCAAGGTCATTCGTAGCATCTTCAAAGTTTTCATATGTACTATTTATAGGAGTGTTGTGCTCATCTGTACTCTTTTCGGGAGTGCTGTCCTCATCTGTACGTTTTTCAGGAGTGTTGTCATCATCTGTACTCTTTTCTGGAGCGCTGTCCTCATCTGTATGTTTTTCAGGAGTGTTGTCTTCATCTGTTCTTTTTTCAGGTGCGTTATCGTCACTGATAGTTTCACAGGTATGTTCACTTTCCTTCTCCCCGGCTGCAGCAGCAGCAATGTCTTCTTGTTCATTGGCCTCACTATCTTCTTGCTTATCAACAGCGACATTTTCTGGAGGGGTATTTAGATCATTGTCATCAGACAGTTTAATAGATGTCACATTTTGCGTATTTGTGTCTGGAGCCTCATCACTGGTGCTCTCCATGTCGTCACTAAAATCGTCTTGCATTCCCACGTCAACTTCATACACCCTGACTTCATCACCTGGCTCAAATTCCACTATTCTCTCTGTGACGATGATATCGGTCAGAATATCGCTGACTATATCCACGTCATCATCCGGGGACTTTTGGTAGAGACCTGGAAACAAGTAGGCTGTCACCACGATGTTGAGGTAGAGAGCTGCCATCACTTGAAACATCCCTCTCCAGTACAGAGTGTCAATGAGATACTGCAACAGCGGCGGATAAACGACCACACCCATACTACTGATGAAACCACCAAAGCCAAACGCCAGGTTCCTGTGTTTAGTAAAGCTGACCTTCAGGGCTTCGAAAGACCCAATGTAGGTTAGGCCTGATCCTATACCTGAAGGAAGAGACGGCATCGTTATGTCCATGTCCATTGTCAAACTTGGTTTTGGTTTGTTTGAATGTATTTTTGTCTTACGCCACACCCAGCAATATTCCAGCTATATGACGGCGGTCTGTAGATAATCGAGTCTGGGCCAGACAATCCCGTGATTGATATCATGAGCATAGATCCACGCAATTGGGATCGATGACATGCTTCAACCAAGTCAGCGAGCCTGACCACCCGATCCCATTAGTCGCCTCTTACGACAAGCATATTCCCCTTTTACTGCAAGCATGGATTGCTGAAGACCTATTCTACCCCGGACCTTCACGGGTCTGTCCAACTTGAACCATGAATGTATATTAACTATGTTGATTGGTAGGTATTAACTATTGTTCCTAAATCTCCCTGCACTTGTGAAGACACATGTCATAACAAGGTTAGTTAGTCTAACGCAATACGCGATGCCATATAACAAGATAAACATCTTCTTTCGTATCTTTGCCTACATTGTCTCTTTGTTTGTTAACGCACTTAGCAATACTCCAGCTATATGAGGGCGGTCTGGACCAGAAAAATCAGTGATTTATATTAGTATGTTGTGCACGGAGCAGTGCGAACACCCACCTGTTCCAACTAGACAGGAATACTGCTATGATATCAGCTACAGTTATACACGATATAAACTCTAGTGGATAGAAATAAATAATTGAAAATCAGCATAGATTTGTTATTTGCAAACTTTTCATATATCAATCAATTCAGTACATTTTGTATTAAATCTGTTACACAATTAGTTTTTACCGTTTTTGGTCATAAAGGATTATCATATTGTAGCATTTCTTAGGTAGCCAGTACATTAACTTTAATTCAAGAATATAGTACATTTGACATCTACCACATTCGCAAAAAGCCATAATACTAGACGTATTTACATTTGAAACCACATATTTCTTGTAAGCATAGAGATTTATGTTCTCTATCGCATCATAAGGATTTAGTCCCAAAATGTCTGACCCATATAACATCGGATTCACTTTCACATTAAATATCTTAAACACGGAAATGTAAGATATATAACCGGGTGTAGTTGAAGGAAGCTAATGGAAATCTGTTGTGAAATGTATATCTAAATACTTGTAGAAAGTAATAGTTTCTAAAGTATTGCCTATATAAATTCACTTTTCATTTTCTGCCACTTCTAAGACGACTTTTGTAGATACGCTATTCACAGTTAATTTTCCTTCCTCACAATAGTTCCCATGTTCAACTGACTAAAACTAACCCCCCTAATCCTCTACGGTCTGCTTGATGTTGTTTTATCAGTGTTGGGCACTCTAGGTGGTAATCGTTGTTACCCTGCCCGGAGCTCGGCATGAGCGGGATAACACAAGGCCTGGGACACAGATCTGACACTGCACACATAAATGGCCTGACCAATAATGGAAAGTGATCTAGGTATTTGAAGTAGTTGAACTTCGTTTACACTTTACATTAAATAAAATAAACTTATAAACCACTTCAATAATATCTTATGGTGAGAAATGAAATATATTATAAAACATTCAGATCCCTGTGAACGTACCTGCAACGACTCCAAATGTTATAAATACATGTTCGATTTTCGTCGCAAACCCACTTGTCAGCATCCCCAGGAACATGATCGTTCCTCCAGCCATGGTGGTGATCCTGCTGCCATAGCGCTTGACAAGTATCCCCCCAACAGCACCTAGCATGCAACAAAGTCCGTGTTTACTGAGCGGCCAGGTTGGTAGAGCTTCTATCTTAGCAATTGCAAAACGACATAGGCTTTATCAACTTGATCCAATCCTACAAGTATTAAGGACTAAATGTACTCACATGGTTAAACTGAAGCTGAAAATATGCATACGCCACAAAGAAATCCTTCTGATATCTGACACGTAATTATCTAAAATCTAAAGCAAAACATCTTTCATCACTACTATCATTTGGGGTTGACATTTGATCATCTTGCAAAAGAAGGTAGGTAAGGGTTATAAAGTGTTTTCATTTCAAAATGACAAAAAATGCCACCTCCATAGCATCTGTTAAAAGCACATGACTGTAACGGCTCAGCATCAACTATATATCATTGTGTTAAGTACTTAGGTTTAACATATACTTATGAGGATAATTCTACATCAATTAACGTATTAATACGTTCGCCTCATTTCATATTTAAACAAGTTTATTCGCAACTCCGGCAAAGGGAAAAACATAAATTATCTTTTCAATGTTTGATGTGTACATTTGAAAAGGATTTACGAAAGCAAAGTGAATGTTGTCCATTTAATTGTTACGTATCTTTCAATTAGTAAGAGAACGTTTCATTTATTCATTGAGAAAAGATGACATACAAACCACATAAAGATGTAGCTTCCGACTTCGGAGAGAAGAACAATATTCAACTTAAGCCCTATTTCTTTATTACTTGGTTTGAGATGATGGGGCGGGCAAGTTTGGTCAATCAGTGATGAAAGAAAAGCGATAAATACCCTATAAATAAAAGAAGAATCGATTCTGCCATATCATAAGCATGTGTTTATGAATCACGATCAAATGGTGATGACAAACGTGAGCGTAACCTGCCACTCCGGTGGCACCGTCACAAACACATGCAAAAACAAGTCAATTGTTCACCTGAAAACACACATGACCATATGGTACAAGTCAAAATAGGGAATTGCATCAAGCATCATTTACATACATGTTATTGCATTAACGAAATATTGCAAAGTTGTAATCCACGAAGTTATTCCAGAAGTAAGCTTGAATTCTTGCAGGAGAGCGACATAAAAGATCCCCGAGGTGAACTTAAGCCCGCTGATGAAGAGCCTTATCCAAGAATTGGCCAAGAGAACGACAACGTCATGGACACCCCCCATAGTTATGAGACAAATCACTGCCAGGCCGGGTATTTATAACAGCTGACAATGACAACTGAAAGTCACATGGGGTTGTCACTATCAGCTGAGAGGTTTGTAGCATTCCTACACACGGCCCAACTGGAGAATGAGAATAAAATCAAGGAGTGCTGACCAAATTTGGACCTTCAAGGCAGGATGCTACACTCGACACACAAATTTATTATTTGCAGTGTGCCGGCTGCAAGGAAGGTACGAGATATGAAGACGTGTCCCACAAATTCTGACCAACCAGGTGTTGTTGACTGTGTTAACATTGCACAGTCTCAAGGACCACAGGGATAAAGGATGCATTCAAGGGCATTTTGTTTATGAGGTTATCAGTGCTATATATATACTAAATGCAATATGACTTCTGAACTGCTTCTTTATAGTGTTGAGCTATGTTAGACGTAACAGCGGCTAGTCTGCCAATGTAAATACTTAACATTATGACATTGATAGCCTAAACCGATTGTCCCCTGGGTCGTGTCAATAATCACACCCATAAGTCCCATGTTCAGGCAGAGCCATTGTCTGTTCGTCTGTCCGTTGCTATATACATGTTTACATCTATATATCCGGGTAAGAATAGATTTTTAGCAACCCATGCTGGTAGCAAAGGGCGACTAACGGGATCGGAGGGGCGAGGCTCGGTGGCTTTGTTGATGCATGTCATCGTATCATCACTAGCGTCATACACTGGCTGGATGGTCTGGTCCAGACTTTTATTTACAGACCGCCACCATATAGCTGGTATGATGATGAGAGCGGCGTTATATAAACAAACCCCAAAACAGCTATTCCCAATTATTACACAACCGCTGTGAAACGCCCCCAGTTCAGTTCTGGACATGTTCTTTTCATGTACTGTTCCTCTAATTTTCTGCTTGTAATTTCAGCCCGTGAATATTCGGGTAGACAATACGTCTTCAGCAACCCATGCTTGCTCGAAACAAGCGACTATGCTTGTCGTAAAAAACGTTTAACGGGATACTGCTGAGTGCGGCATTAAACAAGCAAACACGGCAAGCTGCAATGTCGTCCTTATTCAGCAGTCGTAGCTTTGACTTTGTCTCATTTCCAGCCACATTTAGGTTTTCCTTTATATCGATATATTTCCAATATCTCTCCCACACAAATAGTATCCAGTTCAACCATGAAACTCGTGACGTGTTTCCGTGAAAATATAATTGGTGACCACAGACTTACTGAGAATTTGCGATATCAGTTGCCTTGGGGATTCCGGGTCAGAATTGGTTCCCAGCAAATGATGGTGGCCGTATGACCAAATGAACTTGGTAGTAAGGCTCGTTAACTTGGTTGTTTGCGTGTCATCATACCCCGACGGTGTTGATCATTGCTTACAATCACTTGTCTGGTCTAGACTCGATTATCGAGGTAAATATCATGTAAGCCAAGAGTGAAAATATATCATCCTCCTCCCCCCCCCCCCCCCCTCCCCCCCCCACCCCCCGTCACGAGATGAGAGAAACATGCTATTTCACGTGACATATGAAATATCATATCTATTATATAATTAATTTTTCTGTAGATATCTACCGGAAAATTAAATTATTTCATTACAAATATAAAACCTTGTAAACGTAAATTCTCCCTACCTGACACACAGGGACGGTTCACCATCCCTTGTATTTGCGACTTATAAACCTATTCATTGGGATCGCCGTTAAGTAAGATACTTCTTTCTATAGGCATTAAAACCTATTGTGAGGTTTTACTTTCCAGTCGGGTTAAATCTCATAAACAGGGACGTTGTAATGTCCCTGGGATATTATATAATCTCCCAGGGATATTATGTAATGTCCTGGGTATTTTATTAATACAACTTCCGTTCAGATTGCAACATATAATGAAATGTAAAATCAAATGACAAATGTTTTCTTTATATTCCCGAGGATCGAACTCGCAACCTTCATATCTGTAGCCCAGTGAGTGTACCACGAGGCTACAGAGGTGTTGATAAGCCTCACTGGTTTTTAGAATGTCCTTTTCAAGATCCGTACGCCAGCAACAGATATTTTATGCGCGTTTCCTAAGGTTCATGGAAAGTATGTTCGAAACATAAAAATGTTGATAAATGTTGATTTAAGTTTCTTTTTTCGGTTTATATGCATGGAAAAACACTTTCCCTCGGTTTTGGTAGACGGAGCATGCCCTGAGGGTCGCCCCCTTGGTTTTTTCCTCTCCCCAGGGCATGCTCTGTCTACCAAAACCTCGTGAGCGTGTTTTCTCCAATACTTAAAAAGTAGTTTCGTGTTTGCAAAATCTTAAAAAATAGAAACAAAAGTATTCAGAAATATTAAGGGTCACGAAAATTCTTTATCATACATTTCGATCTGATTACATACCAAATCAACTTTAACAAAACATATTCTTGAAAACTGGGAGACCGCAGTTGGAGGCGACATAATACACGCTGTTCAAGTAACAAAAATGGCGCTTTGCGAAACGAACAGTTTCGATTGAGTTCATGGGAAATTTACAGTTTATAACAAAACATTTTCGAGAGAATAACAAACGGCTGTTTACTCTGTCATTATTTTGGCTTGTCAATGTTGAACTAACGTAAAAAGAACAACAGTTTGCGTACGGGCTTGACACTTGGGTAGTGAAATATCAAGTGTTATGTTCACTGCAGTGAAATATCAAGTGTTATGTTCACTGCAGTGAAATATCAAGTGTAATGTTCACTGCAGTGAAATATCAAGTGTTATGTTCACTACAGTGAAATATCAAGTTTTATGTTCACTACAGTGAAATATCAAGTGTTATTTTCACTGCAGTGAAATATCAAGTGTTATGTTCACTGCAATGAAAATATTATTTTCTCAACTTCAGAAAACTCAGTCTTTCACACTGGAGTATATAATAACATATATGTCAAGTTACCATGGTTCCTTGGCAAGTGAGGTACATGTACCATATAGGAACAATATGCCGATGACAAAAATATCAACAAATCACATGTAATCAGGTGCTTCTTGATATGATAAAGGGATTGATGATATAATTACATCTTGAGTAACACAACAACATATCCATTAATATCGATCGATTGGTTCTTGTTTAAGACACCGCTGTCTTCCCTATTCTAGCTAAATTAGGCTGGCCTCTAAATAATGGTGGTTGTAGTGGGGGAATGTTGTTTAACGCCGCGTTCAAGATTCTCTAAATAATGGAATCCTGATTAGGTGAATGTGGGGCAGCCTAGTTCTTAATGCGTTTGTTCGTGAAGCCAAAGGCCCTGGCCGATTTTCCACATGGGTATAATGTGAGAATCCATTTCTGTTGTTCCAGGCCGTGATATTGCTGGAATATTGCTCAAAACGCCTTTAAACCATACTCACTCACTAACTCTACATTTATGTACAATGACAGGCAGTCGACCATGACACCGGGCCAGTTCTGCTCCCCAACCTTATTAGCCCTAACAAGGACGCTATAGGTTGTTTTTTTTAATGAAATGCATGTCAGTTATAATGTCCAACATATCATTGTGTCAACATAACCTTCCCCTCGCATGTCCCTGTAGTTATTTCTAGTGCTGTACATGCCCAGAGCACTCGGAGAGCATGTCAACATGGAACATCAGAACCTCTATACTTCAAGGACATTGGTAACAACGTACAGATTAAAATGTATATCTGTTTCGTTTCAATGTATTCCAATAAAAATGTTAAAAAACTTCCCTTACCAAAACTGTCCCTTTCGACATATATATATATATATTGTGGTGTTGGGATATATTATGACTATAACTTGATATTGACTGGAGATTTTATAGACAGTGATGCTACGTTAATATACGAGTATTCAGAAAGATAACAATCAGTGCTTCAATGGTACACCAACACTGCATGTCTTACTTTGACATCTGCTGCAAATGTTCATTTTAGCTAATTTAGCTTCTTTACCTTTTTTATTTGTTTGTTTGTTGTTTAACGCCGCACTCAGCACTATTCCAGCTAGATGATGGTGGTCTGTAATAATCGAGTCTAGGCCAGACAATCCAGTGATTGACATAATGAGCATCGATCCACGCGATTTGGATTGCATTCATTAAGCAAGTCATGGGTTACTGAAGACCTATTCTACCCCGCATCTTCACGGGTCCTATCTACAGTTATTTGTGTAACGCTCCCAAGGGATTCCTAGTGAGAATAAGGCGACTATGCTTGTCGTAAGATGTGACTAATGTGATCGGATGGTCAGGCTCGCTGACTTGGTCCCAATTGCGTGGATCGATGCTCATAATATCAATCACTTGATTGTCTGGTCCAGACTCGATTATTTACAGACCGCCGTCATATAGTTGGAATATTGCTGAGTGCGGCGTTTAACCACAAACAAAGGTGTGTAGCACTGTGTGACATTTTTAGTGGACTACATGGGTTTCCGTCAGTAATTACATGTACCCTGACTTCAGTTCCAAGCGTACGTTGGCAACAATGACAGCTCGTCCTTGAGAAGAACTCATGACCTGCATACACAGTTTTACGTAAAACACCCAGTCCAGCTGTTTGCATCATGGCTCTGACCCACACACCTCGACACACATCTTGGATACAGCACTACACGAGCAGATAGTGACTGGCGGGAGTCACACGTGCTGTATTTGTTTATATCCCGCACCGAAGTGGTGTATGGTGACATACATTCCGGGAGCCATCATGTCTCGATGATTGATTGTAGGGGGAAGAGGTGTATACGATGGGGATGTTGACGATCGTGGTGTTTAGACTTTCATCATTAAGTACAACACTGTAGAGACTTCATCCAACCTTTTTTCAGTTTTATTGCCAATGACAATGCAACTTAATGCTGTCAAGGAAGATACCCATGCACGTGGGTTTCACCAAAATGATGAAAGTCATGTTCGGGATGGTAGACTGCGTTGCTGCTGAACTCACTCACTCACTCACTCACACAGTCACTCACTCACTTGGAATCCCCGAGACGATGCATGTAACATGGGCCCATCCAGCAACGTCTCGTACAATGCGACTTAATGGATTAATGGAACGGGTGGTCAGTCTCAACGACTTGGTGGTTTGTGTGTCATCTGACCCAGATGGCGTGGATCGTTGCTGACAATATCAATCACTGGTTTGTCTGGTTTAGACTCGATTATTTAAAGGTCGCCATCACTTAGCTGAAGTATTGATGAGTGCGACGACAAACAAACAAACGAACAAACATCAGTATGTAACAGTGACAAAGAACAGAACTCAATCTAAACATCGATCACTTTATTCTATAAAACATTTCGAGAACTATGATATAAATATAACAACATGTATCAGGCACTTTTGCGTAAGTCTGTCTCGCGAAACTGTCATTTCTTGGACAATAATCTGAAATGTGATGATAACGATATAACACACACTCTGTCAGGGGCCACCAACGTCACGTCTGCCTGGAGAGTTGTTCGATGTAGTTCGATGTAGCTCGATGTAGCTCGATGTAGTTCGATGTAGCTCGATGTAGTTCGATGTAGCTCGATGTAGCTCGATGTAGCTCGATGTAGTTCGATGTAGCTCGAAGTAGTTCGATGTAGTTCGATGTAGCTGGATGTAGTTCGATGTAGTTCGATGTAGCTCGATGTAGTTCGATGTAGCTCGATGTAGTTCGATGTAGTTCGATGTAGCTCGATGTAGTTCGATGTAACTCGATGTAGTTCGATGTAGCTCGATGTAGCTCGATGTAGTTCGATGTAGCTCGATGTAGCTCGATGTAGCTCGATGTAGTTCGATGTAGCTCGATGTAGCTCGATGTAGCTCGATGTAGCTCGATGTAGTTCGATGTAGCTCGAAGTAATTCGATGTAGCTCGATGTAGCTCGATGTAGCTCGATGTAGCTCGATGTAATTCGATGTAGCTCGATGTAGCTCGATGTAGTTCGATGTAGCATGATACAAGTCCTCGTGGGTTTCAGAGCTATAAGATATACATTGAGGTAGCATGCAATAGGCCCATCCGCCATACCGAATGTTTGATGTTCCTCGTCCCAAGCACTCGGAACAAGGAGATATTCGCCAAATACTAAATAAAGTATGTTGAAACTAAACATATACGTTTGATCAAGCTATATACTATTTTTAAGCTTGAGAATAAGATTTTAGTAATCTTTAATTCAATATCATTATTTATGTTTTGAACTCATATATTTCGTTGAAGCTGAGCTTCAGAACCTATAGTTCACCAAGTAGGACACCTCACGTTGTTATGAGGTGGCCGTGTTGAGGGTTAATTTCTTCTCAAACAAAGATATCTTTTCGTTGAAGACAGCACATGGAGTGTTTCAGTAACCAGACAACTCTATCAACGGGTGTATGTCCGTTTCTGACGACATAATTATGAAGTACTGATACGCCGAAACTGGGACAATTTAGTCCTCTCAGACAACAGCATGTAGCTCGTCCTCGCTCCTGTTTTGACCTATTGATCTAAAAATCTAATATACGGACTATTACACTTGCTTAAATGTGATATCAAGTTTATGTTCCGTGTGAACTAATTTTCAGTTTGCCCTCAACATATCATAATATGTATGTATGTATGTGTGTGTGTGTGTGTGCGTGCATGCGTGCGTGCGTGCGTGCGTGCGTGCGTGCGTGCATGCATGTATGTATGTATGTATGTATACATAAAAACTGTACTGGCGCTTCGTCGGTACTCAAAAATACTTCTACATGAATTTATTTTTGAAACATAATTTGATTAAAAAATTAAAAGAAATCTTTTCGCATACTACACAATTACTGATCTTATCTTTGAAAATCATTAAATTTACTTTCTTCGGCATAAATTTATGTTATTTCAAACATGGTAGGAGTCATGTGGTAGAAATTCCTTCCTTACCGCAGTCGTCATTGAACTAATCTATTTTTGCACTTAATTACCAAGCCATAGATTACTTTTCCCAAACTGTTGCTAGGATGAGTGATGATAGAGTACACAGAATCAAATCTCACAACACTTCTTTCAATTTACAGTTACATGAAAAACAACTTCTGTGTCCTTTCTTTTGCCCCTCAGTATAGATGACATGGTTATTGAAGTAGGGATGACTTAACGACGACGTTTGTTGGTTAGAGGTGATGACGACATATTATGCTCTCAAGACATGTTTATATTTGTTTCCTTTGTGTTTCCCTTGTAAAGTTTAGAGTCCATAAAATATGTTCGTTACTATTTACCTACTAATTATTGCGAGCAGTCTGGACTGGAAACAAGCGCTGTTAGAATCGAAACTCAACCGTCGTGTTCCTTGCCTAAACAGGTTGAGGCATCAGTAAAGCTTTCAAAAGGTTTTATGGTAGACATGTGGAGGACATTTCCAAATGTGACGCATCAGTGACAAAAATGATGTCCGATGGAATTCCCTATTTTGACTTGTACCATATGTTCCAGTTTTTTTAAGGTGAACGATTGACTTGCCTTTGCATGTGTTTGTGACGGGTGCCACCATTGGGGCAGGATACCTACCTTTTCGCGAACACCTGATATCATTACTATATGATAGTTAAGCAGAAACATATGCTCATTATATAGTTGGAATCGTACAATTGACTCTGCTTTATACAGGGATTTCTCTTTGATATGGACAGGGTTTTGGTGCTTTATTTACAGCTTAACATGTTTAGAAGCTGGACGTGTTAAAAATATATATGGTTTGCATTTGTGACAGTTCAGCCAAGAATTAGGCTTGGAATTGTTTCCCTGAAATAGTGTTGAAGGTCAAACTCCAATGTAAGCATAACCACTGGACTACCGCAACACCAAGACATGTCTCTTGCTGTGATTATCAAAGCTAAAAACCGACCATTTTCAGAGAACCCAATATGTGATTATGTTAGTACTTAAAATATGATATTTAATTATGATTATGTGACTGATTACTTAACGACAGTATTTTATTCAAACTTGGAAGATGCTATTGTACATTAATTAGTTTGACAGTTATTTGTAGACTGCAGGTATATGCCAACATATAGAAAACATACATGTACCTCACACAGATTTTGTGATTTTCGAGTCGGGTTTTGGGGTTGTTTTTGGTCTTGATTTTAATTAAGATAGATTAGTCTGCTGACAGAACACGCAAGAATGAATGAGAAGGTGTGATGTAATTTCTGGTGGGTCAGTTTTAAGTCCATGTTTTCTATATTTTTGATAGTTGGTAAACATATGATTATCCGGGTACTAATAACCACGTAAATAATAATAAACACGTCGCCTTCGCAGACAGAGAGATGAATAAATAAATTGGCAAGTAGTATCCGTAGCATGGAAACTCCACACACACCCTTATGAAGAAAAAGAAGATAACTTGTACGACTGATCTCTGGATCTGACAGGCCAACTTTTGAGTAAGTTGGATTTCTGTGAGAAAGACCATAGACCCGTCACGTCACTGAGCCCATCCATTCACCATAACCCACGTAGATATGGGGAATACTCCAATCAGTGTTGTTAGATACAAAGTAACATTTTTACGAAACTAGTTGACTGGATTTTCTGCGGATACTGGTGCCGAGCGGAAGCGAGGTCAGATGACATGAGTTTCGTAAAATACGTTTACACGCTCAACTGAACGTTTGTTTGTTGTTTAGCGCCCTACTCACCAATATTCCAGCTATATGAAGTCAGTCTGTAAATAATCGAGTCTGGACCAGACAATCCTGGGTTTGACATAATGAGCATCGATTGGGATACGATGACATACATGGATCAATTCAGAGAGCCTGACCATCCGATCCCGTTAGTCGCCTCTTACGACAAGCATAGTCGCCTTTTACGGCAAGCATGGGTTGCTGTAGACCTATTCTACCCCGGGTCGTCACGGGTCGTACAACTGAATGTACAAGGTTATATTCCATTTAGCAATTCCGACATGTAAAACTCAATGAATGTCAATAGAATTTGGTCTTGGACTAAACAAGAGGGCGTTCTTATTACCGATTCCATCCTAGTTTCAATCATACACGTACATCCAATAGGATCAGTAAGTCTCCTATACTTTACTGTTGCTCTTAGAGTCTATAGAGTCACTAGTAATAGGTACTCCATTGGTGCCCTCCAGCCTGGGATGACACTGGTCCCAAGCAACCTTGGCTGCTCGCGTGACCAAATGGATTGGGCGGAGAGGCTTGCTGACGGTTAATTGTGTGTCATCGTCTCCCGCCCCCATGGATCGTTGTTCGTGATATCACTGGATTGTTTACAAGCCGCCGTCGTGGAGCTGGAATATCGCTGGGCGCATATTTCTGAGTGCATCGTTAAACAACACACAAACGCGCGCACGCGCACAGACGCGCACACAAAGAGAGTGAAATCAGTAAAATGAACACCAAGAAAGTAGATTGTTACTTCAGAGTTGCTTCGTATGTGATATATTAGGAACAGTATGTAAGGGAACCCCCAAATATATTAAGAGATGCTATGTAAAGATAAAAATGTGTCGAATTCAATTGTCATAGTGAAGTCTTGCCCATTGACCATCCACGCAGGCGCGACTTCTTCTGGCAAACTGTCAATCAAACGCCGGATTGTCTCCCTTGGTATCCATCGTCATTCGTCTTGTAAGGCCATCCCAAAGTCCTGGAAAGCTGCTGACGTCGGTTGGGAAATCTTCGTCCCAGGAGATCCCAAAGGTGACATGTCTGGAGATCTGGCCGGCCAGGGCAAGGCTGTGACACCTTGCTCGACTGCAAAATGATCTCTGTGAGGACCCCCCCCCCCCCCCCCCCTTTGTCATCCTGGAACGTAAAGTTTATAACCTCCGCAGTGGGCAAACGGTATTACCACGGGACGTAAAATGTGGTCCCAACGTTGAGAGATCATATTCCCATGCACGATCATCAGATTGTGATCAGGCATGTGATGCCAGCCTAGACGATGATGGCGTCGCCACCGTATCTACATTGCTCTTGCTGCCGGATTGTACCTCTCTCCAGGCCGTCGCCAAACACGTTGCCTCCCAACTGTAAAGGGTGAACAGAATCACGATTCATCATAAAACATGGGGTATCTTCAATTCCGCCGTTGACGATCTCCAAACGTCTTGACCACTGTTTTCTGAGGCGCCTTCGTGCTACAGTCTGAAAGGATGTCTTGATTTCAGACTCAAAGTGTTCAATCCGTTTCGTGTCGTTGACATCGAAAGATTTTTGATGGTAGCAGTCCTGATGTTGTCCCTCAGTTCTGGTGCAGAAATGAATCAGTTCCCCCAACGCAATGGTGCGTGCATATCATCGATCCTGCCTGGATCGTCTTTCTAGGCCTCCCTCTACCTACCCTAATCATAAACCCCACCCGTTTGTCGATATCGTTCCACCAGTAGGTTTATCACACTTGTAGATTTACAAGAGTCTGGCAACTGCATTTTGTTTTTTAGTCCAGTTTCAATTATGCGTATCGCGCAATGTTTCCTTTTCTGTCATGTACACTTTTAGAGGCATGTTCCTTCTTTGTACCCGATCAATGAACCCCGTGGTTGTAACGTTTATTGGCACATGCAAGTTACCAGGATTTGTCACCGTGGACGGCATGTTTTGTGTGTGCAATGTGCAGTTGGAGCGAGTTTGTTATCCACGTTCAGTAACTGTGTCTCATGCAACAAAGTTGGTTATTTTATTCTTATAGCTTCAACATTTTATCACGTATATATATCTTTGGAACATAAATTGTAATCAGTGTGGTTTTTATTCTCCACCGTTCACACATCCCACAATACTGTGTCATGGTGGAAGTAAGCGTTCTCGCATGCTCAATCTTTAAAAGTCAGTGGTGGTTATTTGCCAAAAATGTGCAGAGCTAGGTAAACGTGAACAGCCTCGACATAATTTCTTCATTGATCTTTACGACTAATAAAAGATGGCAATATGCGCACCCAAACCACAACTGGTGTAAGATTCCAGTAACCACTGATAATATCGTCTTTGTTCTTGACATGCCAATTTCCCAATTTCTTTAAGATTAGTGCTGATCATTTAGATGAGTAATGTTTTTACTCATTTTATGCATTCACAACTTATTGCCCTGGTTGGATCAGTTGTCAGTCAAACAGGGTTCATCTTATGAGGAGTCCATAGGCACATCTGATCTACGTCACACAACCGGCAGCAGTTGAATAGTTGTATTGTATGATTTCAACATATACCACACCCCTCCATCCCAACCCCTCACCCCCTACATACAGTTCGTACAACATGAAGGCCGACTTTGGGGAATAGCTTTGTACAGCTGATAATTATCAAACGTATAGGTTGCTGTTGCTCAAAATGTATATAAGGGTCATGTGTGCCGTCGAATTCTGTTGTGTTATGTGGTAGTCACATGAATAAGTGAAACTAGTAAATCCAATTACTTCATTATCGCTTGCCGAGGTTACCCATAGGTGTGGAGTGAGCCATGTGCTTAACCGAATGTGCTTTGTTTATTCTGGAGTATAACCATACGTTTATATTTTACAGGTGCTTCGGAACACTAACTTTGTGATGGGAACGGTTCGAGGTTGTAAACGCACGACATGCTAGAAACGTCCGAGGTAATGATGGACAGCTTTTCCTGTGTTGTACCACTTCCTTTACGTTAAGGAAAGTACATCCATTTGCTTCAACAGCTCTTCGTCTTTTCCTTGACAAGGCGTTTAATGAAATTATTGTTATTCAACAACTTCTTATATCCTTGCTCCATACACCCTAAACTCAGAAACCACGTCAGTGATGCGTGTGATGACGTGGTTTAATGGGTGGGCTTAAACAACTGTTCAATCATTTATTGAATAGATAAAACAATAACGAGATTATTATTTAGACACTTCAATGAAGTTTGTAAATACAGATTGTCAATGCAAGCCCAGATTTTCTGCCGAAACAGAAATCAGTGATGACACCATACTGACATCAGGTGTTAGCGAAAAGGGTAAGCATGTCCTGCTCTACCGGTAGCACCCGCAAATCACAGGAGCAACACAGCAGTACTTCTCCCATGCGACGTCAGCCTGTAAATAAACCAGACGATGAAGTGATCGATAAACCAAAATCTAATGACACGAGAGTAACAATACTGATTTTGTTGAAACTAATAAAAAAGGTATGTTAATAAAATAAATATGACAATGTGTAAAAGTGATTTACGCCAAAGGGGGGTTGATGTTGAGGCGATTTTGGAGCCCTTCTCGACTGAGTGCTAGCGGGGGAAATATTTCTAATGTTATTATGCTGTTGGAAGTCCCTTGTGAGTATTTTCGAGTGTGTGTTATGTGTGTTTCGAGCAGAAAATGGCTGATGTATGGCGCCATGACCTCTGCCCGGACCATCTGTTTAAAATCTGAGTGGATCTAAATCGCTGGTTTGGATGAATTGTAACTGATATTGGGATATTTGGACCACCCCGTGTCCCAAGCTCTGGCAACTGCTGTGGAAATACATATTCTCTCTTCAGTGGATCGTTCTCCGCTGCTGCTGACGTCTGTTGCGTCACCGCCCACTGTAGCCTGTTTTGACGAGAGCGAGCTGAAATGACTGGTCGTCGGGGATAGATGTGCCATGTTCTGCAAATTCTCGTCTGACTAACATCACTGGTATGTTTGTTACTACAATAGGTCTGTTTCAGCTGCAGTTTAGAGTGGGTTTGTCACCGAGGCACTTGTCTATCTTGTCTTTGTGTTTCCTCGTTAGTTGTTGCTGTTCATGGTGCTGTTCAATGTGCTGCAGACAATAAACGTAGTTACATTGACGTTGGCAATCATATGTGCATTCTGGCCAGCTCGAATATGTCTTTCTGAACATTTTGCATCACCGTCGTATCAACAAGGTCAATGGAAGGGTTGAAATAATGATGGTGTTTTATACCTAAAGTCTCCCGAAATTCAAAGTGTAACTGGTACATTCGATGGACCTGTACCATACACGCGGCTAATATCACATTTCCGCCACGTGATGCCTTTTGTTATCGTAAAACCACATAACACAGTTAACATTGACACTGTGTGCGGTTAAGTATATATTGATAATCTTGCAGTTACTTCAGTGGTAGTCGGTTTCAAAGTGTGTAAGAGGTCTGCATATTCAAAAACAAAATTGATATTTTGTGATATTGTATGAACACTACGGTTATAACGAACTCAAAGGGACCACAAATTTAGTTCGTTATAACCGCAGTTCGTTATAAGCATATATACAACATATACTGAACAACAAAAGTTACTGTGACACTGAGTGAGAGATAATGCAAAGTTATGTTTTTTACGAAATCTGAAACAATTTCGGTGTGCAACAGATAAAAGACTCCTGTAAGTGTTCAAATGGTTTAATTTGTCATACTGACATCAGAAAATGCGTGATTTCATAAAAAAACATGAACATGCCAAAATGTCAATTTACAAATCAATAGCGTGTGTGTCCACCTCTGGTTGCGATGCAAACTACACATCTTCGTCTCATGGAATGGACCAGGCGTCGCACAAAGTCCTGTGGGATATCTCTCCATATCTGCTGGAGCATGTTTCGAAGTTCCTGGAGTGTCTGTGGAACACGTGGTTGACGTCGAAGGTGCCGATCCATCTCATACCACATGTGCTCGATTGCTGAGAGATCAGGGAAGCGAGCCGGCCAGGGGATGACATTCACGTTATTTTGTTGAAGAGAATCGTGAACAAGTCGAGCAATATGAGGCCGGGCGTTGTCATGTTGAAAGGTAATGCCTGGGCCATGACGACGCAAAAACGGTAAAACAACAGGGCCGATGATCTCGTCGCTGTAGCGTTGTCCATTGACATTTCCCTCTACCACTATCAAACGGGTCCTCTGTCTTGCTGTAATCCCACGCCATACCATAACGCCGGCGACCCCGAACCGATCTTCTTCCATGCATGACACAATGATTGACGTAACGTTCACCTCGACGTCGGTCCACTCGAATCCGTCCATCGCTGTGGCTGATAGACCGGCAGCCCAGAGCACTTTGGTCAAACGAACAAGGTACCAATATCCGAACACAGGAACATTTACTGTGTAACCCAACATATTCATATATAGATGTCTGCCGGGGAGCCCCTGCTGCGTGTGGCCCCTGGCCCCCCAAAAGAAGGGACCATTCAAGGGCTGGATCAAACATTGGAGGTACCACATGAAAGTAAGTGTAAATGAACTGGTTCATCTCACAGAGTACAGAATGGGCCACGGCAGACAAATCTTCCTTTGCATAAGGCCTGCCAGACACCCCCAAATGTTGACCCTTAATACACTCAGTGGACACTCTGGTAAAATTTGACTAGAGTATACATTCAAAGTAGCAGATGAAAATAAGTTTAGATGAACAGGTACATGTTACTGAGTACAGCACGGCCCATAACTGACAAATATTCCTCTGCATAAGGCCCGCCAGACCCCCCAGAGAGGGTCCCAAAATTTGGGCTGGGTTAAACATTGGAGGTACCACATGAAACCAACATAAAATGAAACATTGCCAGACACATCATCTTCTGCATAAGGCCCGCCACACACCCACAAAAAGTTGACCCTTCAGGTATACACGGGTAAAATTGGTCTGGAATATATATATCGATTGTACCACATTAAGGTACGTTTGAATGAACAGGTTCATATCACAGCTAGAGTACAGAATGGGCCACACCAGACAAATCTTCCTCTTCATAAGGCTTAAACATTGGAGGTATCACATGGAACCAACATTAAATGAACTATTACACTCTACTTATTACAAAATACCCATTGCCAGACAAATCCTCTTCTGCATAAGGCCCGCCAGACACACCCTCACCCCACCCCACACAGTTGACCCTCTGTAATCCAAGTGTGAATAATGAAACATTGGACATCAGCTCTGAGAGTCAACAGATGGTCAAATTTATGTTTTGTTCTTAAAGATGGAAGTATTTTATTGAGATTAAAATCACGTATTTATAAAATCAGGTCTCTGAATACTAGTATTGATATCATAGATTAGGCCTATGGTTGAAATGTAATAAAAAAGGCATGAATCTGATTCTTGTGAATAAATATCGGATCAGCTATGAAGTCCTCAAAGCCTGCTATAGCCTGATAGCTTGGCTATGGATTCCTACAAACCCAAACATGCTTAGGTAGTCCTCAAAGCCTGCTATACGAATGGTAAATGACAGTCCCTAATACCATTTGGAAATCTCTTGGTGATAATTGTGTTTAAAAACCTATGATCTCCGTTTATTTAGCAAGTTTTATCATCTAAAAAGCTGAATTCCGGCCAGATATTTCCATATTTATCAATTTTACATAGACGTCCTCTCTTCCTTGACGAGATACTATTGCGTCAGGAAAATCAAGTCTAACTAATGCAATGTAAATGATTGGTTGCACAGTTCTTGCTCGATCGTAGGTCTACCTTGTCTCACAAATTTAAAAATGGCTTGAAAGTTCACAAATACGTTCGTACGAGTAAGCTTCAGAAGAGGAGCGCAAATTAATAAGGTAAGGGTTTTAGAAAAAGCTCTTTCTTTTTATCGTGGCGAGAAGATTTCTTTCAAAAAGTTCAAGTCAGATCTCCTTTGTGTTGACATTCCTGCAGGTTATGTGTCATCAAGCATTGCTGTATCCATGCAGCATCCATTGATACAGTGAGCTAGTCTAATCTCGATATCTCTATAGGCCTAGCCTTTGATATAAGTCTAATGATACCCTTGCATTGGCCATGGGTTAGACTTGATCTTGTCAACGAGGAAAAGACATCTATGTAAAATTGATAAATATGGAGATATATTTGGCCTAAATTCAGATTTTTAGATGATAAAAACTTGCTAAATAAATAGAGATCATAGGTTATGAAACACAATTATCACCCCGATTTTCCAGATTATCTTCCTAAAACATTTCCAAGTGGTATTAGGAGCTATCATTATCCATTCTGCAACACTTAACAACAAAAGTGTAGAGTGTATTTTTCAAACAAGTAAAGTTTGGTTTTCATTATTGTAGTACATGTATGGAATCAAGTCACAAAAAGGCAAATGCTACAGAAAAGCATGCATTCCATGCAAATGTTGACTTTTATGCAAGCCCCATACATTTCATGTGCGTTAACGGGATTCCATATGCATTGTTTAGCATCGTGCTGACAATAACCACTCAGAAAAACAACAAAATTACGCAATTATTCAACATTATGAAATGCTACGCTTGTCCGAAAACGAGCGTCTGCGAGCCATTGGTGTGCTTGAAGAAGGATCGAGTCAACGTGATGTTGCAAGACAATTTAACGTCCACATAAACATCATTTAGTGTTTATGGCAACGTTGGCAACAGACGAATGCAGTCAGAGACCATCCTCGGAGTGGCAGGCCACGCGTAATCAATACTCGACAAGACAACTGGATTCGAACAACACACCTACGAAATCGATTCTATCCAGCAACAGTGACTGCAAGAAGCATCCCTGGCCTTCGACGATTATCTTCACAAACCGTACGTCTCCGCCGCAGATGTGCAGGGATTGTCTTCATTGTGTCATGGAAGAAGATCGGTTCTGGGGCGGCAGCGTTTTGGTATCGGGTATCGGGTACAGAGGACCCGTTTGGTAGTGGTAGAGGTAAATCTCAATGGACAGCGCTACCGCGACGAGATCATCGGCCCTGTTGTTCTACCGTTTTTGCGTCTTCATGGCCCAGGCATTACCTTTCAACATGACAACGCCTGGCCTCATATTGCTCGACTTGTTCAGGATCTCTTCAACAAAAACAACGTGAATGTCATCCCCTGGCCGGCTCGCTTCCCTGATCTATCAGCAATCGAGCACATGTGGGATGAGATGGATCGGCGCCTTCGACGTCAACCAAGTGTTCCACAGACACTCCAGGAACTTCGAAACATGCTCCAGCGGATATGGACAGATATCCCACAGAACTTTGTGCGACGCCTGGTCCATTCCATGAGACGAATATGTGTTGCTTGCATCGCAACCAGAAGCGGACACACACGCTATTGATTTGTAAATTGTCATTTTGGCATGTTCATGTTTTTTTTTTAATGAAATCACACATTTCCCGAAGTCAGTATGACAAATTAAAACCATTTGAACACTTACAGGAGTCTTTTATCTGTTGCAAGCCGAAATTGTTTCAGATTTGGTAAAAACATAACTTTGCATTAAATCTTATTCAATGTCACAGGAACTTTTGTTGTTCAGTATATAAAAATCATTGCACATAGCATCATATGCCTATCTGGCTTGTAGGAATCCATAGCCAAGCTATCAGGTTGTAGCAGGCTTTGAGGACTTCATAGCTGATCAGATATATATTCACAAGAATCAGATTTATGCCATTTTCATTTCATTTCAACGATAGGCCTAATCTATGATATCAATACTAGTATTCAGGGACCTGATTTTATAAATACGTGATTTTAATCTCAATAAAACCCTTCCATCTTTAAGAACAAAACATAAATTTGACCATCTGTTGACTCTCAGAGCTGATGTCCAATGTTTCATTATGCACACTAGGATTACAGAGGGTCAACTCTGTGGGGTGGGGTGAGGGTGTGTCTGGCGGGCCTTATGCAGAAGAGGATTTGTCTGGCAATGGGTATTTTGTAATAAGTAGAGTGTAATAGTTCATTTTATGTTGGTTCCATGTGATACCTCCAATGTTTAAGCCTTATGCAGAGGAAGATTTGTCTGGTGTGGCCCATTCTGTACTCTAGCTGTGACATGAACCTGTTCATTCAAACGTACCTTAATGTGGTACAATCGATATATATTCCAGACCAATTTTACCCGTGTATACCTGAAGGGTCAACTTTTTGTGGGTGTGTGGCGGGCCTTATGCAGAAGATGATGTGTCTGGCAATGGGTATTGTGCAATAAGTAGAGTGCAATTGTTCATTTTATGTTGGTTTCATGTGGTACCTCCAATGTTTAACCCAGCCCAAATTTTGGGACCCTCTCTGGGGGGTCTGGCGGGCCTTATGCAGAGGAATATTTGTCAGGTATGGGCCGTGTTGTACTCAGTAACATGTACCTGTTCATCTAAACTTATTTTCATCTGCTACTTTGAATGTATACTCTAGTCAAATTTTACCAGAGTGTCCACTGAGTGTATTAAGGGTCAACATTTGGGGGTGTCTGGCAGGCCTTATGCAGAGGAAGATTTGTCTGCCGTGGCCCATTCTGTACTCTGTGAGATGAACCAGTTCATTTACACTTACTTTCATGTGGTACCTCCAATGTTTGATCCAGCCCTTGAATGGTCCCTTCTTTTGGGGGGCCAGGGGCCACACGCAGCAGGGGCTCCCCGGCAGACATCTATATATGAATATGTTGGGTTACACAGTAAATGTTCCGGGGGCCACACGCAGCAGGGGCTCCCCGGCAGACATCCATATACGAATATGTTGGGTTACACAGTAAATGTTCCGGGGGCCACACGCAGCAGGGGCTCCCCGGCAGACATCCATATACGAATATGTTGGGTTACACAGTATATGTTCCTGTGTTCGGATATTGGTACCTTGTTCGTTTGACCAAAGTGCTCAGGGCCGCTGCTCTATGAGGTGAAAACGAGACTCGTCAGTGAATAGAACTTGTCTTCAATGCATGACCGTTCAGCGTAGACGCTGTCTGCACCACTGTAGACGTGCTTGACGGTGGTTTCCTGTCAAAATGGGACGTCTGGCAGGTCTTCTGGCGACAATCCCTGCACATCCGAGGCGGCGACGTACGGTTTGTGAAGATATTCGCCGAAGGCCAAGGATGCTTCTTGCAGTCACTGTTACTGGCTGGAATACCTCTCGTAGGTGTGTTGTTCGAATCCAGTTGTCTTGTCGATTTTTGGTTACGCGTGGCCTGCCACTCCGAGGATGGTGTCTGACTGCTTTCGTCTGTTGCCCACGTTGCCATAAACACCAAATGATGTTTCTGTGGACGTTAAATTGTCTTGCAACATCACGTTGACTCGATCTTGCTTCAAGCATACCAATGGCTCGCAGACGCTCATTTTCGGACAGACGTGGCATTTCGTAATGTTAAATAATTGCGTAATTTTGTTGTTTTTCTGAATGGTTGTTGTCAGCACGATGCTAAACAATGCATTTGGAATCCCGTTAACGCACAAGTTTTTATACCCATTCTTTGTAGTGAAATGCATGGGGCTTGTATAAAAGTCAACTTGTGCATGGGATGCATACTTTTCTGTAGCAGTTGCGTTTTTGTGACTTGATTCCATACATGTACTACAAAATTGAAAACTAAACTTTACTTGTTTGAAAAATACACTAAAATATTGGTGTCACAGGAAATTTTGTTGTTGATTATATATACAGCAAATGGCCGGAACCATAGCAGTTGTGTTATGTATCGTGGGGCTATGTTACACGATACGTATATTAATTTAGGTCTATTGATTATTCCTGGTTTCTGTGTTCATGTAGAATGCGCAGCTAGATGAACATACAGAAACGAAGAAACATGATTAAATTTGAATATATAGGAAACACTATTTACGAATAGCGTGTATTATATATTATACACTCCGTTTGTCATCCATATTGCAATTAGAAATCATCTTTTAACTATAAATGGCTCTTTCAAATAATGATCCACGTTTCCATTGTCTTATGTATCATGTATGCCAGATTCATAGTAAAAAACATAAAAGGACATTCGTGTGTTAGAAATGGAATTCCATTAAAAAGCAATGATTTAAAAACAGTGTATTATATAGTGCAGAAGGTTGAAATGCTTCGTATAAGATATTTTTCGCAGATTATACGACAGTCGTGTACAAAACATCGTCCACTGAAAAGTACCACGTGATGCATCAGGTGATTATTCGCAAATCAATACCCCTCGTGCAGCGTACTATCATCTTATAGTCAGAATCAGAGGTGAGTTTACCAGATGTACGTAGACTACACTGACCGCTTCTAAAATACATTGAAATTATGTACATGTCCTTATTGAAATATTGCAGGAATATACGAGAAATTATTCATGAACGTAGACGTACAATCGATTTTGCACCGCTAGTTGCTGTTACAGAACTTACACGTGATACACCATGGCAAGGTGCAATATTTGACAGCATTGGGAGAACAAATTGCATTATTCTTTGCAAACAATTTAGAAAACAAAATTGTAATTAAGAACACATACATCGTAAAACATTTTATAATAAGCAGTAAGTCGCTGGTGAACTTGCAAATTATTATTATGTCATCACACTTCGCGAACAGAATCCTCGTCTATGTAGATAAAATTTATTCATGCAAGTATCTACCTGGCAATGAACACATATTTGGTTACAAAGGGTAAAAATTGTGATAAACGCTAAGTAGTGATATTTTAGATGATACTTTGAATGCCGAATATATTTCTATTGTGGCAAGTCACTGGGTCATGTTTGTATTCTCATAGAAACAGTTAATGATGATATGAATTAGTATTGCCCACACCGCAGTTTTCTGAACGCATTCTTGAGGTAACGTATGCAATTTGGATTAATCATACCTCTTTTTAAAACAGTTAAACGATCACCAAACTAATGTAATAGCAAACTGTATGTAATCAATACTAATTATTAATTATAAAGAACTTAAAACAAGTAGGAAGTGGTAAATGAAGATACATTATGGATATAAACCAAACTGATGCTTTCTTAATGTCAAACCTGTTTCCTGAATAATCCACAATCAGACAATTTTTTGTCCCCAACTCTTCAATATACAGAAAAGGGTAAGTTTTTATTTGTTTTTATTTGTTGTATTAAGCTGTTTTATACTCTATTCGAACGCTGTATGCGCGGATAGATTTAATGTCATCTCACAGAGACAGCTGTTGTATAGGTCTTCAGTATTCATGTATTCATTGATGTATGGGATGTCTCAGGCACATAAACAAGATATGCAGCTTACGCAACACGTTTTAAGTCTTGGTATATTCACTTGTATCTAATGTCATTTACTGTGTCAACATCCACTTGCATTAATTTGCATTAAAGAATATTGCAAAAATGGCTAAATGTTTGATTCCATTAAATCTACTTCTGAAATTGTTAGACGTTGCAATATTATTGAACTTATCGTATGTTTGGCATGTTAGTGTTTCAACGTTGTGAGCGTTAGACGCTTGCTCTTTTACATGGACAGAGATGAGCCACTAATTTGCACAGAAGATTGTGGACGTGGGATGTGTCATACATATCTGGGTTAGACAAGGTGTTCAGGAACCTATGCTTACCGTAAGAGGCGACTATGCTTGTCGTAAGAGGCAACTAACGGGATCGGGTGGTCAGGCTCGCTGTCTTGCTTGATGGATGTCATCGTATCCCAATTGCGTGGATCGATGCTCATGGTGCCAATCACTGGATTGTCTGGCCCAGACTCGATTATATACAGACCGCCGTCATACAGCTGGAATATTGCTGATTAACAACAAACAAACAAATCATGTAATACCTTTGTCTAAAAAACGTGTATACGGTAGGGACAGTCACTTTACATCTCCGGGTACATGTGTTATAGTATGATATGACCCAAAGTTCAAATATATAAACCTAACGTTCTTGTGTAACCGCGCACTTCGAATGGTATGATCGTATTGTTTACCAGCTGATTTAACATGCCCAGACACCCCCTCACTGACTTTTAATATTTATATCGAGGCACTTCCGACATCCATTTCAACGCCATGAACTGTGTTTACGATTACCACTACTCACAGGCTCTTGGTCCCATCGTTCGATCCCAAGGACACTTCTTTGATGCGACCGTGCGTCAAGTCATTGGTACTGTAATCGCGAACTGTTTCGGACAGTATCTCACAGTGTCTCAATGTGTAACAAGTTCACATACTTTGTATTTAGCATGATCTGATGAAACTGTTTTATTTGTCATGAAGTAAGTCATCAGGTATATCAACCCTCTTCGAGCGCAATACTTACAATTGTTCCCAAGTAATCCTAATGATAAAGAGAAACATCATTTATGATGCATTTATTTGAAATTCATATAATCACAATTATTGTGACTGAGTTAATGTAGTCAATGTTCCAACTAATTACATTAACAGCAATGCATCTACCTGAAAACGGAAATGTAATAGATTTTCAGATATTAAATCTTGAACATTTGAACAGATGATGATGATGATGATGATGATGATGATGTAATGTGTTTTTGTTTGATCTCGAAAGATACTTTAGTAGTTCCGAGAGGAGACACCTTCACAATAGGAGACTATGGATGCCACAACGGATTCTCATCACAGGAGATATTCGGATATATGATAGGTAATTTAATTGCCATGTTTCCTGAAGCAGAACCTTCTGAATTAGTTTTGAAATGTTTGGTAACTGAAGACACACTGCAGGGCAGGTATGCAAGTGTAATTTTTTCACATGTCTCACTTATTTTATGCAATGTGTGTGAGTGGCGGCTGCTACAAGTAGGACAGGATATTTCATCATGTAATCACTGATTTTCAGTGATCCATTCATGTCATTTTCACCGCTATTTTGCCTTTGAAATCCAAATGAAATCTGTTTGGGTGGATAATCGAGAGAGGTTATAGTCTATATCTGGCGTTGACGTTTTATATTTATCTGTCCTTGAAGACTCCCTGAAACAACGATACGGAGAACAGCTGCCCGTTCACATTATCTATGAGGACCAGGCCAACAACGACTTCAATGCATTGATTCAGACAGTTTGCAGTAAGTGGTTGTTCTGTTTCGTGTGGGGAGCATGGTCATATTCTGTGAGCAGCTTTGTTACCCTCAAAAGCATCTATATATATGTTCTAAGCTAACTGTCCATAATTGAGCATACAGACATTGTATCATAGTTTTATATAAACAGTTTATATTTTAGCTGTAAGAAATAGTTGCATCGTTCTAGTGCAACAATCCACTCTTCTTTCTTGAAGGTAACGGCAAGATGTCTGGAAATCATTCGAAGGTCTACATGTCAATGTGTCCTACAAGTTTCTATGATCAGTGTGTCCCTGACAACACCTTCCATCTTCTTCTGTGTTTCTGGTCTGCTCATCATCTGTGTAGGTGAGCACGAGTTCATATTTTGTGTAACCTGACTGGCGTTATTTTGGCGAGAAGTCTCCTTGTGTTTTCTCATATCAGTTAGTATGTCACGTTGCGGACAAAATTGCTCTCAATTAAAATATTTGACTAGATAAGCATATTCATTCAACATATGTTTATATGATGATGACACAAGTATCAAATTTGTATTGCAGCTCTGTGTCATACGAAGACTCCTTGTTTACGTGTCCTGATGCCACATGTGATGAAATTGATGCTGTTGCGACTCAAGCGTGTGATGAATGGCAACTATTTCTCCTGAATAGAGCCAATGAAATAAAACCCGGTACGGTATTAATACATGTGCCGATTGTAGTCACCGGAAACAATGTCCTGGTATCAAAGCTAAAAGCTGAAACACAGACAACGTATATATTGATTTTTTTAGAAATTACTTCGATATTTAAGATACCACATTGCACGGTACATTAAGAAAATCCGACTGTTACAAGAAGCCTTACATTTGTAGGTGGATATATGATGCTGATAGTTCCAGCAGAGGACACAGAAAGAAGATACGGTCAAAGCAGAGTCCATTTACAAAACCTCTGGGCTGCTATGGCGACAGTGTGGAGACTGTTCCGGGATTTGTGTGTAATCACAAAGGTATTTGTTGCAACGGTGACATTTATTTCACAAAAATATGTAACTTTTGGCAAGCAAAATAGTCACACACCAACTCTGAGATAACAAAAAACATTTTACGTGGTATTGAATAGGTTAATGATGTGATTGTATTCTTTTTCCTAGAAAGTACGAATGGAAGTGGCTTTTGAAACAAGTAGTGGCTTATTACAAATTAAGCCATAGCAATCATCTTGATATATCTTAATCTCACAGACAATCTTTATTTCGAAGATATACATGCAATGTTGTTGGGTATTTTTATGAATAGATATATACTCGACACAAACATATTATAATATTAAAAATTTGACATCAAAGAAGCAATTCAGTCTAGATCGCTACCTTTACATAGAAATAGCGGATAGAGCAGACCATTTTGCAAAAAAAACTACAGGGCTAAAAGAACGACTTCGACTTCATGTCAAGGAATATTCCAAGCAATTTCGTGAAGTACATTTTCTGTATTTACTTGACTTTCTGAAGTTGATGGTATGCAATGTGTGTCATATCATTTACATAGTTATTGTACGGTATGTGTGTCACCGGTATTACTGCATAACACATACAAAGTAGTATAGATGGGGTGGTCCAGAAGCCCCATCATCTATACTACTTACAAGGCATTGATCGTTTTCCTTAACTAACATACAGTATGATCATGACTTCGAGGCTGCCTGCTACTCTGGTTACCACAGAAGGTGATGATGTGTGTCATTTCCTTTACATAGATATTGTAAGGTCTTTGTGTCATCGATATTAATGCATAATACATACAAGGCATTGATGGTTTTCCTTAACTTACAAACAGTGTGAGTATGACGCAGCCAACTACTCCGCTTACTACAGAAGTGAGGAGGAACTGAGAGCACCGTTTTGTGACGAGGCCTCTCCAGTTGTCAAGGCAGGTCTACGTATCAAGTCCCTGGAGATATCCCACCATGAACCCTACAGCATGAAACGGTGTATACAGGCCACCAATAAACAAAAGGGTGACTGTCTCCAGTACATCAACATGATTGCATGATCCAGACATCGATACTGAAAACATATACTGAGTATTATGACCCCTCAATGTTAGTTCTGCTACGTCATAATACTTCCGGTTTCCATGAGATTGCAGTGCTATCTTCCGTCAGTGTGCTAAAAGCTGTCATTCCGGACAGTGTGTCAACCACACCCAAGGAATTTAATCCTTTTAGACCACGTGGCAATCTATCTTTGTCTTTTGCTTACATGGTGGGCATTGGTTTTATTCAGAGTGTCATGGACACTGGCTAAGTTCCAACTTTGATAGACTTTATCTTTGTTTTTTACAAATTGTTGTGATCAGTCCCTTACCGCATGTTTATAACAGGGGAGACACCTCAGCTCAGCCCAGACTGACAGGCCACAAGGCTGGTGACAGCCTTATAAAGTTGGCAAGAATGAGAAACAGGAAGGTTCCTCGCGTGATTTTAACACTATTAGTGGAAGTGCTAGTGGGCAGATTTCGACGTTGTGGGGACAGCACTCGTTTTTCTAAGATGGCGGATTCGGGGAAGGCTCTGACTTCGAGCAGCAGTGAAAGTGCAAAACATGAAAACATTTTGCGAACTCGTTAGCAGACTTGAAGTTTTCTATTTCTGATCTGTAATCACCATCCATTTTGGCAGAAATTGTGCAAGGAAGGTAGGCCAGACAACGACGAGGTATAGCTAAGCTGGAGAATATTGAGGGGCCTGAGAATTGTGAATGTCTTATTACTACAAGAGTGGATAAGCTGATCTGGTCATTTATGAGATCGAATGCACAAACCATGGATAAGAAATTTCAGACAAGATGTCAGACTATGTTAATCAAAATAATCTCATTTTTAGCAGTAGGGACTTACAACCTGACTGAACTTAAAAAAGGGATCATTCAAACTAAAGGGAATGTTTGGAAGCAATTATCAGTCTTTGTATTAATGTCATTGACATGGCAGGACTAGCTAACTACGAATTAAACGTTCGCAGGCACGAACACTTCAAGCCTGAAATCCCCGCTAATTACTGTCCACTATTTGTCCCCACCAGTGCCCACCTCTTCGGAGGCGAAGCCACCAAACTACTTGAGGATATTGAGAAGTCAAACCAAAGCTGCTAGCAAGGCTAGACCATACCAGTTTTTCCAGTCCAAGTCATATCCTAGATCACGACCCTTCAACAGAAGAGGTTATTTTTCCAGAGGGATAGTCATTAGGGCTTCAGGAGCAAAGCAGGGTGCAGAAGAGGAGGAGGACAAATACGACCTCCCAGACGGGCTCACAGACTCTTACAGGAGCAACAGCAGCATCCGAGACACAGTCAGGACGAGTCTTACCTTCAGGGCAACACCACACCAAAATGCTCTGATAGTGTGTCAATGACAACTTCACAGAGCTGGGGTTCATTATCCATTCTGATAAATAACAACATTCTAGGATTTATTCTGAATTATATTGCCAAGAAAGCCACCATTCAGGATGTCGCTTCGCACAGGTTGTTGGCCTGCTCGTTAAACCTCTCCAGGGGTGGACCATAACACTATAGAAATTTTGAAAATGCGAAAATTGTTGCCCTAAAAACAGCGAAAAACAGCTATTCGGCCAATACAAAATGTGGTCACTGCTAGGAAAACTGTTACTGTTAGTGACCAAGATATATCTATCTTCTCGGGTGCATCCCCTTCAGGCTGGGGAGCATGCATTGAAAAAGGTAGTTGGTAGATGGAGCCAAAATGAGCAAAACAAATACATACATGAATTAGCACGCCTTACATGTACAGCATATTTGGCTCTAAGGTCTCTGTGTTGGTAAATTATATTACCATGTACAGTTACACATTGACAATGCCCCTATTATGTAATACCTTAATGACATGGTTTGCAACCAAGTGTGTAGGAAGTTATGGAATTGGTGCAGTGAAAGAAATATTTGGGTTGGCACAATCGACATTGCAGGTATAAAAGATGTGATAGTGGATGGCGAGTCTAGAACTTAATGGATGTTGAGTAGAGAGGTATTTAAGGAATTAGTTGACACCTGGGGTATGCCGGAAATTGACTTCTATGCGTCCAGACTCAATAATCAAGGTCTCCTTGCGACCTGACCCTACATCTATAGGTGTTGATGCATATAGCATCCTTTCTGTGGTAAAGGGGGTACAGATCCCCATTAAATAGATTTAAACGATGTTCTCTGCTTCCTTTGAGTACTGTATAATGAGAGGCTCAGTTAAAGCTCAATAATAACTGCTCTATCTGCTATTTCAGTGTTCGATCAGAAGAGGGGTGCAGATAGGCTCAGATCCTGTTACATGTAGGTTCATGAGGGGTGTTTTCCAACAGAGAATTACAAAACCCGCTACACTGCTGTTTTGAGCGTATCGCGTGTTTTCAAGAATGTACAATGTAAGAGTGATAACTCCAGCTTGAATTTGAAAGAGTTGACATTGACACTGACTGTTCTCTTATCGCTGTTTACAGCACATTTGCAGTCTCTGATGTTGCTTGACATTGTGAATATGAAGGTTACAGACAACCAAGTTGTGTTTGTTTTGAGTCAGTTAAAACAAAGGAAAGTAGGCAATATTTCACATTTCATAAAAAGGATTACCGTGCTGCCACTAGAGAGTTGAGAGGACAATGTACTGATAAATACAGGAGGCCAACAAGCCTGTTTCACGAGCTATTATCGTTCGTTGGCTGAAGCTGACTTTGGGGGCAGCTGGCATGGACACCGAGGGGTTCAGTTCTCACAACACCCGAGCTGCTCCTACTTCGGCAGCCAATAGAGCAGACATACCAATCAGAGATATTCTGAATACTGCAGGTTGGTCTATAGCAATTACATTTGCGAGACACTATATTGTCCCTTCACAGTTACAGAGAAGTGATTCATTCATATAAGACCACTGCCAAACAATGGCAATGGATTGGGTTCATGAGAACAAGATTTAAGTAAGAATCAGTCTAAGCTTTCATACATGTAAATATATGTTAAATTCTGACTCACGTGACAAGTCTAATGGAAAGCGGAAGTTTTATGTTTAACGTGGCACTCAATATTCTAGCTGTATGACGGCGGTCTGTAAATAATCGAGTCTGGACCAGACAATCCAGTGATAAGTATCATGAGCATCGATCCTCGCAATTGGGATCGATAACCATCAACCAAGTCAGCGAGCCTGACCACCCGATCTTGCTAGTCGCCTCTTGCGACAAGCATAGTTGCCTTTTACGGCAAGCATGGGTTGCAGAAGACCTGTTCTACACTTCGCGGGTATCTTTACTAGTATTCGTAGTTGGTTAACCTATCTCTCGTATGGCACCTGAATAAATACGTCAAATGAGAAATTAATTATAAAACATTCTTATGTTTTGGAAATTTTATTATGACAATGGGGGTAAAATATGCATTGATCATTATATTTGTCTGCGTTGTAGTTGATTTGGCAATCATAGCATCCGTACTACTGGTTCCAGGTGGGAAGGAAGACATAGAGACATCAGTTGGAAGATATGTTTGTACTATCCGATCCTGGACAGAATATATCTTCCTGCAGGCTCTGTCCAGCAGATCCCAAGTGTCCAGGCGGGACGTAGTCAACACATTCTATGACAGACTGTTGGAGCATATGAAACAACAGGACATGTCCAACTGCGGCTGGAATAATATCATAGCCTATATCGTCATCACAAAGAAATGAACTAACAAGGCTACTGTATCTGAATACATTACTTTCATCTAAACAGAACAGACATAATATGTAAGTGAACGACGGTTGTGTAATTGCCCATCAAATGCCACGGAATCATTTGCAGTTTATTATTCTATCTTGTTTTACTCCAATTGGCTACATGTATATCGTAAATAAAACTGGTCCAAATACAGAGCCCTGGGGTACTCCACAATGAAGTGGAGTAACAGCTCTAGTCTCACCATCAATGAAGACAGTGTGTGGTCAGTTTAATACGTAGGATTAACACCACTGTAATTTCTGTACCAGATATAACGATGAAGCTGGACAGAACTTTACAGTGACGATGACTTTACAACAACCACCCAGTGAACTTGAGGAACAAGGTCATGCTCTCAAAGAATAAGGTCAGCAGATTCACCAACTCGTATGGGACGTTGACTATTTTCAGGCCCGAGTCGATATTGATCACATGTGATTGTGGTTCTCCTACCCCATGTGTACATTTTGCAATTCCTCGAATTGCAGAATCGGGTGACGTGACAGATGACCTTCAGTGTTTGCTCGATAACTTGTGTATACAAATCTGAATTGTTTCCAGGGATGTTTTTATTTGACATTATCCCCTACCTTTTGCGAGCACTATATTAGTAGTAGAATACAGATTATATCCCTACACCGGAACTAGTGGTTACCAGCCCAGAACAATATGAACAATAAAGCGTCAAAACCTTTACCATATTCATAATCATAAGAAATCTCTCTGAGTTCATTTTACGTTTTCGCCCATATCAGGAGCTCATAATACGGAATTGCATCCTACATTATTTTGTTCACAGCTGCGTCAAAATACACGCCGCTAATTTCAGTTTGGATTACTTTGTAGTGCCAAGTTGAGGACGAAACTCATCCATTGTTATGCATGCAGACTGATTTGCACAATGATGAACACGTTTTGAGGTATCTCTCCGTTATAGGGCTTGAATATTGTTGAAAAGATCACTCTATTGAAATAATGATGTCACCATATTGCACAATGACATTTTAACAAAAACAACAACATTTGGAGCCCTGTATCCCTGCATCATCATTCCTGTCTGCGACTATTGCCTCTTGCTGTCAAGCATAACAGTCAATGACAGAAATGAATGGCTTATGTCCTGACATGCATGTTACATTTACTGGCAATCTGATACACCAGCTATTAAAATTGTGTATTTAAACCGTGTCCCCAGGCAATTAGCTCTGGAAGTGAAAGACAGGACAACATTTGCACCATTTGATAACGTGTATTGCACGCTTAGGGCCTTTCCTTCGAGCGGACATCCTGCCCGTGGTCGTCCCAACATGGATTTGTTTCCACACAGGTATGGATTGGGTAGTTATGTATCAGCTGTATGTCGTCATTCCCATGGCATAACCCTATCACCTGTGGTTGTCGTCGTTCCCCTGGTCATCAGTGTATCGCTTTAAAGTGTAATTAGTGGTTTACCTCTCTGTCCCTGCCTATAGTCTGTGAGTGTACGGATGATGGCATTTGGTATATAGCATCCAGTGGTTTCTCATTTGGCGTTTTCTCTTCTTTGGGGTAGTGATTTAATCAGCGATTGGGTTATTAATTTAGATGTCTTCATTGATGTGTAGAATGTCTTACGACAGCCGCGTAAGATTTAACTGATCACAGGCACAGTTCCTAACCAATGGATGTGAAGTCAGCAAGCCTACAGATTACGGAATGAACATCACAACTGTGTGTCAGGTTTCTGAATGCATAATTAGTTCTAGATAATTTGTTTCTAACACAAGCGCTTAAAAACATTTCAACATCAATATATATGAATATTAACACATAAAGCGCTGATTATGAAAACAAATGTATATACGTTTGACCAGGTAAAAGATTTCAACACCTTTGTATACGGTAACATTTAGATTCAATTCCACACTTGGAATTGAAAGTATGACTAAAGCGTGGGTATCGTATTATCGATGGTAAAGAATGATATTTAGAAAAAAATATGTGTGCGTTCCTGTTAATATTCAAGACCTCTATTTCAGTTCAGTTGCTTCACCAGTGTATATAGTGACATAAATAATTTGTATAACGTCAATCCAGCCGATTGTTACAACTGTCTATTATTTCCGACGAACAATCTTAGCACATGTGGCTGATAATGAAACCCCAGATCAACATGAACTCGTTCACCATGTGCATCAAGTTTTGTATCCAGGACATCTCGAACTACGCATATAACCGCCTTTTTCACTTCGACACAGGTGCAGCTGGTTGTATTTGCGCGTTGGCTCTTCGTCAGCGTTGAATTATTTATGTAAAAAAACGAGCCTCGTTCTTTCTTTATGACGTAAATGCCAGGACGACCCCACGCAAAGACTTAACTATTCCATTATTTTGCTGACTATTTGCTAGTCCGTGAAATGAAAAACGAGGTTTTTTAATTCAATGCCTTTATCATTCAAAATGTACCATGGAATAAGACACCTCCCCACACAGCCATTCCCCATGATGAATACCCGCACCCATCAATATTTTAATGAATGAACATTGATTTATTGTATGGATTACATACAGATCTCACCAAGTATATACGTTTTACATTTTGCATGTATGGAGGATGGGATTAAAGGAAAATGCAAACGTTTTTCTTTCCTTATAACAAGTGGGGGAAATTGGAAAAGACTAAACACGGAGAAAGCGTCAAATTAGTGACAGATCTCACAGGGTATTATTCAACAGATTCATTACCTTGTGATCATGTTTACGTTTTTCAAACAGTTTCGAAGAACTGAAAAAATCGAAATGAATTAAATTGGACAATGAGAGAAGAAATTATTCCATACTGTTTTTTTACGAAACACATTCCGTTTTATAAACAACAGTTGTTATTTTAATACTTGTCTAAAGGAATCCCATTTCCAAAACATTTTATTATTCTGTAACAGTATATAATGTAAAACTGAAAACAAAACAATGAAGGTGCAAAACAGCATTATCCATGGACTAATTAATTATTTTATTGTTGATATAAATGTGTTGAAATTAACAAAAACATTGTGTATACATCATGTCATATGCTCACGTCTTTTGTTACTTACTGTACTATGCGAAAAGCCTCCGCAGAAACTACACAGGAACCGCACAGAAAGTTGGTAAAGTTTCAAATTTCATTTATAACTGTATCTACTATCTACAATAATTTACTTCCGTGTGTGAATACGAGTAATACTTGGCTCCTCGGTTCTCAGCTTCATGATGCTTTAGACGGATAGCAGATATATGTTTGTACGCGCATGTATGGAAGCATATGAATAGGAATAACTTGTTATTCGTCAGTCAACAACTATTAATTAGTCAAGCAACTGTTTGGTCTCTATGAGAAATGTAACAGGTAGTGGACCTTCCAGTTAGCTGATATAGTAATATATGATATACATCGGTATGCTAACGAATTTTTCACAACTGACACAAACGTGTGTGAGTGTGTGTATGTGTGTGTGTGTGTGTGTGTGTGTGCGTGCGTGCGTGCGTGCGTGCGTGCGTGCGTGCGTGCGTGCGTGCAGGATATCCATATTGGATCGCCAGCCGAAGCGGTTGGAGTTTTACGAGATGGCTATTGGACAATGAGATAGCTAAATTCTTTAACGAGTAATGACGCTCTAGAGTTTTGCCTTTAGGTATGCATTATCAGTTCTTCTACGAATTCTTACATAAACTACACATGTTTAGCCACTGTACAATATTAAAACAAACCATGGACATATTTATCCTGCTCATTTTCAGCCATGACCTGCTTCTTTGATGACCAGTACTCTAGAGTTCTTGGGCCAATGATCCCGTCCCAAGTATACCACTTTGATGACACAGTGCGCCAGGTTATAGGTATTGCTAATTTACACAACATAAACACAATGAAAGACTTATCATTACCCCTAAGTATATGTTAGTTTATTGAATACCTATTATCAAAAGAGCTTTTTGACTGATTCGGTATAACACATTTTTATCAGATCAGTTTACAAGATTGTTATTTACTGTTATATCGATTTTAGTTCACAAGATATTTGCTAATGTTTTTTTTTTGAACCATTAAGACACTTTGGTCATTCCAAGAGGCGACACCTTCACAATAGGAGACTATGGATGTTACAATGGATTCTCATCAGTGGAGATATTCGGCCACATCATAGGTATGTTCCCAGTGATATACGTTGAATCACATTTAAATACATTCTTAGACAACACCAGCGGAATGTGTTACTTATGGTAAAGGAAATAATCATATATACTGCAAATGACTGACTTATGCAAATACTCTGATGAGGCAGTAACAGTAGACCAAGGTGCATTTTCATAAGTTACTTGAAACTAAGTCTTTCTCAACATCAGTAGCTTGAGATCTGTTCCATAGGGCTTAAACCCTAAGCTCTGAGTACCCTGTGAATCCCCAGCCATATGAAAATGCATTGTATATTTTCGCTGTATATTTTGTTATGTCAAGCGCCTGTGATAAGATTAGATTAGATTAGGCATAACATGCTTAAAGACAGAGAAATGTACTTGTCATTTAAAGGCGGTCTCAAACAACGCTACGGAGAAGACATGCCCGTCCACATCATCTATGAGGACCAGAATAGCAATGACTACAATGCTTTGATTCAGACAGTTTGCAGTAAGTGAAATGCGTAACTAGCGCATAGAGAGTGATGTCATCCAGAAAGCAAGCAAACTGAATTCACAATGTTTACAATGTATATCACCACTTCAGTTTTCTCTATAGTTAGGACATTATGCAAACGCAATACATTACTGTTTTGAAGTTTTAAAAACATAGCTATTACATCAAGCAAAGATACAATGTTTTAATTCCCTTTCATGCAGGTAACGGCAAGGTGTCTATAAATCACCCGAAGGTCTACATGTCAATGTGTCCCACAAGTTTCTATGAGCAGTGTGTCCCTGACAACACCTTCCATCTTCTTCTCTGTTTCTGGTCTGCTCACTATCTGTCCAAGTGAGTCCATGTGGTTCATATCTTGTGTAATCTGAATGACGTTATTTTGGCGAGATGTCTCCTTGTGTTTTCATATCAGTTCATATGTCGGGTTGCGGACAAACTTGCTCACAATTCAAATCTTTAACGGTATGAGTATATTTAAAATTTTACAATGATCATGAGTACCCAAGAACACTGCAAAAGTGAATACAGTTTGTTTTAGATTTTAAAAATTTTAAATTATTTTCTAAAGACCATTTATCGATTTTATTGAGACAAATTGCAATTGTCTTTTTGTAATTGCAACGGCAAAATATGTTAAAATCATCCGAAAAATGATTATAATGATCGGACAGGGTGGAACCCACGCGTTTTTGAAATGGCCTGTCAGTTAAAAATCTGGATATAAATTGAGGCAAACGGCATCGCAACTCAAAGTCAGTTAAATCTTTTAAAATACCGTGTTTCAATGTTGTGACATATGCTTTTTCTAGATAGAAAAAGACAGACACTGCATGTTGTTTATAATTGCATTCTTAAGGAATAACTCCAAACAAACTAAATGGTTAATGGTACTGCAATTTGAATGGAAACCATATTGAATATTTGTGATTAAACTATTAGATTCTAAGGAGCATGTTAAGCTGTTATTGATGGATCAAAATGATCCCGTTCAGGTTTTGGTATGAGTACAACTATGGCATCACACCATGAAGAAGGAAATTTACCTGATGTCCATATATCATCAAAAATGTATCAAAGGGTTTCTAAACAGGGTCTGGTAAGTGCTTCAGGAGTTTATCTTGTATATTATCAGCTCCTGTAGCAGTATCATGAGCTTGTCCAAGAGCTGTACGAAGATCATGGATTGAAAAAACTGCATTATAATCTTCCCCATTATCTGATTTAAAATTAATTCATTTCTTTTCTTGCTGTGTTTGGTATTTCTGGAAATGAGGTACATAGTTTGAGCAGGAAGAATGTATTTAATGGTTCTTTACGTTTATTTGCAATATCCGATGTATCAGTGAATTGTTCTTCCCCATTCTTAAGGTGGTGGATGCAAGATTTAGAACCCGTACCTTTTTATTTTTGAAATATAATTGACGTTTATTTTGTTGAAAAGTACGTCTGGCTTTCGCGTTTAATATTTTTAATTTATACAAATTATATACCATGGGATAGCGACGGAAATAGAGTTCAGCCTTTTTCCTTGCCTTCCTAGCTTGTTTGCATTCATTGTTAAACCATGGTTATGGATGTGTGGATTTGTAGAGGACTTCAGAATACATACACCAGCTATTTTGTTTAGTTCAAAGGACAGTGTAAATTTGCATCGGATACTAAAGGTGCAAACACCAGGGATGCAGGGCTGTTATACGCTAGCGAATATGACACAAAGAGCAATATTTGTATACCAAATTGAATGCCAGGCTGGTACTGCTAATAACAAGAAAATAGATGCATAATGATTTTGAATTCTGTCATCACCAGATTGGCCAATGAAGCACTGCCTTCTGGCATTGATAGAACCGGGCACATTCTACCCCCTGTCTAGGTCAGGGTAAAAAGTAGTGTGTTGGGCAAAGGAACTCTGTACCCGGAACCAGTACCCTCAACTACCAGATTCCCTTCCTTCACCGACAAAGGGGCGCAACCCACGGCAAACGGGTTGTCCACTTTAGTCGCCTCTTACCACAAGCAATGGGGTGCTGAGGACTCATTCTACCTCTGGTCCACAAAGGGGAAGAGCAATTAGAGTTTCCCAGCTCTCACCACGTGGAGATTGCACTTCATGGGTGCCATTAATAGATGATTTACAATTTGATGATATCAAAGTATAACTTCTTTGATAGGCATTTAGAAGTTGAAGTACTAAGTAAGGATAAGATTTATGGATGAACAACTTCTTTATTACAATTCGGTGTAGGTTTTACATCACTTGCTTGATAACGGCGTAATAACCTACACCGAAACGTCACTCCTGATTGTAATAAAGAAGTTGTTCATCCATAAATCTTATCCTAACTGAAATCAAAGTATGTTGCTTATGACATACATGCTCAATGTCTTTGACACAATGTTATCTTGGTGGGACAGTATACCATATGTGTTTCAGTTCTGTGTTGTATGAAGATTCCCTATTTACGTTTCCTGACGGAACGCGAGATGAAATCAATGCTGTTGCGACTCAGGCCTTTGATGAATGGCAACAATTTCTCCTCATCAGAGCTAATGAAATCAAAAGCGGTAAGGTAGTTTAACATGCGAAAGCGGTCAAATTCAATATTATCTTAACATTACATTTTAGTACCTTCAAACTCAACCACCTTCGGTTTCATTCATATCATTTGAAATGAATAAGATAATGAAGACAATATATACTGAACCGCAAAAGAATCGTCACCCCAAGTAACATTGCATGAAAAGTTGTCATTTAAATATCTGAGTAATTTCTAAACATTAACATTACCTTGTCCGGAAAAATGAAATTTGATGATAAATAACAAAGCAGATGACAATAAAACCGATCGCCCTAACGCATCAGGACAACGGCCATGGTAACCCTATGCACGTGCAAATTGAAATGCACATGCGTTCCCCCAATTCTTGCCCTATAAAAATCCACCAAGATCGGATAACATTCATTCGTTATTGAATTGCTACCACATGCCAAGATTGACAAGAAATCAGTGACACCAAGCCCTTGGACAATTGCAAGCTGGACAAACCGCCCGGCAAGTAGCCAATGCATTTCAAGTCCACGTAAGGACCATATACAGGCTCCAGCAACGGTAGCAGACCACCAACACTACAGATGACCAAGGGTCACCACCCTGTCAGGATCGTCAGATTGTGCGACAGCATCTTCAAGATCGCTTTGTTACTGCTGCGGAAACTGCTCGACAGGCCATGGGGTACACACCAGCGACACATTAGTGCGGACACCGTGCGTCGACAATTGACGAGCAGACACCTCAACTGTCATAGGCCACACTGAGGACCCATTTTGACACAACGTCATCGCCGGGACCGTCTTCAGTGGGCAACACAGCACCAGCATTGGCGCCACCAGCAGTTGAGAAGAGTCCTCTTCTCAGACGAGAGCCATTACTGTATCTCAATAGCAGATGGCAGAGAGAGAATCTGGCGACGACGTGGGGAACGTTATTCGGATGCTTGTGTTGTTGAGAGAGACTCGTGGGGTGGTCCGAGCATCATGGTGTTGGGTGGAACTGGTCTTGCACAGAGGGTCGGCCTCGTGGTCATCTAGAACATCGGTCCAGGGAGAGGCAATGGTGTCACAGCAGCTTGGTACAATGATCAAGTCTTGAGACCAACCACGAATTTCAGCATTGTAATGCCCGTGCCAACACTGGGAGAGCAACAAGAGACTTCCTCCAGCAGAATGGCATCAGAACCATGCAGTGGCCTGCCCTCAGTCCCGTTTTCAATCCTTTTGGGCACCTGTGGGACGCGATTCAAAGGCGGCTGAATGACGTCCGACCAAGGTCGACAATTGCAGCTGAACTGCGTCAGGCGTTCCTGTGTGGGCTCAAGTGCCTATGGCCTTCATCAACCACCTCATCTATTCCATGTAATGACATTACACGGCAGTCATCAATGTACATGGCGGACACACGAAATGCTGACTTATGATGCTATTTTCTCAGAGACTAGTGTTGTGTTTCACTTTAAAAACATTTGACACTTAATTTCAATCTTGATGATCGGTTTTGCCAAGTTTCATCTTTTTAATATGTCTTCAAGTATGTGAACAGTGTTTATACAATTAAGGTTTCTTATATATATCTCCATGGTGACGTTTCTTTTGCGGTTCAGTATATTTCCCTTTGTAGGTGGATATATGATGCTGATAGTTCCTGCAGAAGATAGAGAAAGAAAATATGGTCAAAGCAGAGTCCATTTACACAACATGTGGGCAGCTATGACGTCAGTTTGGCGACTGTTCCGTGATACGGATCTCATCACAGAGGTGTGTGTTGGGCAGATTGCATTTTATAATGACGCCCATATTTATAACATTCTGGCGAAATTGCTGCACTCTTATCATCTGAGGGAGTAATTGATTTTCTTTAATTGGGAAGATGGTCCTCGAAGATGCCATTGAATGTGTTAAATATAAAGAAGCGCTCTCGTTGTCAACACATACACAGTCCTGTCCAAGATTTCAAATCTATCTGAAATTGACTATAAGATAGCTGAATGCATAAGTACATAATGTAAGTCGTGTCATTTCTTCATGATTAAATGAAGAGTTAAATCAGTGGACAAAAAATATGACTTCCCCTTCCTGATAATTTGTATCTAGCAGCTTATTTGACAGGGATTGGCAGAGGCACGTTGATGTTATAATACTCATTAGGCTTTGTATTGTCTGTGTAACATGTTATATATGAATGTGTCATTGACAACGTTCTCTACTGATCCATTGAATGGGTTAGTCCTACGTTATTCAACCAACGGACCCAATTACAGTTTTAGCTCTGAGGCTTGACAGACTTTAAAAGTTGTCTTTCCTCTGTTAAATACCCCAGTTAAAACTACTGCATGGGCGCTTACGTCTACGAATAGCTTGAGGACATCACTGTCTCGCACTAGTGTCCTGCCGTCATCATTGTGATTGTGCGATGAGATGCATTCTTAAACGTCTTTGCTTCGTAGGTTATTCGGGTTCGTGTGTATGTGTATATGAGTATGGAGGCCTGTAACACGCTTGGGTACCTTTTTACTTCTATACAGTGTGAGTACAAGGCAACCAACTACTCCGGTTACTACAGAAGTGAGGAGGAACTGAGAGCACCGTTTTGTGACGAGGCCTCTCCAGTTGTCAAGGCAGGTTTACGAATCAAGTCCCTGGAGATATCCCACCGAGTACCTTACAGCATGAAACAGATGAAGAAAACCAAGAAGGAAAATGGTGACCTTTTTGCATTTTCATTTACATGTAGTATAGTCAGTTAGAATTTACACAATGATCCTGTATATGTTGAAATTAATATTAGGTCAGTGTTGAGTGTGGTGTAAAACAGCACTTACTTGCCGCACTTATTCAGGATCCGATGATAATGGGTCCAAATCCTATATTTACGAGTATGATAATTGGTGTGTTAATATACCCGTGTGTGTGGTCGTCCCCAGAGTGGTGAACGACTTGTGCCACTGCTGGCATTCCTCCAACATGAAACTGATGGACTGTGGTATGACTGAAATCTATATGACATATGTTCAAATCTGTGTTTACCCTCGCTCACTCAAAGTGAAGGAGCACAATTTCAATTTACGTTACACTGAATTTTTTCATGTGCATGAAAACATCTATGCCATCGATATGTCAGATGAACAACTCAGCCTGTACCTTGGATTCCTACAATTAACCTGGTTTGTTTCCAGGTGGGAAAGAAGACATAGATACATCGGTTGGGAGATTTCTTTGGACAATCCGATCCTGGACAGAACATATTTTCCTGCAGGCTCTATCCAGCAGATCCCAAGTGTCCAGGCGGGACGTAGTCAACACATTCTATGACAGACTGTTGGAGCATTTGAAACAACAAGACATGTCCAGCTGTGGCTGGAATAATATCATAGCCTATATCGTCATCACAAAGAAATGAATGTACAAGGTTACTGTATATATCTGAATACATTACTTTCATCTAAACAGTATAGAGGTTGTGTAGGAAGTTTGACCACAGTGTTCTACTCCCACATCTCTAGCTCAATCACTCTATACCATCTATCGTGCAATGATCATTAAAACCAGATCTTAGTTCTCGCTATCGCTAAACAAAGATCTGAGGACATCCCATTACGGGTCACGTCAGAACGACCTTTCATCCGACCAATCAAAACTTCGCTTATCAGATTATGATAATGACAGTCGGGATGTGTTTTCTAATCATGCAACCTCGAAAACGTTAACATGGGGTATTCCGAACGACATTTACGGTCCGTACGACTGATTCCGTCAAAAGTATCGCCTATCTCTCGCTTCCCGTGTATAAGCGTTTGAACGGAGGAGGCGTTGCACAGTACGTGGGAAGCTCTGCCATACAATCTCAACCATCTATTAGACATAACCGGATGTCCGTTTTTTCAGTTTTCCAAATTTTAATCGAGAACTGTGTCAACATATTGTTCAAGCGTAGTTTGAAATGGAAATCATCAGGTTGAAACGAGTGCCGTAAAGCTCGAGTTAGCTGCTTTCTAATTGGCTAATATTGACTTCTTGTTAGTCATTTCAATGGTCAGTCAAAGTTCGCGAAAGGTTGTTCTGACGTGACCCGTAAAGGGATGTCCTCAGTTCTTTGTTTAGCGATAGCGACAACTAAGATCTTATTTTAATGAGATTGTCTATCGTGGGCCATTTCACTGATTACATTTGTCTTACGTTGTTGCACAATATTTGCTGTTGCTCAATTAATTGGGGATTAGGACTAATTTATTTAATATATAATTGTATATATATGATTCATAAATAACATTAATGATACATTCATCTTTTTGTCCCTTTGTCTCAATTCGATTTCAGCCATGAGAGTATATTAATACATTCAAGAAAGACGATTGTTTCAAGACAGAAGGTCGATGACTATTGATACCTTTTTGGTCCGGGTATTTTGCTTAAAAGATTGTATCAAATATTCTCTGTATCAAATATTCTTGTTTTTTTTTCATTTGAGGAACAATGATCACTCTCACCTTCTTGTCAAACGATAATATTGTGAATCTCTTTGTGAGATGTGTCTTTGTTTCAGTGGGACAGGGATTAATTTTTTACAATCTGTTTCCTCCATATATGTGTGAATGTCAATTTGTGTAATTTTTTATTTTCAAAAGGACTAAGCACCACGACCTGTTATCAACTTCAGACATTGTAATCAGCGCACTGTTTAAAATAGATGCTATAACTATTTGAACAAGTTAGATTAGAACTAAATGTGGGAAGCAGCACATGGCTGTCAGTGTTGTATTATAAGATTATACTAAAGAATCTAAAATATTTACTGTTCAAGCAACGACCTCCAAATCATTACATCTATTCCTTGTTGCGTCACTTTATCTACACTTCACTGTACTTTATGTTAATTGTATGTGTGTATTTAGGCACTATGTAGGCAACTTTTGTACATATTGCAACAGATTTATTGTATCACAATAGAGAAGATCCCTTAAATGTGTCCCTTTTGCTTAATCTTACATTCATACAATAAATATATTTAAACAAAGAGTCTCTGGGTAATCAGAGTGAGGTGGTGAGTTGTCATGTGGTTTAACGTCGCGTTCAAAATCATTGCATCAAAACAGGACGTACACGCATATCTCCTACCTCTTCCCCACAGAATACTATGGGATATGCGATGTTGTTGTAATGACTTTTGCAGGCCCGAGTCCTTATTTAGTGATTGTGATTCCCACACCGGAACGAATGGTTAACAGCCCAGAACAATATCAACATGTTGTATACTAAAAGCGCCAAAAACCATTACTTTATTCCTAACCATCTCATGATCATTGAGTTCATTATGTTACGAGTCGATTCCCAAATTGGAACAATATGTTAACAATGAAATCTGTAAGAAAAAGAACCTAGTGTAAAACCAACAAACAAACAACAAATGGTATACAATTAACAAATGTATTACAAAAAACACTTAGTTTACAAAAATACCGCACAACAATTTCAATGTACAGTAAACAATGGAGGAGTACAATATTCCAATTTCTTCAAAGCCAAAACATCATTTTTTCTTCAATCAAAGCCAAAGCATCATCATCCAAAATTTCTTCCTCAACTAGGTATGTTATCAAACTTGTCTTGACATCGGCCTCAAGCATACCCGATCCGATGTTAAGTTTTTAATGTTTGACCAATGCGACTAGTTCAGACTTTTGGAGCATAGAGACCAGTTCCATCGAAGGTTGGCTAACAGATTCCTCTACACTAAACACCATAGTGTTTGTTGGCTGCACATAATATTAGACGGTAATGTTGATGTTTACCAAATAAATTTGATAGATAATTTGTGACATTTCAAACTGCCCCCATTTTTGGTAACGTGTCGATTCACAAATTGAAACATTATGTTAACCCAGAAATCTGTAGAAATTACTGCGCAGCAATTACAATGGCAGTAAACAATAGAGTCGAGGAACTATATTCAATGGTTATATATAATATGATGGCAGTGATCAGTATCATATACACAGATACAGTGGTGATAGCAGTGGTGATAGCAGTGGTTATAGCAGTGGTTATAGCACCCACCAGCTCATCGGCACGAAAACATTAAAGAAGTTTCCACAACTTTCTATCACCGTCCGCGGTAACCGGAAGTTTACACAGCACACTGGTACTAATTATAGTAGCTTCCTGACGACTGCTTAGATTAAATGACACTTCATTCCTGACGACTAATCACTGAACAAATACAATGCAATGAGCGTCAACCGAATCTCAAACAAAGCAATGTAACACAATCATAGTTAAACAATATAATACACTACCATATAACCCTTATACGTTTTCGACCATATCAAGAGCGCGTGTTTGTGAGTCACTATCAAATTGTGATGATATCGGGTGAAAAGGTAAGCTTATCCTGTCCCCATCAGTGACACCCCTCACAAACACAAGCAAAGTAAAGTGTTCACCTTGACAAACATTTGAACATAAGGATACAAGTTGAAATAGGGAATTGCATCTGACATTATTTTGTTCACTGATGCGTCAAAACACACGTTGCCAGGTTTAGTTTGGATTACATTGTAATAGCACTTGTCAAGTAGAGGACGAAACTCATCCATTGTAACGGGTCATGCAGACTGCTTTGCAAAACAATGAACAGGTTTCTGGGTGTTATTCGTGATCCCAACTGAAGTGTTGCAGTGCCTAACGTATCAAAACGTTGGTGCAATAAGTCGTTAACATATTTAAGACTGAACTCGTCCTTGAAAAGTATTTATTAGTTATCCCTTTCTCGTTGGCTGTAAAAGTCCCTTTACTTAGAACCTCATGCCACCATTTACCTATTGAACTAAGTAGGTGGCACAAAATCCCTGTCAATGAACGAACGTGTAAACTCTGCGACATCAGCGATGTTGGTGATGAATTCCGTTATATTTTTGTTTGTCCTTTTTTTTAAACCCCAACGGAAAATATATGTTCCAATTTCATATGCTAAAAACCCAAATATGTTTTAATTTAAAGAACGTTTTAATTGTAAAAACGTAAATGTTATTAAAAAAACTCTTACATTCTGTAATATCATTATGAAAACTGTAAAATCTTCCATGTAAACCACCCCGCCATCTTATGAATTTACTTTTTGCAAATTTGTACCTCATATGCCGAGGATCCCGGCCTGAGCGTAAATAAAGTTCTGTTCTGTTCTGTCGTTAACAGAATGACATATAATAATTATTTGATACACTAGTACAGAACTGAAATCATGTTTGAAATAATGAGGGATGGTAACCAAGTGTTACAGGGCCATTATGCCGAAGGCACGTGTTCTGTTTCTGGTGTTCTAGCCTCCATCTCCGTTATATGGCTGGAGTGAGTGAGTGAGTGAGCATGGTTTTACGCCGCTTTTAGCAATATTCCAGCAATATCACGGCGGGGGACACCAGAAATGGGCTTCACACATAGTACCCATGACGGGAACGGAATCCGAGTCTTCGGCGTGACGAGCGAACGCTTTAACCACTAGGCTACCCGGCCGCCCCTTATATGGCTGGAATATTGTTGAGAGCGATGTATGAAAAGGAGGCTCTTTTGAAAAAATGACATCCCCATAGCACCACGGCGTGTTGCAACACTCTGTATCACTGTCTCTTCCTCTGTTCTTCAAATCTACAACAGATGGACTCCTCACTGCGACCATGGACTCTTGCAGTCAAGTATAACAGTCGGTGGCTCAAACGAATGTTGCACTGACCCCATATTTGAAAGGCCATCTGATATACCAACTATTTGTACTGAAACCGTGTCCCAAGGCAGTTAGCCAGGAGGGTAAGGAATAAAAACATTGGCAACGTACAGCTAATAATGTTTAAACAATATACCAACAATTACACAATGAGCTGATGAAACCCTGTTTCCAGTTCAGACCTGCATTAGGTGATCGGAGTTCCAGTTCAGCGGATAACCCTACGCCAGACGACATGGCTATCTCGAAGTTTACACTTATATATAAATTGGAATTAAGCTCCTAACAATACAGGGGGTTCCTGTTCAGCTATTATACAGTATGAGGAGGGTTGGGAAGGATGTTGGTGAAGTGGGGTTTAGTGTGGTGTTTATGAACTTATACAGCGACGTGCATGCACGTGTGTGTGCTAACTTATGACTGTTTTATAATGCTAGCCATGAGATACCATGCTACATTTTAACATGGATACCCTACTCTGACATATCATACTGACGATGAGCCAGCCAAGCCTTGATTTAAGTCCTTTGTGCCGAGCGCCGTGTCAGCTTGTTCACTTTTACGTTAATGCTATCGTCATAAGTAATTACTGGCACAAATGATGATGGTTCATGATCATGTCCCGAGGAGGTATGAGTGCTTCACATCGCGAACTTCAAAAACATCCAGTAAAAAGACGACAAGCTGCATATGCATGATATCACCGGAATAAAGAAGCTGAGTGTCTGATGTACCTCATGCCGTGGGTATAAAGGCACAACGAATACAAAGGTGTTTTGCCATAAAGGCCTACCGTGCACCATCAATCAAGCGAAGTTTAGGTTTTATGCTTTGAAGGATGTTATACCCTTTAATCAGCGTAATACTTAAGAACTAACTTTACATTTTTTTCGCTTTTGGAGGAGGAAACGTTAAAACCGGTGTGCATGCTGTGTAAATCCGTATGTTACTGTAGTGTGTAACTGGTTCCAAGCAGGAACTGTGGACGTGTGCCATTTAAAACAGTCATCTGTATTTTGCCCTTCTACACAGGATACTAGTAAGACGTTCACTCTCAAGCTTGAATCAGAAAATGAATATCAGAAAATGAAAACTGAATAAGGTCTCATTTCACATTTATCTTTGATGCAGGTGGTACCCTTGTGCCCTGTGTGTCTTATCTAGGTAGTTAACGTACTGTCTACACTGTCTTATCTGCTTCCAAGAAAACTGGTACATGTGATTACCTAGCAACCGTGATCGATAGAATACTGGAAAATAGAACATAAACTAAACATTTATCAAATCCCTAGCTTTCACATTTCCCCTCCTGTTGATAGTTTCCAAAGGATTTCTCATTGTTTAGTACCGTTTGTTTGTAAACGTTGACAAGCATGTCTAAAAGCAATGGTTAATGGAAACACTTTGACATGAACCGCCGTGATAGGTTTGTAACGTTGCACAACATAAACCAAAACTCAATTTACTAATTCCCATCATACTTTATCAAAAGATATCCAGTTTGAACCCTCTTACTCAATACCCTCTTGGATACCCTATACACACTGTCATATCCCATACCCTTTGATATATCCCATAACAACTGATATACCCATATAATTGATATTTCCCATAGCATTAACATATCCCACATCCATTGATGAACCCCATATATATGAATAAACCCCATGACCATTGATATACCTAATAAATATTGATATGCCCATACATCATACGTATGGGGTATATCATTGTGTATGGGATATATCGATGGTATGAGAAAAGAATGACTGGATTGTCTGGTCCACCGTCATATAGCTGTAATATTACTGAGTGAGGCGCTTAACAACAAACAAACAAACGCCCGTCAGAAAGACATGCAAAGGCAATTCAACTGTTCACCTGAATAGAACACGGGAACATATGGTAGAAGTCAAAATAAGGAATCGCATTGCACATCATTTTGTCAGTGATGCGTTAAATCTGAAAATGTCCTCCGCATGTCTATCATAAAACCCTTTGAAAGCTTTCCCGAGGCTTTTGGGGTTGTAGCCTTGATCAAACAACTTCGGAGCAAGAGTCGTGAGACGCTCTTAGAAATCTTCGAAGAAAGAGCATGCTCGAGTGTTCCTCAAAAGTTGTGAAGCGGACATACAGGTAAAGTTAACTGTTGGAAAGTCAAACTCGTCCCTCTTGTCATACAGTCTTGTGGAGAGTGATTTTCGGCATGCAGACTAAATTGAGGGGCTATTCACATTGGACAAACAATTTCGAATATCTTTTAAAAGACACCACAGTCAAATAGAAATTTAATTTTAACCATTAAATCGCTGCCTTTTGAAAGGCATAAGGTATTCCGAGCTGATTTGATTTTCAGTCAACTCGTGTCTCACGACCTGCAATGACACCAGCATTATATGTGTTCACAAAGGAGTGCTCATTGACGTTCTTGTGCATTTTCACTCTTTGATATGTAGCATGTTTGCATTGCAATGTTACAGCATTCAAAAAGGTCCTAAAAGCGGAGAGACCAGTGTATTCCAATCTGTTTATTATTTGTGTCTTCTAACACTCACTGTTTATATGTTGTGCAGTGATAACACCAACCAGTTTTAACACCACAGTCGTATATCTCACATACCAGCTGACCTTACAGTACGTCTGTGATTGTGAGTGGTGGTACTTATGTGAGGTCGAAATGTCCACATTTGAATATGGCCAGGAACAATCTGAATATAACGAACACTGGCTGTGGTTCATCGCATTGCGTAAAAGCATACTGACGTTACAAGTTGACTCTCTACATAGAGGAGTAGTATTGGTGAGTATCGTAGTTGTAGCAGGAGAAGTCGTAGCTCTAGACATTAACTAGTAGCGATTTTTGTTGTTGTAGTATTACTAGTAGTTCTTGTTGTTGATTGCCATTGTGTGAAGTATATGTTGTCGTTGTTGTAATAACATGTTGTTGTAGTCGCCGAAGTAAAAGAAGTAGTTGTAGTTGTAATTATTGTAGTAGTACTAATTTGGATTTCGCCGCATTAGGAATCCAGACGGTCTACATGTATATGAAAGTGTAACATTAATTAATGAGTAACATTACTACCAAAAATGGTCTCTCCATTTGAATATACATTAAAATCACAAATGCCACAGTTTACATGAAAGAATGAATGAAGTGTCACACATAAAAGTACATGACTTACATACATCATAATAACATGTGTATATCTTTATGAAAGGCCAATATAGGTCGACACTTTACACATTCATGTAAATTCATTTAAATAACTATAACATGCACAGTAAGTGTAAGAAAATAGAAATTTGGTAAAATTAACTTGGTTGCACAACGTTTAAAAAACGTTTCGCCGTGCATATATTTTAACACATTTTAACACATTTTGCCTTAGTCGGCGATAGCTCCGGCATTTTGCATTAATATTATGATTTTGCATCTGTTTATTTTTGACAAGAGCAGGATTATTAAATATACTGGGTAATTCATTGAGGAGAATGTTATTATAAAATGGACATTGTAGAAAAAAATGCTTTTCGCCTTCGACATAATTAATACAGAATGTTCCATTTTTTTCTGTCAAAGGAGTAGGTGATTTCTGTACCTGCCCGTTTCTATTTCTAGTTTAAGAGAACCACAGCGAAAAAAAGGCTAAATACTACGCTAGTAACGTGCTCATAAAATTGATTTAAAAAGCTTATATGTACTGAGCTTTGGCTGTGACTGACCACGTTGAAACCAGTTGTTATAATCCACTCCGTTCAGGTGCATAGTTATTTGGATTAAAATCCACCCAGGTTGAGGGCTTATCAAGGGAGTAAAGAATCGAGTTCAGTTCAAATCTCTCACTTTCCCAAGATTTACCTTTCGTTTTAGACCAGGAATGGGTTTTCGAAATAAGTCAGATGTCCTTCCAAGTGTACACCAAAGTCATTCGAGACTCATTATAAACCTTTTACTGAGGGTTTAACAAACCCATATCACCTGGGACAGCCGTGGTGAGAAGCATTTTTTACAAACACCAAGGAATGTTCTACATGCTCTGTGTTAGGGAAGAGAATTTAAGGGTGTCAAATTCTGTATTACGAGGATCACAAGGTTCCGGAGTATATACTTACTCCTTCACCAGGTGAATAAGCTCCATGAAACTGAGAACTCGTAGATATACCTGTATGAAACAACAAAAAATGTAAAAGATGGAAACATACAAAGGGAAGACAACAGTCAATTCCAATGTTAAGTTTTCACCTTTGTCATCTTAGTACTTTTGTTGATAATTAATTTTATTATACATGTATAAAATAAAATTCATTTATAGCTTTGCAGCAAACATAGCTATTTGCTGTTCCATCATTCAGTATCAAGTCTGCGGTCAAAGGGAGGTAATTATGTAAGTTGCGCAATCGCAATTCTGCGAGCATGCCAGTTTTCATAGTTTCGGCCTTTCCGAACCAACAGCCGATCAAGCAACACGTTTCAAATTGAGAGAGAACTATACACAGTAAAAAAAGTGTTGCACCCCCTATACTTTTTCATGGAGGGGTGTTTTGAAAGGGTGTAAAGATAACCGAATTAATATTATAACCAGGATTTCGTGTATACCAACAAACCAGTGTATTGTCTATACAATGAACTTAAATGGGGTATTCCATGACCTTATGGCATGTAATAATCTCATGCTGAACTTTTACGAAAAATGAACGAACAACGAAGACGCATTAAGTATGGTGACATCTCAATAATTTTTAGTGACCAAATTCATCCAATAGGGTAAGAATGTCATATGGAGATTTTACGAACACAGTAAGTCAATATCGAGAACTTCCACCAAGCACTTGGATCACAGCTTGAAGTCTTCGTCTCATACTCCTCACCAGACGTTGGAATCGCTCCATGGGCAGCTGCTGCCACTCCTCGTGTAATGCTGCTTCCAATTCACGCAAGTTCTGTGGAGGAGGGTCCCGACGATAAATCAGGCGTCCCAAAATGTCCCATACATGTTCCAGAGGATTCAGATCTGGACTCATTGCTGGCCATGGAATCTGCGTCAGAGCATTGTTGTGGATAACCTGGGTCACAGCTCGTGAACGATGTGGTCTGGCATTGTCATCCATGAATATCGGTCTGGTGGCCAGTGGATGATTGTCAAAATGGGGCACCACAACTGGATTCAGCACCTCTTGGATGTAGCGCTCCCCTGTCAAGTTGCCTCGTATGGTCACTAAATCAAGCTTACAATCAAATGAGAAGCATCCCCAGACCATAACAGATCCACCTCCATATGGTACATTTGGCATGATGTTTCTTGCAGTATAAGCTGTTCCAGGACGCCTCCATACTCTCACTCTGCCATCCACAACATGCAGAAGGAACCTGCTTTCGTCCGACCAGTGGACTCTTCTCCAGGAGCTCAAGTTCCAGTTCTGTCTCAGTCTACACCAGGCTAGACGTAGTCGTTTGTGGTTGTCTGTGAGTTTAGGTCGCTTGATAACCCTTCTGGACTTCAACCCTGCAGCTTTAAGACGATTTCTCACGGTCTGGGTACTGAACTGTTGACGAGGAAGCCAAAGACGTTTCAAGGTTGTGCTTGTAGCAAATGGATGACGCCTTACCACCCTCAACAACGCTCTGTCATCTCTAACTGTGGTCTTACGTGGTCTGCCAGAGGGTCTGCGATTCCTTACATCATTAGTTTGTGCGTGTTTTCTGACCAAACGGCTTATTGTTGAGTAGTGATGTCCGGTTCTTCTGCCAATCTCCTTGAACGAAAGACCTGCTCCATGAAGGCCAATAATCTGCCACTTGACTGCTTCTGACAATCGTCTACCCGGCATTGTGGGTTACAATAAACTGGGCTGTCAGAGAACATCTTTTATAGGCGATGTTGAGCTTAAGAAGATACTGCAATCTGCAAATGTCATGCACCATGCAATTCACGTGCTGATTGCTACGTTTTGGTGATCATCTTCCCTCCGAAAACATTACACATTTAACATCAGATCCCCAAGGAATACCTACCATTAAAACCAGAGTCGGGCGTTTTAAATGTTGTGATGTATCAAACGTATTAATGTGGGGGTGCAACACTTTTTTTACTGTGTATATTTAGAAGATTCTAGCATGCCGCGCAAGACTAAAAGGGGTGGTAGTCCAGTAACAGTTCGTTCCAAGACTTTGAAGACTAGGGGAGCGGGTGGGAAGAGGCGACGTATGGAGGAACGGGAAGACCTAACGGCAAAACAAAGCAAACAGTCTGAGGACATTAGGCCTATCGTCGGGCCGTCAGACAGCATGGCGCCAACGGCGGGAAACCCCAGCGGGGCTCCTGGACCAAGTACGTCTGACAGTGGGACCATTAGACACGGGGAGCACATTCCTACAATTGACTTGTTTCATAGTAATGTAGACATGGTAGGCATAAACACTACAGCACACGTCACACAGGGTAAAAGACCTAATATATCTGCACCCACTATGCATTCTCAGATTCTGGTTACACACGCTTCTGAATTAGGTCAACCTGTCGGCAGTATTCAACCATTGGGGAGTATTCAGCCTATCACACATGATGGGGTAGAACCCATAACAATGGCACAAGACACGCTAGGAATAACCGTACAGCAGTGTGTCAAAGATAGGATTTGGAGGCATGAATTTGTTGAATTGTGCATTTTACTGAAGGGATCTGGACCCACACCTCTAGGAATTAATGATCAAGGAGCCGTTCAGGTTATCAAACGAGGATTACAGAGTATTGATTCAATCTCAGCCTGGACAGATGCTTTTCTAATTTTTGCAAGCATATATCTGGAGAAGTTTTTCACAAAATACCAGCAGTTGCTCAAGTACATCAGCATAATTCGTATGGCAGCATCACGATTTAAGGGATTGGGGTGGAAAGCATATGACCGTCAGTTTCGCCTACGTATGGAGAAGTTTCCGCTCACTAACTGGGGTGAAATAAACACTGAGCTCTGGCTTATGTTCGTCATGCCGTCAACTATGCCAACACCAACACCAACATATTCAACAACAACCAGCACTTCATTTGCAAGGCGACCCAATTACAACAGACCACCATGTTTCGACTACAATGATGGAAATTGTAAGAGAACCCAGTGCAAGTATATGCATTCATGTATCAATTGTGGAAAATCTCACCCTGCCAAGTTGTGCAAAATACCTGCAGAACCTCAGAGTCAGAACCAGGGTGACCGGCAGCAAAAAGCCTACAGGAGGTAATTTTGCCAGAATTAGGGCCAACTCCCATCAATTTGCAACCTCTCACTGAATTATTAGCAAGCTACCCAGATGTAAAAGCCCGAAAAGAACTTCTTGATGGATTCACCTTTGGTTACACGCTACAGTATACAGGACCCAGACAGTCTGCCTATTGTCAAAATTTGCGCTCTTGTTATGACTATCCTGAGATCATGCAAGATAAGCTACAGAAAGAAATCACATTGGGTCGGATAGCTGGGCCTTTTAATTTTCCACCTATATCGAACCTAAAAATTTCCCCTATAGGCTTAGTACCCAAAAAGGAATCAGGTGACTTCAGAATGATTCAACATTTATCTCACCCTCAGGGTGCATCAGTTAATGATTTCATCAATGACAATTTGTCATCAGTTTCATACAGCTCATTTGACAATGCCGTCAACATGGTCCAAGTGTTAGGACCTAGAGCTCTCCTAGCTAAGGCAGACATTAGGAAGTTGTCGAATGAAAAACGTTCCACGCATGCGCAGTTCGTTATTTACGGAAGAAGCGAGAGGATTTGTTGGCCGCCATTTTTCTACCGAACGCTGTCTGCAGTTCAGTATTTTCATACACAGACAACACACGGGGGGTGCAAGGGTGGTTTGTCCCCCCTTGTCGAAATATTAAAGTAAAGGGAGTAGTGCTCTTTACCGGGCGCACTTTTTCGGGTGTTTGATTGTAAAGATGTGTAAGTTTCCCTAAGACCGAAAACGGGTGTTGGATCGTGAAGCGAGAGTCACCAGAGCGTGAGGCACGGTAACGGTATAACGAGACAGCGGTGGCGCTATAGCGCGGTAATTGAGCGGATGGAAGAGCTCGGGCTGCGCCCGGTAAACTGCATTGTTGCCAAAGTAAAAATGGAGGGGCGGGTAAAGGGGGGTTACACACCCCTTTTTCAAATAAATCTCACGACGGTAAGTTCATTCTGTTACTTGAACAATATATTTTGTTGGGCGGACAACACAGCGGGGTTCAAGGCAGGTACAACCCCACCTTTATGACATTTTTAAAGAAAAATACGGGGGGTAAAGGGGGAGGATCCCCCTTTTTTAAATAAATCGCAATATGGTATAACTTCATTCATGAAAGCATGTGAATTTTCATAGGAAAATGATCATCGATAGATACTTTCTCATTCAAACAAATCATTTGAAACGTTGAATTCGTTTTGACTGTCATATAGATTCTAGGACCTAAGTCTGTGGATCCATCTAGACCTAGTTCGATTTATTTTTCTGCTTCTTTTTCATCTTTTTCTTAAACGATCATTTTGCTTCCTAAGTTTAATAAATGTAAACACGGCCGGTGAACTTAGAAACTGATCAATTGAACAACTGAAATATTTCTTTTCTGGTAATGTTTTGAACAAAATAATTGTCATACATTCCCGCATTCGTCCCATACCTATGCAAAGATGTCTTCACTGTACTCCAAGTCGACTCTGTTTTATTTGTACAAGCCACAGTTTATGAATTTACAAGTTATGAGCGAAGTTGCTTTCGTAGTAACGAGTCCCTATAAGGAAAGTCACATGATCAGACACGTGACGTCTTACGTCATTTATGTCCCGCCCACAAACAACAAGAAGTTGACAGTACAATAATTCGGCTTCCCTTTCTATCGTAAAACTCTCGACCCCCACAGGGGCGGAGTTTTAGACCATACTTTTCACGTCGAGCTCATGTTTTGGGGTCCTTTTGGCTAAAAAATGCCTCCTAACGGATTTCGGCACGCTTGCGCGTGCGCGCTTATATATAAGCGAAGCTTCGGCAGCTTCCGTACTAAAACTGCCGAAGGCAGCGGTTGCCTTACGGAAACCCCCGAAGTGGGGACCCAAATACTGCAGTTGACCCATGTAATATATATAATGCGACTGTTTCAAAATACGACACAGAAACCATAATTGAAACACTCTTTGAAGATCAATGTACACAATGTTCAAAACATTAATCGTGTCACCTAGACAGACACACGTACACGATACAGTTAATGTCACAGGGGTACAGAAAATGTCAGTATCGGTTGTGCCCACCACGTGCATCAATTACCGCTTGACACCGACGACCCATAGATGCAATCAAGTCGTTAATAACACGCTGTTGGATGTGCTGCCATTCATGCTGAAGTGCATCAAGAAGCGCCGGTGTCACGAAATATATTCGCCCCCAGAATAAAATCTCCCCCCGGTGAATTTATACCGGTACAGTTCCGCCCCTCTCGAAATAAACTCTCCCCCCACCCTAAGACATAAAATCTCCCCCCCCCCCCCCCCCCCCCCCCGAATATTTCCTCCCCCTGTCGTTTTATAAATACTTCCATTTGGCTTGTGTTGGGTCCGACTTGGCCCGGACTGTCAAAATCCACACAGATGTTTCATCTAATGTGTTTATATCTATAGACAAGCCAAACACTTCTGATAGAGACGATGTTGAAAATGTGGAGTGAAAAGGGCTTCACTTTGAGCACTGTGCTTTCTTTAACTACCGCAATATGGGACAATAAAGTGGTATATAGGTAGATATAATACTAGTCGTTAGATATAAAGAATGTTTAGTATCTTTAGAAGTTCTAGGACAGTTATTAACACGTGTCATGTCAGCCCTATGACATTCGCGATTGTCCACTTCCAGAAAACATCATGTGTTGGTTTAACATGAATTAGTAAATGTTAATTAGGGATGCCCAACACGTTAATTACGCTAAATGGTCCGGCCAGGCCCGTGTGCGAAATACTCTACAGTCGGAAAGCGCACGTTAAATCTTCTATATCAGTCAGTCAGTCAGACGTTAATTAATTAAAGACGAGTAGTGAAAACACTGTCATTTCCTGCCCAGGATATCACACCCCTACACGCTAAGGTCGGTGAGAAACATTCTCATCAAAGAAAACACACAGTCAAGACACTGACTTTTCTACGAGGACTCACGGAATATTTTCTCCCCCAAACTATTTATATAGACTTGTCATGCAGTTCAACAATTGTAATTGTCTAAAACTGCTTTTGCTACGTGGTGTCTTTGTGGTATATTTTGATGGAGAATATATATCAGCTTCTGAACAACTTTTACTTGCGTGCATGGCTGTTGGCATGTATAAATTTAAGTGAGTCAGTTTCGGGTTCAGTGGATTTCTTGTTTTTGTAAGCAAAAGCAGTATTTAGGCATTTCACTGGATCCTAAACTTAAAACGGTACTAACTAGAGGTATTAAAATTAAAATGCCAATTAAGGGAATGTAAGTGGTACAAAAGTGTTCTCCTATTTGTAGATTCTCAAGGGTTAGCTACCAATCAAACCCTAGAATATTTTCTCCCCCCCGATTATTTATACAGACTTGTCATGCAGTTCAATAATTTTAGGTGTATTAAATGCTTATGCTATGCAGTGTCTGTGTGGTATTTTGTGATATACCTAAATACTAGATAAGGAAATGTATGTGGTAAGAATGTGTTCAGCTGTGTGTAGATTCCCGTCGTCTAGCTACAAATCCTGTGATGTATTAATGGTTGAAGAATTTTGAACTGAACTGTCCGAAAGTTCATATCTAACATTTTGGAATTGAATACAGTGATAAAGTCTTATATCAATATGTGGACTCATAAATATTAGTTTTATGTTTTAACGGAGATATGATATTTTCTTAATTTGCGTAATAGTGTAATTTGCATGCTTTACCATTCATTGTACCATTCTAAACCATGTGAATATTGTATGTCAGTCAATCGGGTGAGAAAACAGCCCAATCCTCGCTCTATAACGGACTATGTCAATCATTTTGCTAGTTGAAATTACCCCTGATACTTTATGAATACTTTATGACAGTTTATGTAGTAAAAATCAAACCGCTTTGCAATTTCTTTTTCAAAGGAAATAAGGCCTTATTCTGTAAAATTACCACTGGCTCGGGTAGAACTGCTGGGCTAACCACGTGGTTCAGTATAATCGAGCACTGTTCAACTTTTTTTTAGCCGAGCGGTCCAAACCACGCCAATGGAAATACTACATCATAAATGAACTGTTTCGATTGGCGCGGTTTTACCAACCGCTAGCCCCTAGCGGTTTTCAGTTGGTTTAACCGCGCCAAACTGCGCACAATGGAAACTAAGTCGCCGAACTTTTAAGCATAGTTTTTGTATAGCATTTCAACCGCCTCCCTAAACGTGCCCCAAACCGCGTGGCAAACCACGCACATAGAAACTCAGCCTGAAGGGCGGCGGCTTTTACATAAGCCAGTCAAGCTTGTTTGTCAATCCCCATTCATATATTTATATATAAAAATCTGTTGAAACAAAATACATTGAAAAGCCTGGTTTGTTTGCATTAAAATCAAAACAAAGGAATCTGTAATTAAAATGTGTAAGGTGTAAAAAGCTGTAAAAAAGGTAATCCAAACATATGCGATATTACCGTGTTTAAAGAATTTATATCAGTCATATATTTCTAATTTAGATCACCCGTATGTTACCCAGGTAAAGCATGCATATCGGGGAACATTGTAATGTTGGTACAGTTTATCGTGTTTTCGTGCTTTAGCATTACACATTGGCTTTTCATATTCCTCAAGGTTTTAATGTTTATTTGTTTATGTACTGTTTTATTAATTTTTTTCTCTCCTTCATTTTTTCTGGGTTATATATTTATCTAAATATACATTTAGTTACTTGTATGTGTGGGGTATTTAACAGAAACCTGGTTGCACCATGATATTCTAGCCACTGATACCATTTTCAAATCGTAGCCTGTATTAAGGAATATATTTTAGAACTTAAATCAGAGTATAACGGACAGCCTGAGCTGGAGGCGCGCGTGGATATGTTGACAGTTTTTACGTAGTTTGCGAGGATTAAAAAGATTTCTGAATTCAGTTCAACTGTAACCGTACATGTGTTTGTTCCATTTCATTCAAATTTGTTTGGTATGATATATGTCTTTTAATTATTTTAGGATGGAAGGTACAGTTACCAAATAAAATATGCTGAAATATCAATTCATTATAACCATATTTCATAATCTATTTTTATAAAAGTACCCTCCTTACAATAATGATATCTATTTGAAGAATATAGTACTTACAGACATTGCAACAAAGCGAATAATCAGGGGGGAGACTTTATACTGAGGGGGCCGCGAAATATATCCGCCCGGGGGAGATTTTATTTCAGAGCAGATTCTCCGGGGGAGAATCTGTACCGGTATAAAATCTCCGGGGGAAGAATTTGTACGGGGGAGAGTTTATACCGGGACACCGGAAGTGTTTGGGGCGGTGGATTCCCTCTGCGAACGCGTCGATCCAACTCGTCCCACAGATGCTTAATCGGGGACAAATCTGGTGACCGGACTGGCCAAGGTAATGTCTGGACGTTGTTGTGGTGTAAGACTCCGAAGCCTGTGAGGTTGGAGATCGGGTCTGAAGATCCGTCAGTGTATATGTGACACCAATTTGGCCAATTTTCGTGTATGTATGCATGTGTGGTGGTTTTAGCTATGTTTGGGTCGGTTTGTTTATTTATTTGGTTTGCTAGCGTTGTGTCTATTTTGGGTATTTTGAGTTTAGGGGTGAAGATATTTGATTTTTTGCAGTTTTGTTTTAGATTTTGAGTTTGGTGTTCATTGAGGTAGTTAGTTATTCTTTGGGGTATTGGGGTGAGTAAGGGGTGTTTGCGAGCTAGAGCTTGGTTTCTTGGGCTAATGTTTTGGTTAATTAAGTTTTGGATGAGAGGGTTTGTTTGGGACGCGTCCAAGAAATTAAGACTTAGATGTTCCCTGCGTAGATTTAGTGGCATTTCTCCTGTAAGGGCCTGAAGTGAGGTGTAGGAGGTGCCATGTTGGGTGCGTGTAATTAGTTTAAGGGCTTGGTATTGTATTGAGTCAAGTTTTTTAGATAGAGAGTTGTTTTGGGTATTGTATATGGCGCAGCCATAGTCTAGTTTTCATCTAATTAGTGCTGCATAGAGTGAGAGGAGGGTATCTTTGGAGGGTCCCAAGTTAGAGCCGGTGAGACATCTTAGTGTGTTAAGGTCTTTGCTGCATCTAGCTTTTAGGTTTTGGAAGTGAGCCTCCCAGGTGAGGTGTTGATCGAAAATGAGTCCTAAGAATTGGGTTTGTTTTTGGAATTTGATTGTTTGGTTGTTTAGCTGTCCAGAGGATTGGGAAGGCAGGTTTCATGGGGCTCCGTCATCCGCGAATTTTGAATTGTTTAGTTTAGGGGCCCTCGAATAGATCGTATCATTATATTGAAGAGGGTTGGGCTGAGGATGCTGCCCTGGGGAGTGCCATTTTCTAGGGGACAATGATCCGATAGCGTATGGTCTATACCCACGGTTATTTTGCGATTGTTTAGAAAATCTTGGATGAAGTTTATTATTTGGCCTTTTAGTCCTATTTTTTTTAGTTTTTAAATTAACCCGTGGTGCCATACCATATCGAAAGCTTTAGAGAAGTCGAGGAATATGCCTATGGTGTATGGCTTGTTTAGCTGTCCTGTTTTTATATCCTGTTCTAGTCGGGCGAGGTTATCGAGAGTTGATCGGCCAGGAGTGAAGCCGCTTTGGTCGGGGTTTATGATGTTGTTTTGGTCTAGGTAGTGCTGTAGCCTATTTTTAGACATAAGTTCCATTATTTTGCATTTGAGATTTGAGGTTAGGGAGATGGGCCTATATGAGTTAGCCTGATCTGCTGGTTTATTTGGTTTAGGTATTGGGATTACTAGAGCTTCCTTCCATGAGCATGGGACCTGTCCGTTTAGGTAGACTAGGTTGTATAGTTTAAGTAAAGTTTGGAGTGGGGGCGTAACCTTCACCCCGACATTTGTAGACACGTGCGCGCCCATCAGCACGTGTGAGTAGGAAACGGGACTCGTCAGTAAACAGTTCATTTCTCCACCTTGCACGTGCCCATCTAACCCTCTGTTGGCACCAAAGCAGACGGTCCGTCAGATGACGTGGGGTCAATACATGACGTCGAACAGGTCTTCGTGCAAAAAGTTCAGCCTCCCTCAGTCTGTTGCGTACCGTTTGATCTGATATTCTGCGTACCCCAGGGATCTGTGTGGTTGTAGACGTGGCTGTGGTAGTGCGGTTTCGGATGTGTCGCAGCCGGATGTATCGATCTTGTGCTTGGGTTGTCACCCTTGGTCTTCCTGACCTTGGTCTGTCGTCAACTCTGTTGGTGGTGTTGTATCGGGTCCACAGTGCGGAGATTGTCTGTCTGGATACTCCAAAGTGCCTGGCCACTTCTTGCTGAGTTGCTCCAGCTTGTAATCTCCCAATGGCGTTGTTCCGTAGAGCTGCATTCAATCTTGGCATTCTGTCACCGCCTCTACTGCCGTTATAAGGACTGTATGGACAGCCGTTGATGTGGATTTTTATACCCATTCAGCAGGGGGGCCTGCATGCCTAAATGCAGGATCCTGTGCTGCACGTTTTTTAGAGGCGGTTGCGTTTGGATGAAGCTGTAAAATTGATCCCCAAACGCTACGTTTATGTGCTTTGCATGTGTTTTCGCGAATTATAGACACATCATCTTTCTGTTTGACTTATTTGGTTCTCATTCAATGTAATTATTTTAGATATTTGGCAAACAGTGGTTTTACATCTATTTCAAGTTTCTTTTTTGAAGAGTATGTATTAAATAAGACAACTTTCTTTATGGGACTAAATATCAGTCTACCACAACAGATAAATCTCATATCTTTGACAAACCATCTCTACTCCACTGTCTAACAACTGGGGTATCTAAGAAACGGGGTATAGCCACCACTAACCCGTTAAAACTTCAGCAGCTAGTTTCCGAAATCCATCAGCTATGCCATACAATTTGCAGAGGGGGGCATTTTCTTTCAGTTTATGGTATTTTCCTCCATCTGCCTGTTTTAATTGGTAAATTGTGATTGGATGTTCTGAACTTAAGTAAAGTTTCCATCTATATTTATTAAATAGTTTCAACAATTTTTACATTCCATACATAGATCCTTTGGAATAGTTATCTCGTGCAGATATCCAGGATTGCAACTGGGTAAAATTTAGTTTATCTTTAACCGTATCTTTAAGATAGTCTTGACTTTGAAAATTTTGTGAAATGCATATGTAACTAAGGCCGAGTGCGTCAAACAATCGTTTCATGCATGTGATTACGTTCCAGTGACCTTGTGTATTTAAAATTTTGCAGTTCAATTTTTAAAGTGGTAAAGTTTCTTTTGGTCGTCAGTTTACATTGCTTTAGTGGCTTCTTCGGAAAACGTTTTCTACGTACTAGTATATTTAATATTTCTTGGGAAGATATAAAACGTATTTATAGGATTCCATATTTCCAAAAATATATTTACCTACATTGAAACTGCTTTTGTAAATCCTTTTAGATCGGCCAAAAAACATTACATTAGTTTTAAATATTGATATTTATCCTCCATTTTTTTTCAATATTTTTGATACATAATTTGTAAATCCTTCGCATTTGACATCAGCAGTACAGCGTCATCTGCATACAATAATACAACATAGTTATAACATTTTCTATTCGTTCACAAAATAATTCATTTGGTTTTAACTCAATACCTTCATAAGAGTCCTCCATGAGTGATGTTTCAAAGTGATTCAGGAACAATGAAAACAAAAGCGGTGACACGTTTTCTCCGTACCTTACACCTGATTTACATGGGAAGATGTTCGTAAACTTTCCAATACAAGATATACGTGATTTAATATTCTGATGAATGTCAAATAACTTTAAAGCATTTGCCAGGTATGTTATATTGTCATAATTCTTGGCTAATACCTGGATGTCGTTGTACGAAGCCACTTTAGCACTGAGGTGATCGTAACTCCCATTCCTTAAAGGGCAAGTTCACACGGAAATGAACCAATTTTTCTTGTACTTTTTCCACATTAAAAGTGTTCACATAGAAGTGTCATAGACAAAAATATAAAAACATCATATTTAATTAACATATTTTTTGCATTAAAACGATTTATATTTTTCACATTTACCAAGTGTTCTATTTCCATAACAAAAACACCATGGCTTATGCCCCTTGCAATATGACGTCATTGGTGCCAATTGATAAACATTATGACGTCATCATGCTTTGTTAGAGCCGCTTCACGTGGTGTAGGTACAGTTTTGTGATTCTAGCGTCTCAGATGCCAGCCAGAATTGTGTTATGCTGAGTCACTACTGCGCCGGAGTGTGTCGTAGACCATGTTGTTTGACCGCAAACTGGTCCTTGATATCTTTTGCGTTGAGAATAGACAGGGACCCAGTTGAATTGGCACCAATTACGTCATAATCTAAGGGGGATAACTCAGGCCTATTTCGCTCGTCAAACGAAGGCCTCATAACGGCATACCATTTTAACACTATTGTGAGCTTCCTACTTTCACTGTGAAAAAAATTTAGTGTATATTTTCAAACACAGATACTAATTAATTCTAAAATTGCGTTTTGTTTAGAAAAAGAAAGAAAGTGATTTTTGCGTGTACACTTCCCCTTTAACATAGATTTACGAAAGTCGGTTGTTTTGTCCAACGGCACCCAGATCGCCAGACTTTGTCGAATGCTTTTTCGAAATCTACAAATGTACAAAGATAGGTTCTTTACCTTACTTTCAATGTTTCCGATAGACTATATAAGGTACATTTGTGACCACTGGTGCGATATCCGTTTCTAAAACCTGCTTGAGCTTCAGGTAGGCTTCGAAGCTTTGTTATTTCTAAAGCTAAGGAAAGAATCCATTAATTCACCTCTTGTTACTGTGCTCTCTTCCGCGTTTATATTCTTCAAGATATCGAGAACAGAATAAACGTCTGCCGATTCCCCGTTTATGTTTTACTGTCAGGTAAAGTTCCAGAGCATCTGGAATGGTTCATGTATAGTCTTTCAACTGTCAAATTTGCTTTCAGGCCTCGAATATCTCTGATGTTCCGTGTGCTGGGTAATATCTAATGGCCCAGTCGTCTAAGGCGCCGCGATTCGCTGTGCAGAGTTGCGTCCCTTGGGCACGCCAGAAACCTATGATTGTGGGTTCGAACCCCGGTTCGCCCCAATTATGTTTCTAGGTTTGTCAGCACCATACCCGTGCTCGTGGGTTTCACCGAAGTGGTAAACGTCTGAAACCTGCATCACTTCGGGCTTTCCTCCCACATTAAGCTGACACGCCACGATATAACCGGAATACTGTTAAAAGCGGCGTTAAACCCAACTCACTCACTCATTCCTATGGGATGTGTTAACATAACGGAAAAAGAGACTCAGAAATACAGAAAAGAGGATCTACAGTTGGTGAGGATGTGGAACCCAATAGTCCATGTAGGAGTTTATTTGGTTCAAACCCATTGACTTTTGATTGGTGCTCAGAGATATGATCCATCATTGTATTAGAGAATTCGAAGGATATTAATTCAATTTTGATACCTTCAAACAGTGGGCAGTGTTATATCACGTGGCACGTATCTTCCACAAAGGTAACACAGTTCAAACAGGTTCTCTGGTCAACTGGGGTGTTGTTGTTTCCAACAAATGTCACCACCTGTAGCAACAGGTGGAGCGAATTACCTTAACGAATGAAGAAACGTTTGGCTCTATTTTCTACTGGTTGGAAATGTTAACTGACTGGTTCCTCGGGTAGTGTTTATAGAAACACATTTCTATATACAGAATAGACTTCCTTTTATTTGCGATTTAAGTAATTTCGTCAACAGCGTATTTCTATCAATTCAATCAAATGCTTTTCTAAAGTCTATGAAGGATACATACATCGATTATTTCTATATTGGATGTTGTAATCGTTTATGTGATCGGTCGTAGACTTTTCATGTGTCGACATGTATCACTGTTGTGATGTTCTTTCTGTATTTCTGTATTTTGCGTGCTGATTAGAAGTTGAAACCTGAAACAACCCCGAATATAACTCATTGGTTTATAAAAAAAACTGTATATTGTTAGAGAGTGATACCAAATTGATTACCCCAACAAATTAAACTACCAGCAGCCAATGCCAATGGTAACACGTGAGAAAACACTCAATGGCTGGAACAGTTATCTGGAACCCTGTCACTCAACTCAATTGTCTTTTGAATTGATAAAACTGTTGACTTCCAAATTCCAACCAGCCAGCTAGATCTCTCTTCTCCAGTGACCACAGGTTTCTCAGACACTCATTTGGTGACAAATCTTTCTCTAAATGTGGACCTTTCCTTTGGAACAAACTACCACCTAGCCTTCTTTCTCAAGAAGAACTCTCAGCCTTTGCAAGTCAACTTAAAACTCACCTTTTCACCATAACGTATTCTTAAGAGACAAAGTAGAAAAAGCGGGCACTTTCATGCTTTTGAGTGTTTGTATGCATGTATGACCTAGAGGAAAATTCTTAGTTTGCATGAAAATGTTTCGCTTCGCTGGACCAAAGACGTACATCTATATACTGCTTTGGCCATTACTCCAGCATTATAATGTCAATGAGGTAATATGAGCCGTGGTGGCAAAGGTATCAGCATATGTGAAAAAAGAGCAATGTGAACCCAATATTTAACACAATGGAAACATTTATGATAATCTTGTTTTAGTTCTGGTAATATAAGCATATGAAAGCTATTAAAATGCATCATGTATCCGAAATGAAAACACTTGAAAATTTACAAATCTTTCCTCACTAAAGAAATTTTTCATCTTTCAAAACCATGTTAACTTACAAAATAGTCAGAGAATTTCAAACCTATGACAATCAGTGGAGATGAATTTGAAATACGCTGGGAGCAAGTATTTACTGGTGTATCAACTTTGGAGGTCATGCGGTCAGAGCATTCATGCCAAAGGATACTGAGCATACAGCAATGAACGGTGATCATATAGTTCAAAGGTGTAGCTTCATATGAAATATACGCTCGAAGTTAGTTGTCATCAGGAAACATACGCAAATTCGGTCTACACTAAACTATTGGCGTTCGTTTCACAGGTGTAAAATCCGTGTATGGTCAACCGACATGTTTGGGATTTTACAAGACAGCTACTGGACAATCAGACACCTAGATTTGGTCACAAGTAATGGTGTTCTGGAGTTAATTGTCCTTTTGGTATTATGCTTTATCAGTTCTTTGAATGCTTACATTAAATATGCATGCTTATCCCTGAACAATATATGTGACACAATTGATTCTGAGCCACATAGAGAAAAGGAGGACCATTTCACTTTAAGCGATGTAGTCTTTTATTGTTACAGAAGAAAATTTCATGATAAGTTAAATGTTGGTACATGAGGCAGAGGTTCGAACAACCATTCTGACGTGAGAAGATAAGTCAACTTCACTTCACACCTCTGCCGCTATCTACCCTCGTGCTACACTGTCTGCGTCTCCAGTTATACTCTACTCACCAAGGGCATGTGTCCGATCCTCAGAGAGAAAAGACTACAATCATTCTTAGCATAGTTCAGTGTAGAAATATCTCAAGTAGTGTATAAACTATTTGACCATTGTCAACGGGCAGTGTAGTTATGTTTTTCCGAGCAAACATGGTCATCGTACAACAAGCTGTCAATGTCGAAACGACTTGACCATGTTGAGAGAACAGTGTAGTTTGCTGCTGCTCATTAAAAAAGGTAACTAACCTCTCACTGCCCATTGTCCATGTATCAGATGAGGGATGGCTTGTGGTGTCCCTAGGTGTAGTTACTCACCCATATTGCTTGACAATACACAACATGACACTGTAATTTTCTAAATATATGTCAGCCATCCCCTACTTTCCATGCAACACTGAATAGTGTTACATACTCCCTTTTCTTTTCTTTTTTTTCAGAAATATTATTTAAAATGTCTACAAAAGGCGCACATATAGCAGCATTACTGATGGTCGTCTTAGTAATGGACATAAACATTGAATGAAACATAGTGATATACAGAGTATACAACAATACATGAATAGTCCGACTGCGATACATGTATCAGACATAAAAATTAGCATTGGTGTAGAACAATATAGTTCATAAACATATTATGTTGACTGTCCACTATAACACTAATAGTATAGTGTGACACAGGTAATAATATATCCATGTTCAAATGTCAAAGGCATGTTCACACATCCACAGTCGTGTCCTCTGGTAAAAACGTATGTCCCTTTACGCGTCGCATGGTTAATCACCATGTAGCCACAAGGGGGCACTGAAGTCATCAGAAGGTCTGGTGCGTGAATGACATTCCTCCCAGTTATAGTCACTTCGCACTGTTTGTATGAGTTCAAGTTTACTTTCTCAAAGATCTGGTCCAGTGACTTCACACATTGGCGAACATCATGGTCCTGGCTTTCATGGGGAAATGGACCGGTCCAACATCAGGTAAAATCGTCGGATGGCCTACCTCCGACTTTCAGTGTCTGCTCCGTCAGTGGAGTTCAGCATGAAGGGTGCAGAGGGTACTCTTCCTCTGCAGGCGGGATCTTCGCCCTCGGTTTCAACCGACACCATCTCGAACTCAGGTGCGACCAAGGCACTTCTCCCACCACATTCTCTTTTGGCAGTCCAGGGTTTACTTTCTTCACATACAACAATACACTAACGATTATTAATAACACTATTTCCACTACCAACAACATATATTTCCAGTTAGAGTTCGTTTCTGGCTTTTTCTATTTCATCTAAATCCAACAACTGATTTACCAAATTATCAACTGAATTATTTTCAATACTTTTCAATTTCTTCATAACAGAGAGATAAGGTTTATTCCATGAAAGACTTTGCTGAATGGTTTCCAAAGCAGCACACTTGAAATGTTGTAACGTCAAGAACGTGTCATCTATTTGATACTTATTTTCATGATGGTGGTAAGGTAACAGAGTGAGATATTTAGTTTAACTACACCTGATGGTGGCAAGATTGTTATTACGGACGATCACACTCCTTTGTCTAAAATAACGCTGGGAAAGCAAGTTTCTGATCAGTCGTCACAATCCATTGACCACAGGATACATATTCAGCCATGCACCTCTGTTCTACACACTTGACTGATTTGTGTTTCATATTTCGTGAATAGGGCTATCACACAACTGTTAAAAAGGTTGACTGCATTTCACAGTGCCCTGTCATCGGCCTTGTACATTCTGATAATTCAGTTGTGGCTGAAGGGACTTACTTCGTGTGCTCAGCATTAACTGCTACAGTATCCGTTTCTAGTTTATATTGAGCTACCATATTACCTAGTCCATTTTCCTTGATTTCATTTATCATCATTGGCATTGGCAACTAATGTGCTTTATATATTTCAAATCCGCTATCTGCATCTGATAATAGAATTGGAGTTATCATAAAAGTACCACCAACCAGTGTCTGGATTACCTGATAACTTGAAACGAGCTGGTAAGTGAATTTCAATTTCTCTTTATAATCATCTCGTATTACTTGGTGTTATGGTGCTTGGCGACAGATGTCCCAATGATAACATATTCAGTTGTAGTTGTAAGTGTTCCAAATAAGATGTCATAGTTTGCAACATATCCCTTATTTCTTCAATAACCAGTTCAAGATGAAATCATATTGTTCCAATTTGGTAATTCTACTCTCTATAACTCTCGTGACATTTTCTCATCAATGATATGCAGACCATCAACTAGCTCATTAATAGCATGTCTATGCTCTAAAATCTGAACGCGAGATGTATTCAGTACAGAAAGACCTGAAGTTACTACATGTGCTATATCTTCTTGGTTCTTTGCTTATTTGCTAATATACTATTCAAAAAAAGAAACGCATAAGGCAGAAATCTGAAGAGACAAAGGTTTAATTCAAACGTGTGTAACTATTCAACAAACATACTCAGGAGCATCAAATTTGACGTGCACATGACAGAACCACGTGTGTATACGATAATAATGATCACCATAGGCTAAACAGTCATGATTTTGTTCAGCGTCCACATAAGTGTCAGTACCTGTTATGTCCACCACGTGCACGAATAACAGTTCGGACCCGCCTCGTCATGGACTGGATCAGACGCTGTATAACTAGTTGAGGAATTCTCCTCCACTCCTGCTGAAGAAATGTAGCTAACTCCTGAAGAGTTTGAGGTTGACGTACACGCTGACGTAGACTCCGATCAAGTTCATCCCAAAGATGTTCTATGGGGTTGAGATCCGGGGAACGAGATGGCCAGGGGAGCACAGGAATGTTGTTATTTGCCAGATACTCCATGGTGACACGAGCTGTATGTGGCCTGGCGTTGTCTTGCTGGAATAACTCACGTCGGACGTCAATGACTGGGAGAAGGTGTTGCTGAAGAATATTGTCCCTATAGCGCACAGCCGTCAGGTTTCCTTGGACATGGATAAGATTAGTACGGTTGGTGTAGGATATCGCCGCCCACATCATGACACTTCCTCCACCGAATCTGCCCACTTGACGTACACAGTTAGGAGCATAACGTTCATGGACCCGTCTGTAAACTCTGTTTCGTCCATCCCGTCTCTGTAGAAGAAACCTAGATTCATCGCTGAACCATATGGGCCTCCAGTTTCGTAAGTTCCAGGCCGACATGTAATTTACTAGCGGAGACGTTGGACGCGATGCTGACGTCGTAACACGTTCCCGAAGTAGGGTCTCCGGGCTCTCAGTCCAACCTCTCTCAGTCTGTTCCGTACTGTTTGCCCCGATATCCTTCCACCCTGGCCGCTGTGCTCTCAGCTGTAACAGTACGATCACGCAAATGGAGGGCCCGGATGTAGCTATCCTGAGCTGCTTTGGTGACTCGAGGTCTTCCGGTGCGTTGACGGTCGTTTGTGGTACCCGTAAGGTTGTAGCGTGTTGCGAGTCGAGAAATCGTACTCTGGCTTACATTTCGACGTCTTGCAACTGAAGATTGCGACTCACCAGCCCCTAGTCTTCCAATCGCGATATTGCGAGTCGCAGCGTCTAGACGTGGCATGTTGATTCCGTCGGGAAACTATTCAAAACTGATTTCACATTTCGAATGCGACATGTCATTTTATAGACAGATGCAGCATGCAACTCATGGCCCAATTTGCACGTGCAAAATGAGTTTGGTTTCGTGTTATGCTGCTGCTCGTGTTTTCAGAAATTTGTAAAACATCTTATCAAACACAACATTTTGCGTTTTGGTGTTTTTTTTAAAATACAGATTTGCATAGAAGTCTCCAATACACAGATTTATAACATATTTTATCGATTCAGTTGACATATTCTTTGATCAGAGGAACTTTTTAAATTCAGAAACACCTATGCGTTTCTTTTTTTGGAATAGTATATTTCGCTTAATGAAGTCAGCATCAGAAACAGTACTGAAAAGAAAACTCAGAGCCTTCCCCAAAAACGCTAAAATGGATCTTTTGTGTTTGGATTGCTATTTCCAGTATTCTGCGAAATTGTCTCTAAGTATTTCACTTGGTTTTTTTTAAACCTGTTATGTCATCCTCTAATTTGAGAAACATGCTCATCATTCCATCATCAACTGCGGAATGGAATTTACTTATTATCAACCTATCACTAGAGATACTTCTGCTAGGTTGTTTGTATATTTGTTCATGAAATCCTGACATTGTTTCAAATCTATCACAAAAGTATCTTGCCATCGAAACCTCGTAGTGGAACTTCATTTAATTTCCAGAAAATAATGTTTTCCTGTACTATTACACCACTGGCAATGCCAAGGACAAGCGATTTAACTGTTCATTGGTTTGTGTTGGGGAACTGGTTTCACTGTCCTCGTGGTCACTACATTGTCCCTTGCTCTGATTCGTTTAGTTAGTTCCATAAGTGGAATATTATCTTCTTACTACGAATCTGATCTCTCCCGGCGACATCTATTGGCTACGTTTTTTAAGGGATCACTGCATCTCTATAGGACTCACTTGGGGGACAACGTAAAGTGTCTTTTTCAAAACCTTACCAGTATTGTCATTTGGAATTTCCTAATTGTCAATTTGTGCAAACCTCATATGTTCCGCATTGGCTTTTATGGGTTTGCCATATAACCGGTTCTTAATAACTAATGCCCCTGTGAAATCTGATCAATCACATGGTAGCTTGCTCTTTCTTTGGTTGAACTTGAAATAAACGTGATCACCAATGTTCCTCTAAAGGGGTGTAGTATTTCTGTCAGCATACTTAGCCTGTCTTCGTTAGTCTTTTTCATGTTTCGATGAACCAACAGTGAACCGCAACAGGGAAATATCTCGTCGAACAATAAGTGTGCTGTATTTGAAAATATACTAGCCACATAAAGAAACTGTGCACGGAGAAAATATATTCTGGATTGAAATACAACACAGCAAGAACAAAATGATGCAGACGCTGTAGCAGCGGAATGGTCGGACCATAAGAAAATGTCAACGGGACTTGAACAACATCTGTTACGATGACGTCAGAAGATCAAAATGGAGTAGTAGGGGGTCAAACGACAAAGTTACAAAGTCAATAACGGGTATGACCACCCGGTGCGTGAATCACAGCAGTGCATCGGCGACGCATGGAGTCCACTAAATGTGCATGGAAGGCCTGGGGAATGGCCTGCCATATCCTCCTCAAATCCTGTGCCAAGTCACGGACTTTATCTGGAGGATGTGGAAGACGACGCAGACGGCGCCCCATTTCATCCCACACATGCTCTGTTGGGGAGAGATCTGGAGAATTTGCAGGCCATGGCAGTAACATGACATTGTTATGGTGAAGGAAATCCATTGCGACCCAAGCCGTGTGAGGACGAGCGTTGTCCTGTTAAAATGTCAATCCCGGTCCATGACGTTGCAGGAAAGGAATGACCACAGGCCTCAGAATCTGATCTCTGAAGCCAACACCGGTGAGATTGCCCTGAACAACCACCAAAGGGGTTCGGTGCCGTGCTGTTATCCCACCCCGAATCATCACAGAGCCACCTCCAAAACGATTCCTCTCCACAATACAGTTGCGTGCAAACGCCGGTAAACACGTTGGCGCCCGTCACTGTGGGAAATGTTGAACCTCGATTCATCTGTAAAGACAACATTTCTCCACCATATTCGAGGTTGGCGAACATGATTTCGACACCATCTTAGACGGTTGATGCGATGACGGTGTGTCAGGATGGGACGTATGGCAGGACGTCGTGGTCGAATCCCGTACTGACGTAAACGATTCCTGACAGTGTTGGGATGGATACGGCGCAGTCCAGGAATTGTCTGGGACGTCGTTATTGCCGTTTGGAACCTGTGTCGGAGATGTGTAACTCGAATCCATCTGTCCTGTCTTGGCGTCGTTACTCGGGGACGTCCTGAACGTGGGTGGTCGGCAACGTCATTTGTGTTCTGATAACGCCTCACCAATGCCGATATCGTGTTACGATGGCATTGGAAATGTGTTGCCACCTGTTGTTGCCTCATTCCCGCTCGGATCATTCCAATGGCTTCATGACGCTGTGCAGCTGTCAATCATGGCATGATTTGCTTGTGTCTGCGCCTGAGAAGTTTTGAATTTTTGAATGACCACAGATCATGCTTTCCAAAGTGACAGCGAATTTGAGTTGCATATGCTGTGTACAGCTGCACAGGATGCACGTGCAGTAACACATTGCACGTCCATAGGCCCCCATAAATGACGTCATATCGCATGGCACGTGCATGAGCGTTTGAATGTCTCCAATAATTGCTGTGTTCAAACCTATATTTCATATATGGACGGTGTGCCCTCATATCTATATTTTCTCCGTGCACAGTTTCTTTATGTGGCTAGTATATTTGTCCGGGACTGCAAAGGCCATCCAGTAAAATGATCCACAAAACTGAACTACTGAAACATACTGAACCGCAAAAGAAACGGCACCCTGGAGAGATATATGAGAAACCTTATTTGTCCAAACACTGTAAACATACTTTGAGACAAATTAAAAAGATTAAACTTGGCAAAACTGATCATCAAATTTGAAATTAAAGTTTTAAATGTTCTTAAAGTGAAACACAAAACACTACTCTTAGAAAATGGCATCACAAGTCAGTATCTCGTGTGTCCACCGTGTGCAACGTCAATACGTGGAATGGATGGGGCGGTTGATGAAGGCCATAGGCACTTGAGCCCACACTCTGCGGAACACCTGATGCAGTTCAGCTGCAGTCGTCGGCCTTGGTCGGACGTCATTCAGCCGTCTTTGAATCTTGTCGCACAGGTGCTCGATGGGATTTCGATCGGGACTGAGGGCAGGCCACTGCATGGTTCTGATGCCATTCTGCTTGAGGAAGTCTCTTGTTGCTTTCGAAGTGTGGGCACGGGCGTTATCATGCTGAAACTCGTGGTTGCAGCGACGTGCCAAATGAGGTATGGCGTGTGGTCTCAAGACTTGATAAATGTACTGAGCTGCTGTGATACCATTGCCTCTCCCTGCTGGACTGATGTTCCCGAAGACCACAGGGCCGACCCTCTGTGCAAGACCACCATGATGACCGGACCACCCCACGAGTCTCTCTGAACAACACAAGCATTCGAATAACGTTTCTCACAGCGTCGCCAGACTTTATCTCTGCCATCTGTTTTTGTGATACAGTAACGGCTGCTGTGTTGCCCACTGATGACGATCCCGGCGATGATGTGGTGTCAAAATGGGCCCTTGGTGTGGCCTGTGACAGTGGAGGTGTCTGCTTGTCAATCGTCGACGCATGGTGTCCACACTAATGAGTCGCTGGTGTGTCCCCATGGTCTGTCGAGCAGTTTCACCAGCAGAAACAAAGCGATCTTGAAGATGCTGTCGCACAATCTAATGATCCTGACGGTTTTATTGTCATCTGCTTTGTTTTTTATCATCAAGGTAATGTTAAGTTTTAGAAACTTTGACAAAAATTACCGAAATATTTAAATGACAACTTTTCATGCACTGTTACTTGGAGTGACGTTTCTTTTGCGGTTCAGTATATATATGTTTCCTGACAGTGGCTTTGGATATGGGCCTTATAAATCTATGCTAATCTTTGTGAAAGGATAAGGAGGTGTATCAGTTACCACGATGACAATTGACACATGGGTATTGACAAAACGTTTAATGCACCCAAGACCAAGTAATACTGGCGAAATATGTATAAAGAATTTTATGGGTTTGTCTCCAAATGTATCACTTGTCAAGCTCGTATTCTGAGAAAGACGCCCCCGGTATAAACCTCCTGTAGTAACTACACATTGCTATGAAACTTCTGAGTTCCCTTACTGTGGTGGGAACTGGCATGGTTTTAATTGATTGTACTTTCTTTTTCAGGTTTGAAACCCTCTTCATTGACGACAAACCCAAAGTATTCTGTTTATTACATTTCGTCAGTTTCAGTTTCAGAGAATGCTGCCTAATATGATCCAGGACAATTTGGATATGTTTTATGTGTTTTCCAAAAATTAGGATGTCATCTAAATATGCTATGGCATGCTATATCGAAAAACTGATGCTATGTCAATATCCTTTTCTAAAGGTACATCAGATTTACTCCTTTCTGTGTCAGCCAGTCACGACATAAGAGCATGTTTCTAGTCAAGTCTGCTACAGCATAAAATTTTGGGGTTACTCCAACATCTCCTATTTTAAAAACAATGTCCATCCAGCTGTCAAACTCTAGGGCATTACCATTTACTTATTTAAGTCATTTCTTATTGTGGGTTAATCTCGGAACTCCCTTTAATGTCTGATAAAATCGTTTATGCATGATTGAAACTGCAGCACCTGAATCTACTATCTATACTTTTGTTTACCTATTTCAAAAGCACATGTATTATGACTCCCTGTTTGTGTAGGTTGGCTTATGTTTCTCTTTCTCAGCGGCTTCGACCTGGGAAAGGGCAGTTTAGCATAAACTTTGTTGCGTGAACGTATTTTGTGTGTTGTTCCTTGTTTGAACAATTTCGCTTGAAATTTCCTGGTTGCCTGCATATCCAACACAATAACTGAATGTTTGGACCGGCCCTTTCAGCCTCAGTTGGAATTTATACTGTGTCTAACTTTTGTTCTGCAAGTTCCAGCCATGTGGCCTCTCCTACCAGAATCGTAGTATTTCTGAGATCGGACATGGTCCACCTCCATTGGTTGCTCTGTTCTAAACGGATTTTGCACATGCCTGTTTGCTTCTAGTTTTCCTATTCTCAAATTCAACCTGGCTCATAGGTTTTGTTCATGCATTTCACAGGTTTCGGCTGTGGCAAGGTTTGGAGGGTTCTCTCTCATTACCTTCATTTTTAAGTAGTTATGGGCAAACCCATCTGTAAAGAGACCAACTGCTGTTCAATGGCCTCCCCATCAACATTGTGAACTATTCCTTCATCAGCTAAGTTAAGCAGACGTTCGGTAAATATTTGGACACTTTCGCGAAACTTTTGTTGAACTTTTCTCAACGCATTATAGCATGCTGTGAAGCAGTCACAAATCTGACAGATAATTCTACTATCGTACTAATTTTACCTGGTTTTGGTCTAGTTCAGTTAAGATGGCATATTTTTCTACACTTTTTACCCAATCTTTGTATCTAGTTGGATCCCCTTCAAATGGACGTATTATCTAAGCTATCCCTTGAGCACCTTTTGACAAACTTGCCAGTTAACAGTCCTGTTAACCCACCTAACTCCTGGCTAGCCATCGTGAGGGAAAGGTTTGAAGACCTACCAAGGATCACTCACCCAGTGGCTCGATCTGATTCCATTGTCAACCTGGCTCCTTATTATTATAAGCATAAAATTACAGTAAGTATCAACCCATTAAGACACAAACGGTAGTACATAATTAGACAATTTAAGGGAAATTAAAACAGTAAGACATAGGAATAAGGGAAACTACACGCCGGGAAATATGTACCATTTGGAAGAGAGATACAGCTTTAGAAACGAATACACTTGGCAACTTGTGCACAAGGGCAAAGCCAGTAGGTCACATAAACAAATCGAGGGCCACGGGGATATCGTAGCAGAGCAATGGTAATAAGATCAGAAAGAACACCCAAGCTACCAGAAATAGAGTAGGAAGAATAAGAGGCCAAGCAGAGACCACAGATACACATATATGGTATTGGGGGAAATAATCCGGATTCCGGGAATCGAGGAGTTCGTCTTACAAAAGTTCTGAAAAGGATTCTGGTATGGAACACAGGTAGGTTAAAATGATCTAGTGTAGGGGCGGAAAGGTGGTTGACCAATGATAGATGAAAATGAGTAGAGCTGTGACGTATGTACTGGTTTAAAAAGGGGAAAAATACCCAGAATAGAGAGCTGCTTAGGAGACTCGCTCTGGACACTGGTCACTCAACTCATATTCGGAAATCATCAGCATTGATTGAGACCGAAGCTTTGCGGCTGAAGTCCCTTAACCGAGTGACAAATAGAGTGGGTTGACAGACAACACAAGGCTTGAATAAAAGTATTGAATGAAGATCATCCTTTGTAGTTGTTGGAGTAACTAAGGTAATAGGTCCAAGGCCCTCGGGTACTGACATTGTACCTCTCGCACGACCCGAACCGTCAGCACGAAAGAACGAGGGGATTACCGTAGTTCAGGTGAAGGTATACGAAATATTACTATCTAATTACTGTTTATAACAACTTAAAATTACCTTGGACACTTAGCTCCTTTTCATCCAATTTTGGGGATCTGGGTGTTCTCATGTTACGCAACCGACTTGTTTGGGATTTTACAAGACAGCTACTGGACAATCAGTCAGCTAGATTTTTTAACAAGTAATGGTGTTCTGGAGTTATTTGTGCTTTTGGTAGTATGCTTTATCAGTTCTTTGAATGCTTACATTGAATATGCATGCTTATCCCCTGTACAATATATGTGACACAATCGATTTCGAGCTACATAGAGAAAAATAATTATCAGAGGACCATTTCACCTCGAGCGATGAAGACTTATATTGTTACAGAAGAAAATTTCATAAAAAGTTAAATGTTAGTACAGGAGGCAGAGGTTCGCACAACCATCCTTACGTGAGAGGATAAGCCAACTTGTCTTCACACCTCTGCCGCTATCTACCCTAGGGGCATGTGCGTTTCCAGTTATAATCTGCTCATCAATATCATGTGTCCGACCCTCGGAGAGAAAACACTACACTCTTTCTTAGCATAGTTCAGTACTACTTGACCAAGATCAACAGGCAGTGTAGTTATATTTCACCGAGCAACGTAGTCCTTATACAACAAGCTGTCAATGTCAAAACTACTTGACCATGTTAAGTGAACAGTGTAGCTTGTTCCTGCTCGGTAAACCTCTCACTGCCCACTGTCCAGTATCTGCTCGGTAAACCTCTCACTGCCCACTGTCCAGTATCTGCTCGGTAAACCTCTCACTGCCCACTGTCCAGTATCTGCTCGGTAAACCTCTCACTGCCCACTGTCCAGTATCTGCTCGGTAAACCTCTCACTGCCCACTGTCCAGTATCTGCTCGGTAAACCTCTCACTGCCCACTGTCCAGTATCTGCTCGGTAAACCTCTCACTGCCCACTGTCCAGTATCTGCTCGGTAAACCTCTCACCGCCCACTGTCCAGTATCTGCTCGGTAAACCTCTCACTGCCCACTGTCCAGTATCTGCTCGGTAAACCTCTCACCGCCCACTGTCCAGTATCTGCTCGGTAAACCTCTCACTGCCCACTGTCCAGTATCTGCTCGGTAAACCTCTCACCGCCCACTGTCCAGTATCTGCTCGGTAAACCTCTCACTGCCCACTGTCCAGTATCTGCTCGGTAAACCTCTCACCGCCCACTGTCCAGTATCTGCTCGGTAAACCTCTCACCGCCCACTGTCCAGTATCTGCTCGGTAAACCTCTCACCGCCCACTGTCCAGTATCTGCTCGGTAAACCTCTCACCGCCCACTGTCCAGTATCTGCTCGGTAAACCTCTCACTGCCCACTGTCCAGTATCTGCTCGGTAAACCTCTCACCGCCCACTGTCCAGTATCTGCTCGGTAAACCTCTCACTGCCCACTGTCCAGTATCTGCTCGGTAAACCTCTCACTGCCCACTGTCCAGTATCTGCTCGGTAAACCTCTCACCGCCCACTGTCCAGTATCTGCTCGGTAAACCTCTCACCGCCCACTGTCCAGTATCTGCTCGGTAAACCTCTCACCGCCCACTGTCCAGTATCTGCTCGGTAAACCTCTCACTGCCCACTGTCCAGTATCTGCTCGGTAAACCTCTCACCGCCCACTGTCCAGTATCTGCTCGGTAAACCTCTCACCGCCCACTGTCCAGTATCTGCTCGGTAAACCTCTCACCGCCCACTGTCCAGTATCTGCTCGGTAAACCTCTCACCGCCCACTGTCCAGTATCTGCTCGGTAAACCTCTCACCGCCCACTGTCCAGTATCTGCTCGGTAAACCTCTCACCGCCCACTGTCCAGTATCTGCTCGGTAAACCTCTCACCGCCCACTGTCCAGTATCTGCTCGGTAAACCTCTCACTGCCCACTGTCCAGTATCTGCTCGGTAAACCTCTCACCGCCCACTGTCCAGTATCTGCTCGGTAAACCTCTCACCGCCCACTGTCCAGTATCTGCTCGGTAAACCTCTCACCGCCCACTGTCCAGTATCTGCTCGGTAAACCTCTCACCGCCCACTGTCCAGTATCTGCTCGGTAAACCTCTCACCGCCCACTGTCCAGTATCTGCTCGGTAAACCTCTCACTGCCCACTGTCCAGTATCAGGTGAGGGATGGCTTGTGGTGTTCCTGGGTGTAGTTACTCACCCATATTGCTTGACAATACACAACATGACACTATCGGCCATCCCCTCCTTCCCATGCAACACTGAATAGTGCAGCACATAGAAACAAACCAAGGTCATATTTGTTTTTCTAATCTTCAGCCATGGCCTGCTTCTTTGATGACCAGTACTCTATGGTTCTTGGGCCAATGATCCGGTCCCAAATCCACCGCTTTGATGACGTAGTGCGCCAGGTTATAGGTAATGTACAATCTCTACACGTTTTAGTTCATGTACATTTAACTGTCGATCTAGAGCTATATTATACACATGATCTTATACAACTCTGGACTAAGTCACGAATAGTAATGTGAATTATGCATTCAATGTGAAAGTATATGGACACTGCCTCACTCACTACTTAATGTTAATATTGGCCATGTTCTGTATGAGATTTGTACCAGCTACATGTATATTTTATGTAACGCTAATTTACACAACAAATTTTGACACCCATCACATTTATAACACAATAAAAGACTTATCATTATCCCCATACACTCCCTGTTATCAAAGGAGATTACTGACTGATTCGGTATAACCCATTTTCTACCAGATCAGCTCACTGGAAAATGATACATTTTCGTGTTAGATTCATTGTAGGTCAGGCCATAGTTGCTAATGGTCTTTTTTGTTCTGAATCGTTAAAGACACGTCATTAATTCCGAGAGGAGATACCTTCACGATAGGAGACTATGGATGCTACAACGGTTTCTCATCACAGGAGATATTAGAATACATTGTAGGTAAGTTCCCAGTGATATACATTGATTCACAATTAAATACATGCTTAGACAGTAACAGTGGAATGAGTTACTTGTGGTAAATGAAATAATCATACATACTGCAAATGACTGACTTATGCAAATACTCGATTGCGACAGTGACAATATACAAGGTGCATTTTTATATTCCAGTGCTAAAACCTTACTCTTTGAGGTACCAAAGAATCCCTACTCGTAGCTATTTTCTCTGTATATTTGTTATGTCAAATGATTCGATTTGATTAGGCATAATATGCTTAAAGACAGAGAAATATATATGTATTGTTCTTTGTCTTTTAAGGCTCTCTAAAACAAGAATGTGGAGAAGAGATCCCCGTCCACATCATCTATGAGGACCAGAATAGCAATGACTACAATGCTCTGATTCAGACAGTTTGCAGTAAGAGAAATGCCCAACAAGTGCATAGAGAGTGATGTCATCCAGGAAGCAACAAAACTGAATTCACGATATTTACAATGAATATCACCATTCATGTTTTCTTTATAGCTATGAGTATGACATTACGCAAAAGCAATATAGACAACGTTTCGGAGTATATACTTACTCCCTCATCAGGTCATGACAGCCATAAATTTTCTCTCCCAATTATTAATGTTTTGAAGTTTTAAAAACATAACTATTACATCAAGCAATGATACAATGTTTTAATTCCCTTTCATGCAGGTAACGGCAAGGTGTCTATAAATCATCCGAAGGTCTACATGTCAATGTGTCCCACAAGCTTCCATGAGCAGTGTGTCCCTGACAACACCTTCCATCTTCTTCTCTGTTTCTGGTCTGCTCACTATCTGTCCAAGTGAGTCCATGTGGTTCATTTTCGGGTTGAACTGATATTTTAAACGATGATTTACAGTTGATTCCGTTTAATGATATCAAAGTACTGTATGTTGTTTTGACTCAAATGCTCAATGTCATTGACACAACGTATCCTTTGTGGGATAATATAACATATGTGTTTCAGTTCTGTGTCATATAAAGATTCCCTATTAACGTTCCCTGATGGAACACAAGATGAAGTCAATGCTGTTGTGACTCAGGCCTTTGATGAATGGCAACAATTTCTCCTCAAAAGAGCCAATGAAATCAAACATGGTAAGGTAGTTTAAGATAACTAGGCAAAAGCTGTCAAATCCAAAATTATCGTAACATTACAATTTAGTTAGCTTAAATTTCCACCACCTTGTATTTCAGTCATATTCATAGCTAAGACAATACATTTCCCCTCAGGAGGAAGTATGATGCTGATAGTTCCTGCAGAAGATAGAGAAAGAAAATATGGTCAAAGCAGAGTCCATTTACAGAACATGTGGGCAGCTATGACGTCAGTTTGGCGACTGTTCCGTGATACGGATCTCATCACAGAGGTGTGTGTTGGGCAGATTGCATTTTATAATGACGCCCATATTTATAACATTCTGGCGAAATTGCTGCACTCTAATCATCTGAGGGAGTATTTGATTTTCTTTAATTAGTTTGGCGACTGTTCTCGAAAACGAGTCTCATCACAGAGGTGTGTGTAGGACAGATTCCACATGATACTGACACTGATACTATTTTTTCTGATATTAAGGCAAAATTGCTACACTCTCATGATATGAAAGGAGTATTTGTAAGTCTTTAATTAGGAAGATGATCACCGAAGATACCATCACTTGTGTTAAATATAGAGAAGCTCATGCATTGTCAATACAGTCATATACACTTCTGTCCAAGAAATCATGTTTGTTGATCTGAACATACAATGTAGCTATAGGGCAGGTAAATTCATAAGAACAGGATCTAAGTCGTGTCATTCCTTAATTATTAAAAGGAAAATCAACTGACAAAAATTCATACCTTCATATCTAGGAATACCTTCATATCCTGGAATACATTCAACCTGAGCAGAGGCAGTGGAGTAGTCTTGTGGTTAAAGTGTTTGCTTTCCACACCTAAGACCAAGGTTCTATTCCCCACATTGGTTCAATGTGTGAAGCCCATTACTGGTGTCTCCCACTGTGATATTTCTGGAATATTGTTTAAAGCAAAGTAAAACCAAACACACTCACTCAACTTCAGATGTTGACTAGATACTGACTTACATGCCTTAGTGACCAATTGAAAGGTTTAGTCCTACATTATAGAACCAACGGACTCACATACAGCTTTACCGCAGGGACAGACTTTAAGAAGTTTGTTAAAATTAACTTTCCTCCCTTTACTACTTCGGGTAAAACTTATGATATGGCCATCTCAATCTTGCACTATTGTCCTGCCATCCTGTTTGTGATAGCATGATCAGATGCTGTCATTCATAAATGTCTTTGTTTCGGAGGTTGTTCAGGTTCGTATTCTTTTACCTTTTATCTTACATTCAGTGTGAGTACGACGCAGCCAACTACCGCTGTTACTACAGAAGATAATGATATGCAGTGTGTGTCATTTCATTCATACAGTTATTGTACGGTATGTGTGTCACCGGTATTACTGCATAACACATACAAAGTAGTATAGATGGGGTGGTCCAGAAGCCCCATCATCTATACTACTTACAAGGCATAGATGGTTTTCCTTCACTAACATACAGTATGATCATGACTTCGAGGCTGCCTGCTACTCTGGTTACCACAGAAGGTGATGGTGTGTGTCATTTCATTTACATAGTTATTGTAAGGTCTTTGTGTCATCAATATTACTGCATAATACATACAAGGCATTGATGGTTTTCCTTAACTTACAAACAGTGTGAGTATGAAGCAGCCAACTACTCCGGTTACTACAGAAGTGAGGAGGAACTGAGAGCACCGTTTTGTGACGAGGCCTCTCCAGTTGTCAAGGCAGGTCTACGTATCAAGTCCCTGGAGTTATCCCACCACGAACCCTATAGCATGAAACCAATGGAAAACACCAAGGAAGAAAATGGTGACTTTTCCGCATTTTCATTTTGTATAGTTAGAAAATGATTCCTGTATACATTCAAATTGATATTCCTTTAGAGCTGTGTATAGTGTTAAACAGCAATAACTTCACGCAATTGCTCAAGATCGGATAGCATTTACCCCCATTATGATCCTTGGTTTCGGTATTACAATACTCGTGCTTGTGGCCATCCCCGACTTGTGCCCCTGTTGGACTTACTCCTTTATTAAACTGATAGGCCGTGGTATGACATACGAGTTTACCCTCACTCACTCAAAGTGAAGGAGCACGAATAATTTCAACTTCCATTACACTGAACATCTGCTTGGTTTGCAGGTGGGAAAGAAGACATAGAGACATCAGTTGCAAGATTTGTTTGTACAATCCGATCCTGGACAGAACATATTTTCCTGCAGGCTCTATCCAGCAGATCTCGAAAGTCCAGGCGGCACGTAGTCAACACGTTCTATGACAGACTGTTGGAGCATTTGAAACAGCAGGACATGTCCAACTGTGGCTGGAATAATATCATAGCCTATATCGTCATTACAAAGAAATGATTAGACAAGGTTCCTGTATCTGAATACATCTTAACAGTTTAGAGATGTAAGTGTAGCACGTTAACTTATAAGGTCATTGTGAATGAATACATTACTCTTATTTAAACAGTATAGAGGTTGTGTGTTGTGTAGGAAGTAAATACACAAGTTACTTAATGCTTTACTTTCCTTTGAAAAAAATATAGCAGTTGTGTGTACTTGTAGTCAGTGATTGCACACGTTTATAGTTAATATTTTAGATTCTAACAGTTTGAATGTTACTGTAATAGTGTGTGGCTCTTCATAAAAACTGTGGAGTCATTTCTCTCCAACGCAAGTCACTCTTGGTTTGACCACAGTATTCTCTCAGTCTCAATCCCTATATACTATCTATAGTTGGCCATTTCACTGATTACATTGGTTTATGTCCTTGCACCATATTTAGAAAAACGATATTTGAATAAATAGCATTTTATGATATCTGTCTCTTTTTGTAATACTTTTTGTCTCAATTCTCTTAGAACCGTGATGGTTTATTGATAAATTCTAGAAAAATGAAAGATGACCATTTGAAGTTCGATGACTGTTGGGATATCTATTTGATCAATAGCTGTTGGGTTATTTGTTTAAAAGAAATTGTATCAAATATCCTTAGTTCTCTCTTTTCATTTGAGGAAGCATCAATTTCACCTTCTTGTCAAATGACAATATTGTGAAGGTCAATCTCTGTGACATGTTTGAAAGTAAGTTTCAGTAAGGCAGGGAATAATATTTTACGATCATTCCCCTCCAATTACGATCGAATGTCAACAGCAAATAAATATTTTCTCGATTTAAATGTAATCCATTTAACATAGTGTAACTTAGTTTCCAAAATAGGACAATGTGGAGTTCGCTGAAACTACTTGAGACCTGGTACAGGCCAAACGTGTTTTAAGTTGATGTAAATGGCTATGTTGGTTATGGATTGCTTCGAGGTGATATGCCATTATGTGGATCATTTAACACAGTACAGATAACAAAGTCATACATGCTATTGCTTGGATCATTTGAAATATAGTTTCATGTTATGTTTGACTGACGAAAACGCCATATACACACCTTACCGCAAATGTTAACCATCACCAACTCCTGCGCCTTGAAAGGACTATGCTCCACGACTAGGGCATCAGCCTCAGACATTGTAATAAGTGCACTGTTTGAAACAGAAACTGTAATTATTTGAACAGGATGGACCTAGAATTCAGAAGCAGCACATGGTTTTCTGTGTTATAGACTCTTTTAACTATGGCAACAGAGATATTGATATTTCAGATAGGGACTAAGGCATTCATGTAGAAATTTAAAGTGTTCATCTGTTTAGAGTAAATTCGATATTTCAAATATCGTGTCCATGTGAAGCTCCGATCAGAAACAACTGTCTTTGTTTACTCGAATGTACAACTAAAGTTCCAAGATTAAATTAAAGCATCTCAAAGATGTACTGTTGAATCAACTACCATCCTGTTTGCCGTGGGTTGCGTCCCTGTGTTGGCAAAGGAAGGGGATTTGGTGATAGAGGGCGCTAGAGTCGGCAATAGTGTTCCTTAGTCCAACAGACCACTTCGACCTTTACCTTGACGGGTGGTAGAACTATCAAAGCTGGTTATTGTAATATTGGAGTGGAGGTGTATTTTCCAATCCAATCCAGTGCTACACCTGCCAAGAGTTTGGACATGGGTCCTAGTCCCGCCATGCCTCTGCTGTAACAAATGTTATACTGTAAAACGTGAAATTAATGCGTCTCCAAAAGAATGCGACCGCTGGCCCCTAGCCAAAGATGCGACTCAATATGAATGCGACACCCCCTCCTCTCAAGCATCAGTGGATTTATATCTAAACAAAACGTCCTCTGTCAGGTTTACAGGAGAATCCTCACCTTTAATCCAACCTTACATTAATCCAATCACACACCAAATAGCACCGCTTATTAGCGCTGAGTAGAGTACTTCAGCTAAAACAATACTAAAACTTTGATGCAGTCGCAAAGAGCAAAGACTCCGTGTTGGGTGGCGTCTGTCTGGACTTGCAGGTGTGATAAGTGATGACATGAGTGAGTAGAACGCTTGTCTTCACCCCAGCAGTATCAATTCACAGGATGTAATTAGTGTTTGAATAACATTGTTTATGTACTTGTTACAAGTGCTGCTCAATAAACTTTGATGTGGAATACATAGTTGTTTGTTTTCAGCGTATGTCTAAGTTGGTATTTCTGCTATCCAAAATGTCTGATTGTTGATATAAATGCGATGTTTAATTATGCGAGCAAAGACCACTCGCATTTTTCGCATTTAATTCACGCTCGCGTTAATTTCACGTTTTACGTATTTCACGTATTTGGGATAACACTTTCTGAGTAAAGTACAGATTTTCGTACTTGTTTGGGTTGAGTCTCATTCTAAATAGCAGTGTGTGTATATGCCACTGCTGTTTGTTACACTGCCAGAGTGAGACACCCAATCGCCAGCACACAAAGCCAGTGATCTAACACACTCAGCCACCGAGATTTCCACCAAAAGAGAAGTCCGACAACTGGTAGTCTAAATCACGTACTTTGTGTACCCCTCTGACATGTGTAAATTGGCACAGCTCCCATGGCCGAAAGCTATGAACACACACTGCCATTTAGAAATTGGCCAAATGTAACAAATATTATATTTTAGATAACACTTTCTGAGTAAAGTTCATATTCTCGTACTTTTTGGCGTTGAGTCTCATTCTAAATGGCACTGTGTGTACATGCCTCTGCTGTTTGTTACCGCCAGTGACTGTGGGAATGAGGTAAAGTGTGCAAACTGCTGTACAAACCTTATGACATCTTCTAAATCCTGCCCATGGTGGCAATTCAAGGCGAGTCACAAATCCTGACAGAGGTGAGCAAAATAGCTCCTTCCAAGAAGCTAAGAAGACGTCTTACTGCAACCACTTCTACTGGTTCTTATTATGCTACAGCCTTCTGTCCTACTTTTTCTATTGGCCTCTATTAACTGCCAGGCAGATCTGGCATGGGCTAAGTCTTTTCAGCCCACTTCCAAATGCTTCACTAAAAAAAACAGCTGTGCCACCTTCCACTGTGACACCTCCCAAACCAAAAGTAAAAACTGTCCAGTCTTGGAGATACTGGAGACGAAAATTAGTCATAAATACTCTACAAACTGACTACTGTCCACAACCTGAATAATGTTAAAATCACAAGCACCAAGGCTAGACGTACTTTTTAAACAAAACAAACGTCCGCCAATCGATGTCCAAAGTTTGGTATGTGATTGAAAAGATTAAGGGTAAAGGTAAATCTTGAGTTTACCATCTCAAAGACGGTAACAAACTATTAAAAACTAAACCTGAAATTGCAAACAAACTTGATGAAACTTTGGCAAACCATTCCTCAACATCTATCCATAACCCTCAGTATCAGAGATACCAAAAACAACAGGAAAAGTAAAAGGTCACTTGTAACTGAAACATTCGTTATCAGCTCTTGGAACACTTGTCCGATTCTATTTGGAGATGCTGCTTAATGTACTGAACAACAAAAGTTCCTGTGACATTGAATAAGATTTAATGCAAAGTTATGTTTTTTTACCAAATCTGAAACAATTTCGGTTTGCAACAGATAAAAGACTCCTGTAAGTGTTCATATGGTTTAATTTTCCATACCGCCTTCAGAAAATGCGTGATTTCATAAAAAAAACTTGAACATGCCAAAATGTCAATTTACAAATCAATAGCGTGTGTGTCCATCTCTGTTTGCGATGCGAGCAACACATCTTCGTCTCATGGAATAGACCAGGCGTCGCACAAAGTCCTGTAGGATATCTGTCCATATCTGCTTGAGCATGTTTCGAAGTTCCTGGAGTGTCTGTGGAACATGTGGTTGACGTCGAAGGCGCCGATCCATCTCATCCCACATGTGCTCGATAGGTGAGAGATCATGGGATCGAGCCGGCCAGGGGATGACATTCACGTTGTTTTGTTGAAGAGAATCGTGAACAAGTCGAGCAATATGAGGCCGTGCGTTGTCATGTTGAAAGGTAATGCATGGGCCATGACGACGCAAAAACGGTAGAACAACAGGGCCGATAATCTCGTCGCTGTAGCGCTGTCCATTGAGATTTCCCTCTACCACTATCTAACGGGTCCTCTGTCTTGCTGTAATCCCACCCGATACCATAACGCTTCCACCCCCGAACCGATCTTCTTCCATGCATGACACAATGATTGACGACATTTCACTCAGTACACTCGAGTCCGTCCATCGCTGTGGCTGAGGTGAAAACGAGACTCGTCAGTGATTAGAACTTGTCCCCATTGCATGGCCGTCCAGCGTAGACCCTGTCTGCACCACTGTAGAAGTGCTTGACGGTGGTTTCCTGTCAAAATGGGAAGTCTGGCGGGTCTTCTGGCGACAATACCTGCACATCTGAGGCAGCGATGTACGGTTCGTGAAGATATTCGTCAAAGGCCAGGGATGCTTCTTGCAGTCCCTGTTGCTGACTGGAATCGATTTCGTAGGTGTGTTGTTCGAATCCAGTTGTCTTGTCGATTATTGGTTACGCATGGCCTGCCACTCCGAGGAAGGTCTCTGACTGCATTCGTCAAGTCATTACTGCAACGTTGCCATAAACACCAAATGGTGTTTCTGTGGATGTTAAGTTGTCTTGCAACATCACGTTGACTCGATCCTGCTTCAAGCATACCAATGGCTCGCATACGCTTATTTTCGGACAGGCGTGGCATTTCGTAATGTTGAATAATTGCGTAATTTTGTTGTTTTTCTGAGTGGTTGTTTTCAGCACGATGCTAAACAATGCATATGGAATCCCGTTAACGCACTTGTTTTTATACCCATTCTTGGGTGGTGAAATGCATGGGACTTGCATAAACGTCAACTTTTGCATAGAATGCATGCTTTTCTGTAGCAGTTGCGTTTTTTGTGACTTGATTCCATACATGTACTACAATATTGAAAACCAAACATTACTTGTTTAAAAGATACACTAAGATATTGGTGTCACAGGAACTTTTGTTGTTGAGTATATGTTTGATGAAATATGGACAACCCGGAAATTCCCCTCCTTCATGGCATAATGCCATTGTCACACCTATACCAAAGCCTGGTAGGGATCATACTGATCCATCCAACTACCATCCAATATAGGTATGTTTGTAAAGCAATGAAGGACATGGTCAACAACTGATTAGTCTTGTACTTGGAGACCAATAACCTCTTAAGTAGCATCCAATGAGGTTTCCGAAAACGCAGAAGTACCATTGACCTCTAGAATCAATTTATTAAAACTTTCATTGTCAACAAACAACACACTGTACGACTCTTGTTCGACCCAGAGAAGGCACACGATACAGCAGTTATTTACTACAATTGCAACATTTGACAGACAATTTCCAACAAATATGGTACAAACGTTTATGTAATAGCTCTTAAATGTCTTTCTATTCTCATTTTAAATTAATTTTGAAGTGTGAAGAATATTTGTACCGTGTAACCATGAGTAAATTCCGTTCATGTATGTCAAGGTTTAAATGCAGTGCACACTGGCTGGAAATAGAAACTAGTAAAATATTTAATAACCCTTGTAAAGAAAGATTTTGCAAACTTTGTCAATTTGGCCTTTCTCGATAGTGTGCCTTTCAAAATATAAGTTACACCCAAATGACTTCAAGTTTTATATACTTGTATCTACTACTAACACAAAGCTCATTATTAGTATCGCTAAATATCTGTATTACACACGTAGTTTATCATTGTGACTGTTGCCATAAATATCTGTCATACATTTTGTACAAAAGGCCTGTGGCCTGTATAGTACTGAATAAAGAATTTGAATTTGGAAAATTTGATACAACTTGGAAACATGGTATTTTAAAAGATGTGCATGTATTTGGATTTAGGGGCAGATTACCTCACTTCATGTCTATCAGTTTTTATACAACAGACAATTTCAAGTACGAGTTGACTATACCCTATCTGATCATTTTGATCAAGACCAGGGCGTCTATCTGTCATATTATTTAGCTTCACCTTTTTTGGATGATTTCAACAATTCCTGTCAAGGTAAGAATATGCATACAATAACTAGACAATTACAGCTATGTCTTAACAAAATTCAATAATAGGCCAACGAAAATGACTTAAGGTTTTCTTAATCCAAAACAAACTGCATTCACTTTTGTAGTAAATACAAACCACACAAGGATCCAGAAATATTTTTAGATGGTATTCCAATGATGGTAGTAGGGAAGACCAAATTCCTTGGCCTCACATTTGACCGTCATCTGACATTATTACCACACATCAAATGTGTAAAGGCAGCGTGCCAGAAGTCTCTCTCAGGTGGGACTAAAGTTCAGATCAGTCAAACCCAGCATATCATTGTGTTTAACCCTCTTTATGAGAACCTTTTTCAAAACTTATCAAACCTGGTACTCCATTTGAAATTATAATTCAACCACATATCACTGCAGCTAAAATGGATCTTAATAACTTATCCACATGCTGACTTCTGACTTTTCCTCCCTGGCAGTTAGACCTCACTCTCACCAAGCTAAAACGGTCCGAAACAAATCCTTTGTTACATCAACAGGAATACAACCAGCTACGAACAAAGTACTCTTGTCATAGATCCATTTTCACAGGCGGTTCCAAGTTTGCAAAGTTTCCAGTGCCACTGTCATTGGATCCAAAACTGTTTCCTCAAGAATCCCAGATAATAGTTTAATCTTTGCTGCTGAGGCCGAAGCTATCTTAACAGATTTGACCTATATTAAACAACAAAATCAATCTAAAACTATCATCGTCTTTTCAGATTCCTTGGTTTGCTTTCGGGTACTTGAAAGTGTCTCCTCGACACTTTCTACTGAGAATGTGACATCGTCTGTTGCTGGTTGCCAAGTCATGTTGGCATAACAGGTAACTCAAAAGCCGATAATGCAGCTAAAGCTGCTCTTGACAAACCGTTTTTCTCCACTCCTTATCCTCACAGTCATTTCAAACCAACCATCCAGAGTTATATTTGTGCAAGAAAGGTGGGACACCCAGGTAGGAATCAAAAGAGTTCATGAACTTAAACCAACAATCGGTCATACCAACTTGGGATGACAGTCAAGACATGAGGTCATTTGGCGACGATGTGATATTTTCCACAGTCGGTCCACTCAAATATCTGCTTAAAACATATGAGGACGAACCTAAGAGTATCCCTTGTGGTAAAAGGTTCACTGTTAAGCATATTTTGCTTGACTGGGTGGACTTTGCAATTGCAAGGGATTCACATCATCAAACAGTAAATCTAATAGATGTTTTTCCCCATGTAAGCGGGCATATCATCTTTAGCTATTTTAAAGAAATTGGTCTGTATCATAAATTTTAAACATGTATGTGTTTAACTAATTGCTTGTTATTAAATTTGGTGTGATGCTTTATCAACAGGGATTATTGAAGGCCCTGTCCAAGAGGTTAAAGTAAATATATCATCAATCAGTGGTTTAAGCCAACTCGCTGCGACGTTAAAATTTACTGCCGAAATATGTGACAAATGTGTTTATAAGTATAACTTAATATTCATGACTCAGTTGTGACTTGTTCTCGGCACCATACTGTTGAAATAATGCCTATGCGACGTTAAAGTTTAAGTCACTCACTCACTCGAACCACCGACTTGCGTGTCCCAAGTAGACGCTTCTATCCATTGGACTTACACTGAGATTTCAGGAATAAGATGGCATGAGGACTTTCCCATGATATTTACCAACGTTTGGCGAGACATTCTTCTGTTTCAATTCCTATTTTTTTTAAAAAGATGTTTGGATCACAATCAGTCAACATCCTGGGTTTATGTATCTACATTTGACGTGAAGCACTTTCCTAGGTGGTTGGTCTTCGGTCCGTTATATGCTTTGTTCGTGACTTTTACATTATGTGTTCATAACTGATGTTTACTGGTCCACTCATACTATTTCCACAGCTATTTTGGAATCTGTTTCGTGAGATAATCAAGACTGGTTCTATTGTATTGGCATTGTTACGTATGTGTGTGTTTGTGTGTATGTGTGTGAGTGTGTTTGTGTGTGTGAGTGTGTGTGCGTGTGTGTGTGTTGATTCACGACAATTTCAATATTCCATCTATGTGATGGCGGTCTGTAGATAATCGAATCTGGATCAGACAAACTGATGATTGATATTATGAGCAATGTCGAAGTACAATAACACACATGAACGACGTCACCGAGACTGACCACCCAATCTACCCTGCTGCCTCGTACAACCCACATGTAGGGAATCCTGGGGTCTATGTTTGTAGTCGGTGACGACCGAGACACCCGTCACCCTATTGGCCCATTGCCATGTGTTAATATAGTGTGTTTTAAAGTGCTACTATTGCAATGAGAGACGTGATAGTGTGAATTGCCTCTGATTGACACTCAGCATCGACTAGACATGTTCACGATTTATGTTAGAATACCACCTACGGCATCCGAAGCCAACTTTTACAGCCGCTTCATCCACTTTCACCATCATTTTACTCCCATCCCACCATTTGTCACGTCAGGATTTACAGTTGTTATAGAAAAGACTTCCACCTCTGTTTCTGACACACGGTGAACAGCCGCGCCAGGATCCGCTGATACATTCAAATACTGTTGTGTCGAATTTTGATGTTACAAATGTATGATTGTATAGAAGTAAAAGCTAGATCCCTGCGTATTCCTTCCTTATTCATTACCTTTGCTTGTGTGTGTCGAGGTGAGGTTAGGTGAAATGGGGTTGAACGTCGCGTCCAAGATTACTGCACTTATATAGCGACGTGCATGTACGTGTGCGTGTTTGTGTGGCTGCTTGTACTAGTCCGGACTGATGCCGATTTCTAGTGCTAGCTCACTGAGATACCATGCCGCAGTTTAACATGAATACCCCACTCAGACACATTATACTGACTCCGGGCCGACCAGTCCTTGTTTTAGCCCCTTAAGGCCGTGCGCCAGACAGGGTAACAACAAGTACCATCTTTTAACGTCTTTTGGTATGACGCGGCTGGGCAGAGTTACGTTCCTTTGGCACGCCAGAAGCCTTAAATTGTGGGTTCGAATCCCGTTTCGCCCCGATAATGTTTCTATGTTTGTCAGCACCATACCCGTGCTCGTGGGTTTCACCGAAGTGGTAGACGTTTGAGACCTGCATCACTTCGGGCTTTCCTCCCACATGAAGCTGACACGCCGTGATATAATTTGAATACTGTTAAAAAAGGCGTTAATCCCAAGTCACTCTCTCACTCACTCTTTGCTCCCAGTTGGAACACGCGGGGATATAACTAACATGTCAAACGCGGTGTAAAACCCAACTCACTTCATCTAAATAATAAATAAGACAATCACGACATACATGAAGATCGCCTTTACTTCACATACTTGAGTCTGCAGTGAATCAACCATCGCGGGTCCTGGCCAACGATGCTGATTAAGGTGGACTGAGGGGGTGTTGAAGGTTGAAAGCAGTTTATTCTGAAAAATTAGAAGAAGGCATCTTTCAATCAATATTTAGTCGAGGGTGCAAGATTTTCCCTCCACGGCTGTGGCGTGACAAAATGTCACAAATACTTAGCATAGCACATAAACCTAGGAATATATTACTTAAATACACTATTCTAACACTGGATGTAACAATGAAATAATTTGGCGGCACACGGTACGTTTGATAAGTATGTCAGATAGTACAAATGTTATGTTTGTATGTCTTGCCTCGTTGAAGACGGCTGCTGCAATTCCCGTACCAAAAGTAGCCCCATTTAGCAATGTTGCATGCGCCTATCTCACTTAGTTAACCCTTGTGGTGAGAGAATCACGATCAAGCTTGTCCTGCTTGACTGGGGATTTTTCCATCTCAAATATGTACAGGCATCGTCTGTTAGGGTTCGTTTTACTAATACAGAATGAAAAGCACTCATTTAATACAAATAAATATGAGAAAAATAAATTTAAATATAAGATAAGATAATAATATTCCCTTCCCTTAATATAAGATAAATTGTGATGTACAAAGTTACTTATTGTGTATATTGGTAGTATATAATTATTAACTGAGAGTGTTAGTTGGCTGTGCCTTCGCTGGGGTTGAAGTAATGCAAAAGCATTGTCCCGAAAGGGTGTCGCAAGACCATGTCATTCAAAGACGTTTTAGATCTATCACTGTTTTCATCGTAATATATTTGTTTAGGGTCCCAAGTAAGGTTATCTATAGCCCAGTTTTCTATATATTACTGTCAAACAATAGATAAAACGTTTCACTGCTATATACTAGTCTAAAATAAACTCGGTAAAAATATAGTTATTATACTGTCCATCGTTTACAGGTTTTTATATATTTGTGTGCAACTGAGGTTAGTCACGATTTGGATGAAATACTGCCGACCTAACTTCTAACTCACTCAAACATCAGAAACGCCTCATAGCCTATCAGAAAAAGACAGTAAGGTGATCACCTACATACGGAAGCCTTTTAGGGCCATTTGGTTCGATACTATCTTTAAATTTCAAGATACTAAGTTGAAATTTCAAGAAACTAATTTCAAATTTCAAGAAACTAAGTTGAAATTTCAAGATATTAAGTTGAAATTTCAAGATACAGAAGTTGAAATTTCAAGATATTGAGTTGAAATTTCAAGATAAAAAGTTAACATCCTAAGATGTAAAAATACGTTTGAAGTGAATAATCTTGAAATGTCAAGATCCTACGGAAGCCTTTTAGGATAGTATCAAGATAGTATCTTGAAATTTCAACTTAGTATCTTGAAATTACAACTTAGTATCTTGAAACTTCAAGATAGTATCTTGAAAGTTCAACTTAGTATCTTGAAATTTCAAGATAGTATCGTAAAAAAAGAAAGAAAATGGCCCTAAAAGGCTTCCGTACCTACAAATAATAAACAGTTACTTCAACTTGGATCAAACGTTATGACCGACGAATTCGGCAGTCTATTGGCAGAAGCACGGGAATATCTTTACCGATTTGTCAAAAGCCGTTCAGATAAACATAACGCGACACATGTCGACGACCCGTCCCCAGCGGGGACCATTTTTCATCCAAATACTTGATAGGCATCCTAGAAGTTGGTAAGGAAAAGAGAAAACATACAACTGTATGGATAATAAATAAATGCAATGAACCATAAGTTATTATCCATAAAGGTGTATGTTTTTTCATCCATCATCAGTCAGTGTAGTCAACACGAGCCACACGGAAACATCTCTCTGGGTCACACTACCTCAACATTAATCAACGTCCTAGTGCCCCGTTCCACAAAGCGATCGTAACGCTAAGACGATCGTAACTCCTATACTTTAACATAGACTTACGACTGTCGTAGCTCTACGATAGCTTTGTGAATAGGGCCAGGGCGCCGTTCCACAAAGCGATCTTAGCGCTACGACTATCGTAAGCCAGGAGCTACGATCACCTCAGCGCTAAGATGGCTTTGTGGAACGGGGCCCTGCAGTACAGTAATCACAACTGGATTTTGTAATACCTTGGTCTTACAACTAATAGGACCTCCTTGGTAGAGAGGGTCTAAATAGGACTCAAAGCAAATGCTTCTATCATGTTCTTTTTTACATTTTGTCTTTCGTAGTTTCGTAAAAACAATAACTTTTCCAAGCGGATGTCTGCAATGTAGGAAGCGCTCGTACAATCACCTCTCTCATTCTGTTTCTGCCTGTCTTGTTTCTCCATCTCGTTGCTATATCAGTTACAACTCTCTGTGTTACCATCTGTATGTCTCCATCGACTGTGACACAGTGTACGTATGACGCTACACGGTCTTTTACTGGTGTTACCATCTACATCTCTCCATTGACTGTGACAGTTATACGTCATCAACAATTTTAGTAATGTGTTTACATGTTTAATATCATCGATTGTTAGTATTTACGTCGGCAAGTAGATACACTGTTTGGCTAACGACACATTGTATTGCTTATTCGCCAAGTGGCGTTCTGCTGTTAATAGATATACATTCTGTGTGTCCGATTGACAGGAAAGTAATAAATTCAGGAGAATTTGGAGCATGATATTGGGAAAACTTCATTAACATGTAATACCGTAAGTAAAAAGATGAAGAAATATGTTCATTTTATAGATTAAGGGACCAAAACATACTTTCATATCAAAGATAGAATATTATGTCAACAGTAAGAAATAAAAACTATTCTCCTTCCACTACTACAACTACGACTGCAACTCCTATTACTACTACTCCTACTACTACTACTGCTGCTGCTGCTGCTGCTGCTACTCTTACTAATTCTACTACCACTACTACAACTACCACTACTACAACTACTACTGCCATCCCCACTACTACAACAACTACTTCTAATACTACCACTACGCTGATTTCTTTGCTTATATACTACCAGTGGTCCTGCCTCCATTTCACCTCACCTCACCACCCTAACGTCGCATGTTATGATGCATATCAATGGTACAGTTGATGATTACCCTAGCTACAGGGACAGAGGGCGGTCGGGTAGCCTAGTGGTTAAAGCGTTCGCTCGTCACGCCGAAGACCCGGGTTCGATTCCCGACATGGGTACAATGTGTGAAGCCCATTTCTGGTGTACCCCGCCGCGATATTGCTGGAATATTGCTAAAAGCGGCGTAAAACCATACTCACTCACTCACCCTAGCTACAGACTGAGACCTGCATCACTTCGGGCTTTCCTCCCACATTATGCTGACATGCCGCGATGTAACTAGAATACTGTTAAAAGCGGCGTTAAACCCAACTCACTCACTCACCTAGCTACAGAGTTACAATCAATGTCTATATTTCACATGAATATAACATAACAAGGTCTATACATAGGCTGACAATGAGCTTCAGATCGGGGAGGATAATCTTAAAAAGTTCAAAAACTAGTTTAAATAAAATCAGAAAAATACATCACAGAAAAAGTTCAATAAAGATTCACTTAACAATTCTGTTTTAAGTGAAGTGTTGAAAAGGGTCAGAAGGTCATTGTTGGTACAGTAAAAGGTCACTCATTGTGGTCAGATGCGAAACACACGTTCTCGCCATCACGGTCACTGGAAGTAACATGTCTTCCGAATACAACGAGAACTAAAGTTATACATTATGATTGTACCTTTATAATATAAAATCCTCAGAGACATATATAACTGTTTACCTCACGAGGGCCAACATATGTTAGACCAGGGACCTGACTTCCACGACGCCAAGTCATCAGTTGAGGTTACCAGTTACAAAACTTGTCCAGTGTACCTACATCCAAAATATCAGATGAAACGGTTTAAATTATGTGACGTACTAACGCGGACCTATTAAATGACCATCGACACCACAACGAGCAATTCATCTGTCTACCTGTAATTTCACAAGAACACCGCCACTGAACAGCCAACATATAAACACTCGTCAGGTAAGTATGAGGACCAGGTGGTTGGCACTTGTCATGCTTGACGGGCGGAGAAGACAAACCGGTTCTGTGTACCGTGATTTGAATATGCAAAGCCAAGGAGTGCGAGGCGAGCTCGCTACCTGGATCAGGCCAACACCCTCGTACTAGACCAATAGTGGTCCATTCTTGCCGAGCGCCGAGTCAGTGCATTTGACGTTCAGGGTCGCCTGATACACAACAAGCAAGCGGCCGGGTAACAAGGCGGATCGATAAATTGGCTCCATTGAACTGTATTGATTCTGTACTTAATTTGATCCGACGGCTGTAGAGGTGTGAATGAAGAGGGATACCCCCTGATAACTGGATATTTGTGGAACAATTTACTATTACAACTATGGGCGAAGTTGATATCATCGGCAACCAGGCAAGATCCCGGGAGGGTCGGGGCTTGTCGGTGAGGGGTGGGGACAGCGACAAGTGGATCACTATACAAAAAAACACTTTCCAGAACTGGATAAACCTACAGCTTCACGGGTCTGGCCTGTCAGTGGACAATCTACAGGAGGACTTATGTGATGGTGTCAAGTTGTGTGTTCTCGTAGCATCTCTACAGCAGAAACCCAGCATCGGAAGAGTTATCAGGAAACCGAATAACCCACACCAGTACCTTGAAAATGTCACTCTCGCACTGAATGCCATAGCGGCCGACAATATACGACTTGTCAACATCGGTAAGCAAGCAGTCACACACCCCTACACTAGACCCACCTTTACCACGCTAGGTTTTGCTAGCCTTAAGCAAATGACACTTTCTGATCATGACTCCACAACCATCTATCACCTTTGACCTGATTAACATGTCTATTTCACGTATATCTCACTAAGTATGTTGTATATATATATGTAGGTTAATGCCCGGTATTAATAACGATGTATGTCAATAGCCTGTTGTTTGTTTCATCGAGATGATTTGATATCATGTCATGCGGATGCATTTTGTATTTTGTATTTTTCATTTTTGGGGTGGGGGGGTGGGGGGGTCATTGGTGTTGATAGCACCTTGCTTTTAAGATATATAATAATTTTAAAATCTCATTTCAGTTAAATAACTGAAAATGCTGTCTTGATCTGTGAGTGGGTGAGTGAGTTTATGCTTTACGTCACATTGGCAATATTTCAGCCATATCGTGATGAGTCTTGATCTGTACCATTTAACAAAACAGTGCTTCCTATATCAAAGAATGTGTTAGTTTGGAATCAGATTTATTATCTGATAGCTGTATGTTCATATACAATCACTTACATGACACTGTTTATGTTCTGGACAATCCCAAATGCCACACTTGCTAACCCACTGTATTTCATGGTTGACCAAGTGTGTTATTACTGATGGGTGAACACTTGTTGTGGTGGGGTTAGTGTGTTACATGGGACGGTCGACATGGTTAGGTTACTTTGACTTATGTCGATATCTCCGTCATATCAAAATTAAGTTGAAATGATGGAACTATTTCATCAGCAACCATGATTACAAACCGTCTCTCTTGTATGATTCAACTTTCCCTTGTAGCATCAATGAAGGCAATATTCCAGCATGTCGGTATATAAAGAATATTCCACATACTGGTATATATACACTATCAAACATACTGGTATAGACCTTGGTACATTATGCCACATGTAGGTATATAAGTGTGTACATATATATATATTTATTCAATATCTCACAAGTCAGTAATCATCACACCCGTGAAGATTCAGGTTAGAATTGGTCTTCAGCAGCCCATGCTTGTAAGAGGTGAATATGCTTGTCATAAGACATAAGAGGTGATCGGGATCGGATGGCCAGGCTCGCTGATTTGTTTGATGCATGTCATCGTATCCTACTTTAGTAGATTGATGCTCATGACATGATGTCAACCACTGGATTGTCTGGGCTGGAATATTGCTGAGAGTGGTGTCAAACAACAAAGAAACACAACAGCCTACAATGTGATCTAGTAACAAGTCATGGTTTCACAGAGTAGCTATTTCAGTTGCTTCAGGTGTGACTCCCACATTAAACATACCAGCACAATCAGACCTGCACCCAGTCCCACTTAAGGCCTGAAGTTATTTATACACATGATATACTCCTTTGTTGACTGCTGGTTTGATAAGTCAGCATTGGTGAGTAATCAGCAGGTTGTTTTCACACAATGGAAAAGAAAAGATTTGTTTTCCTAAATCTCATTATGAATCAAATCAAAACGCCAACTATCATTTGTGTCTTGATTGTGTGAATGATTGTGTGAATATTTCATAGATCAAAGCCCAACACTGCTGGTCAATTTGACTGGTATTAAACAACAAACTCTACCTCACTCACTCACTCACTCACTCACTCACTCGTGTGTCAGCGCTGATAAGCATGTTCTTGATAGAAAACACCCATCCTATATCAATATGTCTCCTACATTCCAGTCTACTTATAACAGTGAAATCAGAGTGGGTGTGGCTAATAGCTTGTGTGTGTGTGTGTGTGTGTGTGTGACTTTGGGGGCATGTCATTGTTGCTGTTGTCTCCATTGCTATAAACAAGTGGACAAAACTTGTCAGTATCATCGCCCCGACACACCCTAGTTGACACAGGACATTGTAACTCCCCACCTTCAGCCCGCCCCCCACACCCTAGTTGACGCATTCATGAAGGACTATAGTCACATTTCGTTGTGGACAACCATTCTTACCATTAGGTAGATGGAAACGTTGTGTCAGATTACGTTTTGAGGACTAAGGGATGATAACAATTTATTTCTAACTTTGCAGCAAATGTATAATTAAGAAATGTATTGAAAAATTCTTGTACACCATGTTCAGGTCTTTTCACTTTTTCGTACGGTGGTGGAGTAGCCTAGTGGTTAAAGTGTCTCATCATGCTGAACACCTGTGTTTGATTCCCTTTTGAGCTTACAACGTGTGAAGCCCATTTCTGATGTCCCCCACCGTGACATTGCTGGAATATTGCTAAAAGCGGCGTAAAACCATACTCACTCACTATTTTCAAATATTAATTCTATTTTAGCTAGTTCAACAACCACCAGACTAGCCATGCCTGGGTTAGGTAACTGTTTTCATGATACCAGGGCAGATACAATTGTCGCCATGGTTGTGCACCGCTGGACCAGAAGGTGGTGTGTGTCAGTGTTGCCGTCACGCACGTCCATCACTCCCATCATGCTCTGTGAAATAGGTGACAGTTTTTTGTGGACAAGGTAAACACTGCTGATAGGACAAACAAGCTATAAATTTCAAAGTGACCTTTTGAGGAAATGTGAGGTTGACGAAAGTAAACACAAGTGTCTTTCCTGGTGTGCAGGTACCACTCATGTATTTGCAGCACTCCGTGATTCATGTCACAGTGAGGGCGGCGCCTCGTACTCTTCATCTCACCTAGTGCGGGATGGGGAGGAGGATCTTCTCATCAACTACCATCAAGCCATATCATTAGGAGCTGATAGCGCAGGGGTTTATCTGGACATGATTAGGGGTCAATATTCGGCCCTAAGTCTGCAACTAATATCAATAAGAATTCCCAAATTAGAATAAAACATTTCCGACTTCATACTGTATGGTTATAACTTATAACAAATATGATCGCTTTGTAAGGTGACATGTATTTCCCTGATAAGAGCACCAATACAGGAAGAGGTTTTAATGCTGAGTTCAACATTGCTCACTTTAACCTTGAATGCAATAGTAAAATTCAATGTTAAAAATACTTCAGAATTTAGGAAAATAGGAACCTAAAAAAAAAATCGAATTTTTAACAAAAGAACAATTTTTTACCAAGTTCTCTGCCAAGGGCAATTAGTTTAGAATCATAGATAAAATTCCTGTCGTGCCTCTAGACTTCCCTTATGTTTGTATCAAATAGCAAATAAAGAAATAAGTTAAAACTGCCAGTGCAGTTTTTTAGGCCTCCCCAAAATTATTTGGTTTCAGGTAACAGGATCGACCCATTTTTTCACCTGACTTGTCACCCATCAAAGAAAATCCATGTCTCCCCCCCATCAAAGAAAATCCATGTCTCCCCCCCAAAACTAACATTTCCAACTTTGGGTATCTGTGAACACACAGTGCCATTTAAAAAGTGGTCAAATGTAACAAATGTTATATTTGGGATAACACTCTCTGAGTAAAGTACAGATCTTCGTTCTTTTTTGGTATGAGTCCCGTCCCGTTCCGTCCGGAAAGTGTTATCCCAAATATAACATTTGTTACATTTGACCACTTTCTAAATGACATTGTGTTTTCATAGCTTACGGCTATGGGAGCCATGCCAATTTACACTTGTCAGAGGGGTACACAAAGTATGTGATCTAGACTACCAGTTGTCAGACTTTCATTTTTGTGGAAGCCTCAGTGGCTGAGTGGGTTAGATCGTTGACTTTGCGTGCTGGCGATAAGGTGCCTCACTTGTTTCTAAATAAATCTGTAGCTATACAATTTCAGGCAAGTCCTATTATCATGATTATTGGTATTTATATTTGAACTATATATATATAGGTACAATGACATACAAGACCCATGAATGTTAATTGTTACATATATATGCATTAACATACAACATGTACAATGAAAGTTAATTGCTACACACATATTGGCATACAATTAGCGTTAGTTCAGGTGTGTGTGTGTGTGTGTGTAAGTGTGTGTGTGTGTCTGTGTCTGTGTCTGTGTCTGTGTCTGTGTATGTCTGTGTGTTGGCTGCGACTGCACCCAGTGTCAGCTGTGTGGGATGGTTAAGCTAACAATACCTGTGCCACTACACAGCAGAGTGAAGGCAGGTCACGTCTGACAGACACCTCATGAATAACAAACACTGTTATAACCATACTATTCATCAACCCACGTCTCTGTTGGCTAGGACAGATACAAGCACCACCCCATGATGTATTGAAATCTAGGGTGTGATATACACAGGCTCTGTCAGGATATATGTAATGTATTGAAATCTAGGCTATAAAATATACAGGCTCTGTCAGGATATATGTCATGTATTGAAATCTAGGCTATAAAATATACAGGTACTGCAAGGATATATGTCATGTATTGAAATCTAGGCTATAAAATATACAGGCTCTGTCGGGATATATGTAATGTATTGAAATCTAGGCTATAAAATATACAGGTACTGCAAGGATATATGTCATGTATTGAAATCTAGGCTATAAAATATACAGGCTCTGTCGGGATATATGTAATGTATTGAAATCTAGGCAATAAAATATACAGGTACTGCAAGGATATATGTAATGGTTTGAAATCTAGGCTATAAAATATACAGGTACTGCCAGGATATATGTAATGTATTGAAATCTAGGCTATAAAATATACAGGCTCTGTCAGGATATATGTAATGTATTGAAATCTAGGCTATCATATACAGGCTCTGTCAGGATATATGTAATGTATTGAAATCTAGGCTATAAAATATACAGGCACTGCCAGGATATATGTAATGTATTGAAATCTAGGCTATCATATACAGGCTCTGTCAGGATATATGTAATGTATTGAAATCTAGGCTATAAAATATACAGGCTCTGTCAGGATAAATGTAATGTATTGAAATCTAGGCTATAAAATATACAGGCTCTGTCAGGATAAATGTAATGTATTGAAATCTAGGATGTGATATACACAGGCACTGCCAGGATATATGTAATGTATTGAAATCTAGGCTATAAAATATACAGGCACTGCCAGGATATATGTAATGTATTGAAATCTAGGCTATAAAATAAACAGGCTCTGTCAGGATATATGTAATGTATTGAAATCTAGGCTATAAAATATACAGGTACTGCAAGGATATATGTAATGGTTTGAAATCTAGGCTATAAAATATACAGGTACTGCCAGGATATATGTCATGTATTGAAATCTAGGGTGTGATATACACAGGCGCTGCCAGGATATATGTAATGTATTGAAATCTAGGCTATAAAATATACAGGCACTGCCAGGATATATGTAATGTATTGAAATCTAGGCTATAAAATAAACAGGCTCTGTCAGGATATATGTAATGTATTGAAATCTAGGCTATAAAATATACAGGTACTGCAAGGATATATGTAATGGTTTGAAATCTAGGCTATAAAATATACAGGTACTGCCAGGATATATGTCATGTATTGAAATCTAGGGTGTGATATACACAGGCGCTGCCAGGATATATGTAATGTATTTAAATCTAGGCTATAAAATATACAGGCTCTGTCAGGATATATGTAATGTATTGAAATCTAGGCTATAAAATATACAGGTACTGCAAGGATATATGTAATGGTTTGAAATCTAGGCTATAAAATATACAGGTACTGCCAGGATATATGTCATGTATTGAAATCTAGGCTATAAAATATACAGGCTCTGTCAGGATATATGTCATGTATTGAAATCTAGTCCATAAAATATACAGGCTCTGTCAGGATATATGTCATGTATTGAAATCTAGTCCATAAAATATACAGGTACTGCCAGGATATATGTAATGTATTGAAATCTAGGGTGTGATATACACAGGCACTGCCAGGATATATGTAATGTATTTAAATCTAGGCTATAAAATATACAGGCACTGCCAGAATATATGTCATGTATTGAAATCTAGGCTATAAAATATACAGGCTCTGTCAGGATATATGTCATGTATTGAAATCTAGGCTATAAAATATACAGGCTCTGTCGGGATATATGTAATGTATTGAAATCTAGGCTATAAAATATACAGGTACTGCAAGGATATATGTGATGGTTTGAAATCTAGGCTATAAAATATACAGGTACTGCAAGGATATATGTCATGTATTGAAATCTAGGCTATAAAATATACAGGCTCTGTCAGGATATATGTCATCTATTGAAATCTAGTCCATAAAATATACAGGCTCTGTCAGGATATATGTCATGTATTGAAATCTAGTCCATAAAATATACAGGTACTGCCAGGATATATGTAATGTATTGAAATCTAGGGTGTGATATACACAGGCACTGCCAGGATATATGTAATGTATTTAAATCTAGGCTATAAAATATACAGGCTCTGTCAGGATATATGTCATGTATTGAAATCTAGGCTGTCATATACAGGCTCTGTCGGGATATATGTAATGTATTGAAATCTAGGGTGTGATATACACAGGCACTGTCAGGATATATGTAATGTATTGAAATCTAGGGTGTGATATACTAGTATACTAGCACCATCAGACTATATGTCATGTATTGAATATAGGCTGTGATATAAACAAGCACCATCAACATATATGTTGTGTACTGAAATAATACTGTGTAATGCTTGGCTAGGACTAGACCTGACTTTCAAACCCTGGTGTTCTTTCAGTTATGAAAAGAGAACTGTTGACCCCAGAAATGAGTCAAAGTGATCTGTGGTAGTCGGACACTATACAGTTGGTCTGATTTTGATCCTATATAGCCATTAAGTGGACAGAGATTGATTATTAATGTCTGAATGACAATTCCATATCATACATACACATAAGAATATACAGGAGTAGAAAGCATCATCTCACAATATAAGAATTTAATTTTTTTTTTATAAATATTCAAATAATGGGGAGAGAACTCAGTTTTATGAGCTGTCCTACTTTAATATATTATATTGAACCCATTATTGGTGTTTGAATTCTACTCAGGCAGAAGTATTTTACATACCTCACTTGACGTGACCATTTTAATAAAACAAGCATGTAATATGTACCTGTTGCCTTACAACTAATTTCAAGATGAGCTTAGTGACAAATTACCACTAAACAAGAGGCTACATTGTGGCTAAGTGACAGACTGTCACATTCTCGCCTCACGTTGACGAATTATCATAACCATTTTAAATAAATTTATTTTTTTCTTTTGTAACATGGGTGAGAATGAATGTTAAAGAAACCATTGACAGCTATAGCTCAACTGTTTCATCTAGACAGCACAGATTAGGCCATATTAAGTTAATGATGAGATTGTCACTCCCTCTTGCCTTGCTGCATCCCATCTCACATCATTTATTGTCACTAGGTACTACAGACTATCAACACCACTCCACGCCTCCGACTCTAACCATGTCAACAATTAGACACCATGTCCTCATCATGCTCATGCTTTTAACAATGTGATATAAATATAACAATTTCTGCCGCTCATTGTTTTCAAAGATTTGGAAAAATATGTAGTAATTAATGTTTCCTGGCTTAAGCCTGATAAAACGTTTTGTAAAGTGGTTATTGAACTATAACAGTGGAATCAAGGAGGGCGATGAGGAGAAACGATTGTGGGGTTGAATTAGGTCAAGTGTATCGTAGTGTTTGAGTATGTGTACCCTGTGTTGAAGTGCAGGGGAATTAACGTTCTGTGGGTGGATTGTGTTTGTTTATTGCATTGCCATAAATCAGGCTGAAGTGATCATAGTGTCAGAGCAGATTGTGCAGTAATTGCTTGTATCTGACACTGGAGTCAGAGCAGATTGTACAATAATTGCTTGTATCTGACACTGGAGTCAGAGCAGATTGTGCAGTAATTGCTTGTATCTGACACTGGAGTCAGAGCAGATTGTGCAGTAATTGCTTGTATCTGACACTGGAGTCAGAGCAGATTATGCAGTAATTGCCTGTATCTGACACTGGAGTCAGAGCAGATTGTGCAGTAATTGCTTGTATCTGACACTGGAGTCAGGGCAGATTATGCAGTAATTGCTTGTATCTGACACTGGAGTCAGAGAAGACTGTGCAGTAATTGCCTGTATCTGACACTGGAGTCAGAGCAGATTGTGCAGTAATTGCTTGTATCTCACACTGGAGTCAGAGCAGATTGTGCAGTAATTGCTTGTATCTCACACTGGAGTCAGAGCAGATTGTGCAGTAATTGCTTGTATCTGACACTGGAGTCAGAGCTGATTATGCAGTAATTGCCTGTATCTGACACTGGAGTCAGAGCAGATTATGCAGTAATTGCCTGTATCTGACACTGGAGTCAGAGCAGATTATGCAGTAATTGCCTGTATCTGACACTGGAGTCAGAGCAGATTGTGCAGTAATTGCTTGTATCTGACACTGGAGTCAGGGCAGATTATGCAGTAATTGCTTGTATCTGACACTGGAGTCAGAGCAGATTGTGCAGTAATTGCCTGTATCTGACACTGGAGTCGGAGCAGATTGTACAATAATTGCTTGTATCTGACTCTGGAGTTGCAGGTGTCAAGTGTAACAGTCCTCCTCTCCCGTGACCTGTGAACCAGGGTGTGATGGAGGTGCTGACAGGGTATTGACAAGCCTCGATTACACTGATCCGGAGAGGCATGCACCACAGCGGGAGGGCCTGTCATAGCCTCACCTTGAAGTCTAAATGTTATGATAGATGGGCTATTGCTAGAAGCTGAAACTTTGCAATTAATTAATAGCATTGTTAGAAGTTTTAAAAATGTCCCAAGAATGTGTAATTGATGGCTTTTATCATGTTTATAGAAGTTGTTTAAATATGGCACAAGAATATTTAATTGATGGCATTGATAAAAGACGTATATCTATAAAAATATGATTGCCTACTGATAATTCAGCTGGTGCTGTAATTGTTACAGATCATTTTAATCATTGTAGCTTGTTTATTTAGGAGACCCCTAGGCTGTGAAAAATGTACAACAGCTATTAAAATTAATAGGGTATGATTGTAAGCAGGATATATGAGTTGATTACTTCCATTAACTTGTTGAATGACCAATTCCTTGACTTGCTGGTTTGAGGAAAGCCATTTCAAGTTGCCATTAGTGTATTAGCTGGACATGGGAGATGGAGAGTCCATCCCAGAAACATAAAGTGCCATGCATACAGAGGCATGTACCTTTTGATCCCGTGTACAGGAATCTTGTGAGAGGACATGCTAGGGAAACGCTTCTGAGCTGGAATGAAACATCTGTTATGGCTGAACAAACTTATTCAGGAAGAATTCTGTGAGCTGTTATGAGATGATATTGTACAAGGCGACTAAATGGAAACGGTGGTCTGGCTCGTTGACTTGGTTGGTTGCATGTCATTGTACCTGATGACATGGAACGTTGCTCATAATATCAACCACTGGTTTATCAGTTGCTGTCATATAGCTTGAATATTGCACATTGAAACATTATAAGTACTGTATGTCAGATGAAGTCTACATCATTTGCCTGCCGTTTGTTTGTTGTTTAACACCACACTCTGCAATATTCCAGCTATATGATGGCGGTCTGTAAATAATCGAGTCTGGACTGAAAATCCAGTGATTGATATCATGAGCATTGATCCACGCAATTGGGAATGATGACATCATCAACCAAGTCTGACCGGGTGATCCTGGTCGTCGCCTCTTATGACAAGCATGGGTTGCTGAAGATGAATTCTATCCCAGATCTTCACTGGTTCTAGTTGTGATATCTATTTATTCACAGACAGAACATTCATTTTAGGTGGACCTTTAAAGATTCCGGGGTAGAATTGGTCTTCAGCAACCTATGCTTGTCGTAAAAGGTGACTAACAGGATCGGGTGGTCAGGCTCGCTGACTTGGTTGATGCATGTCATCGATCCCAATTGCGTGGATCGATGCTCATGATATCAATCACTGGAATGTCTGGTCCAGACTCGATTATTTACAGACCGCCGTCATATAGCTGGAATATTGCTGAGTGCGGCGTTAAACAACAAACCAACAACAACATTTTAGGTGTATCTGAAACCATCACTACTGGATTGTTGTTGTGTCATATTTTTGATTGTTCGTTTGGAAGAGGTTTTCATATAGGCTTTTTACACTTGTATTCCTATTGACCAATCCCATTTCTTTTAGAAATAAAATTTACTATTGTTTAAACACAACAACACGACTTCTCTCAGTGGCAAGACACTGACAACAGCATTATTCTGAAGTTATTGATCTTGACTGTGGCTGCGAATGTGTGAGTGTAGTTGTATCAAATCCGACACCAGCATAATTGATGAAATCTGGCAAGTAGACAGCTGTTACCAGGTTATGATAGACTGTTTTAGAATGCAGAAACATTTTTTCTGATTATGATGTTTGTAGTCTTCTTAAGTTAAGCCAACAAGCATAGCTGTCCCGAGTGGTTTGACTCGTGCACTCATACCTCCTGAGTGAGTGGTATGCAGGGTATGCCATGCATGTTCCCTATATCAGGTGATACATCATATAGCAGGGTGATATATCAGTCATATCCAGCAGGGAACACTGAAGACTGTTGCACATGTTTGAATACAAGTCTCTATTGATCAAGGCTACACTCTTTTCATTGTTGTACACTGTATTTCACAACAATTGATAAAAATGTCTCCCCAAGATAGTGTTTTCTTTCATTCCTGAAGTCTATCAATGAAAACAACTTAAGGTGAGACCCAAAAGAGTGTTTTTTTTTGTGGAATTGCATATTAGACCAGATATTTGAAATATATATCGTGTGTGTACACAAAAAGATCAGATAGCTGAAAAATAATCAAATTGTAAAACAAAATTGCTTGAGGATGTCGAAAATGACCACTAATCTCTTGGGGAAAATGACAACCTGCATCCTGTTGAATGTTTTGAGTACTTGGGCTGACATCGTAGTATAATGTGGGTACTTGATGGATGTTCCGGCAAGCTGGGAGCAATGGACATGATATATGTAACACCATGAATAGTTCATTATTTACCACAAATAGGTTTCACTGCCTAGCAACTTCCAGACAACTGGATTTCAAATCTGAACAAGATTATATTTCAACAGTGAAATTGACCTTAGGTGTTTTAGTGAACATTTCGTCGGTTGTGGAACTATATATTCTTATCAAAGCATATAGAAAAGACTCCCTAGAATATTAAACATGTATCGTGTGTATGTTTGTATGAATCTGATTCAGACTTGTGTACATGATGTATCATGCTTATTGTCTTATTGTATACTCTGTAACCAACACACTTCCACACCGAAGTACTTTACTGTTGTGATTCAACATGTCCGTCAGTGTCCAGTACTGGCTGTGTCCATCTGGTGGTCAGCGAGTCTCACCGGACTGTCATTGTTGACACTGGGCCCTGGAATGTGCGGCCGGCCACGTGTCACAGTGACAAGTCTCTCTCCAGGCATCAGTGACCATGGCTGCTTCATGGGCAGGGGGATGTTCCCCACATCCCTCACTTCTTCCTCTTTGAAAAACGTCAATAATGTTCTTTGTTTGCACCTTATTTTGACTTGTACCACTATAAACAACAGGTAGTACCGCTATAAACAACAGGTAGTACCACTATAAACAACATGTTGTACCACTATAAACAACAGGCAGTACCACTATAAACAACAGGCAGTACTGCTATAAACAACAATTATTAACACTATAAACAACATGTAGTACCACTATATACAACAGGTAGTACCACTATAAACAACAATTATTAACACTATAAACAACATGTAGTACCACTATATACAACAGGTAGTACCACTATAAACAACAGGCAGTACCACTATGAACAACAGGTAGTACCGCTATAAACAACAATTATTAACACTATAAACAACATGTTGTACCACTATAAACAACAATTATTGCCACTATAAACAACAATTATTACCACTATAAACAACATGTAGTACCACTATATACAACAGGTAGTACCACTTTAAACAACAGGCAGTACCACTATAAACAACAGGTAGTACCACTCTAAACAACATGTAGTACCACTATACACAACAATTATTACCACTATAAACAACATATAGTACCACTATATACAACAGGTAGTACTACTATAAACAACAATTATTACCACTATAAACAACAGGTAGTACCACTATAAACAACAGGTAGTACCACTATAAACAACAGGTAGTGCCACTATAAAAAACAGACAGTACCACTATAAACAACAGGCAGTACCACTATAAACAACAGGTAGTATTAATATAAAGAACAAGTTGTTCTAACATAAACAAGTAGTACTAAAATAAAGAACATGTAGTATTACTGTTATATAGGTTATTACTTGCACATTGGTGTTCGTGGCCATGCAGATTAAAGATCTGAAACAGTTGATATAAAATTTTTAGTATCAATCCATTCATTAGTTATAGTATCTAGCAAAGTCGCTGACCAAGGAAATGAACTATCGATGACGACACCTCCAGCTGCAGGCTCGGCACTACCGAGTTCAGGGAAGTCTTCTCATGGTGACCGCCTCCGTGGTCTTGTGGTAGAGCGTCCGCCCGGAGAGCGGAAGGTCCAGGGTTCGATCCCGGCCCGCGTCATACAAAAAGACGTTAAAAGATTGTACTTGTTGTTACCCTGTCTGGCGCTCGGCATTAAGGGGCTAAAACAAGGACTGGTCGGCTCGGAGTCAGTATACTGTGTCTGAGTGTGGTATTCATTGGTATCTCAGTGAGCTAGCACTATAAATCGGCATCAGTCCGGACTAGTACAAGCAGCCACACACACACATACACGTGCATGCATGTCGCTATATAAGTGCAATAATCTTGGACGCGACGTTAAACCCAATTTCACCTCACCTCACCTTCTCATGGTTGGTCCTGGAGATTCAACATAAGCAGAGTCTACTTGTGCTCCGGTCCAGTTACCTGTAGATTGGGGAAATGAAATATCTTTAAAACAACTGTAGTCTAACGTTTGAATAGTTTATTAAAATCCTTTTTTATACCAAATAATATTTTTTTCCTAATTTGACTGCCGCTGGAGTTTGACATCCTAGATGAATAGTGGGAAGGAAATATGCTTCTGGACAGAACTATTAATATTTGCTTGAGTAATTATGTACCTATCATGAAACCTTATCAACATGCACCTGAACAATTATTGTATTCTGCAGACATGATATTAAACATGATATTCTTATCAGTATTTGTTAGGAAATGGTATTCCAGGAATCAAATGAACCAGCAGAATGAGTTTAGTGGACCATTCCTCGTGATTCAATCTGGAGGTAAAAACTACTAGTTGTACAGTTTTTACGAGTTGAGATTAGTGGCTGTTTTCTACCTTGAAAGTTATTGAATAGCTGGCAGGTATCTGATTTTCTGATAAGCTTCAGTTGTGAAACTGTAGATTCGGAATGACATGCTTCATTTGTCTGCCATTGAATGAGACTGCACCTAAATACCACCCTCCCTAAACACATTGCCCCAGAACTTCTAGCAGCCAAGGCAGTGAACACCTTGTCTTGTGTATCAAATTATCATCATTAGTTGCATTGTGTGCAGAATTTCTGCTTCCATTTCCATCATTTGGTTGTGATGTGGATGTACCACAGCTATTTTTGAGGATAAACAGTTGCTGAAACTGAAGTGGGTTCAGTCATTGGAGATGTTTGCAGAGGAGATATACACTCAGTCTGTTAACCCTGTTCTTATGTTGTTTTATTGGGACTTACATCAGGTGTGCACATCAAGTGTGAAAATTAATTTGATTGAGAAACCTCTGGCATTGTGTTATGAAAGGTTAAAAAAGATGGTACATGTATCCTACCGCTTCTTGAAAACACAAATATTTTTGACACATATGGAAATGTTTGACACGTTCATAGAGAATGCTTTCATTATATAAATAAGAAAGGATTTATGATATTTTTATATCCCTATTCTAAACATGGAGACTGGTCAACATGGGAACAGTTTGATGGATGTTATGTGATCAAAATCTCCCCTGACTTTGGACGCTCCCCACCAAGCAGTCTTTGGGTAATGACTATTGGGACTACAGTCCCTTTGTAAAACGGGAAACTGGTCACATTCATATCAACTGGAGAACTTTGTGTCATCTGTTCTGTTAGGAGTATCCTAAAGTGCTTCTATCAGGACAGGAGCCAGGGGCTGATCTGACAACTACCCTGTCTGGAGAAGATTTAACAGTTTATTACAGTGCTTCTCTCAGGACTGGAGCCAGGGGTTGATCTGACAACTACCCTGTCTGGAGAAGATTTAACAGTTTATTACAGTGCTTCTCTCAGGACAGGAGCCAGGGGCTGATCTGACAACTACCCTGTCTGGAGAAGATTTAACAGTTTATTACAGTGCTTCTCTCAGGACAGGAGCCAGGGGCTGATCTGACAACTACCCTGTCTGGAGAAGATTTAACAGTTTATTACAGTGCTTCTCTCAGGACAGGAGCCAGGGGCTGATCTGACAACTACCCTGTCTGGAGAAGATTTAACAGTTTATTACAGTGCTTCTCTCAGGACTGGAGCCAGGGGTTGATCTGACAACTACCCTGTCTGGAGAAGATTTAACAGTTTATTACAGTGCTTCTCTCAGGACAGGAGGCAGGGGTTGATCTGACAACTACCCTGTCTGGAGAAGATTTAACAGTTTATTACAGTGCTTCTCTCAGGACAGGAGCCAGGGGCTGATCTGACAACTACCCTGTCTGGAGAAGATTTAACAGTTTATTACAGTACTTCTCTCAGGACAGGAGCCAGGGGCTGATCTGACAACTACCCTGTCTGGAGAAGATTTAACAGTTTATTACAGTGCTTCTCTCAGGACAGGAGCCAGGGGCTGATCTGACAACTACCCTGTCTGGAGAAGATTTAACAGTTTATTACAGTGCTTCTCTCAGGACAGGAGCCAGGGGCTGATCTGACAACTACCCTGTCTGGAGAAGATTTAACAGTTTATTACAGTACTTCTCTCAGGACAGGAGCCAGGGGCTGATCTCAACAAGATGTAACAGTTTATTATACGGAGTATTAGCTTGAATGCATACAGGTTAAGTAGGCCATTACCAGTGACAACGAGGGCTTTGTTTAGAAATGTGCCCAAGGGGGCCATGTTGTCCTGAATGGGGTCATATGTTTCTACATGGGTCAGTGGCTGGTGCCCCTGGCAGTCTGAAGCACTGTTATTACTTCATTGTAGGCAACTATCTGTTTCAGCCTCTGTTTGATGGGCGTTTTAGGTGTCATTCCCCTCTGTCCGGTTAGAGTGTCCGCCCGGAGAGCGGAAGGTCCGGGATTCGATCCCCGGCTGTGTCATACCAAAAGACGTTAAAAGATGGTACTTGTTCTTACCCTGTCTGGCGCTCAGCATTAAGGGGCTAAAACAAGGACTGGTTGGCTCTGAGTCAGTATACAGTGTCTGAATGGGGTATTCATGTTAAACTGCGGCATGGTATCTCAGTGTGCTAGCACTATAAATCAGAATCAGTCTGGACTAGTACAAGCAGCGTGCATGCACGTCGCTATAATAATGCAATAATCTTGGATGCGACGTTAAACCCAATTTCACCTCACCGTCCTGTCTATGTGAGGGTACACTGTGACTGTGGGTGTTGGACGTTGTGACGTATTTCTGCTTGATTAATGTGTGACCTATAAATGTCCCTTGTATGACAGGATATGATGGATGGGCAGGGTGGTAATATGTGGTATTCCAGTGGAAGATCTAGGATTTGTATAAACATGATAAGGGTGTGGGATGAACGAGTAAGGAAGTGAACAAATACCCATCGGGGGTCACATGGAAGGTGTCATGACTCACTCCAGTATGACTGTCATGCATGGCATGACACTGCACAACCCTGGAATAATGCTGATGTGGCTAAAACTTCAGGTTTTACTTCTCCAGGCTGTCCAAGGATTAGGATATTACAGTGCTATGTCTTGTAGTGTCTGATTTATCATCAAAAGTTAGCATATTAGCAGCGTGAGATGGGTCTTTTTTGCTACTATTATTTAAAAATACTGATATATTTTATATGAACATGATGAAAAGATGAAATGATTAGATTTTGTAATTTTCAATATCATTCTGAATCATGATGATAATTGATGATGATGATGATGATCATGATGATAACGGCAATGATGATAGTTTTGATGATGAAGGTGATTGGCAACTTTATGTTTGAGATAATCTGAATTTGTCAATGTGAATCACTTTCGAAGAAAGTATGTACTTCTTTAATTTCATTGAAACTTTTATACCCCAACTATTTGCATTTGCACACCTACAAAGAATCTATGTTAACTCCCTCTCTATATTCTTGTGTGGTTGTCAATTCAATGAATCAAATTTAAACTTGTTAAACTGATCTCCATGTTCAATGTTCAACAATTACAGATTACTGGCATGCTTGACGTTGTGATAGTTATGGTGTTTTAATCATGGTAACGTTGCATGCTGTACAGTATCTTTTGACCAGTACTCAATCAAATACCACCATAATGAGGTGTCTAATAATTGGATGTTTGAATAACCTTTTTAAGAAAAGTATCAGTCGTAAACCATGTTATCTCCAAAATAACACAAACACCATAAAACGCTTTAAGCATGGTCTAATTGGCAATCAAAACAAGTTTTCATCAAGTCACTCCAACAAAATGCCAACTTCAGATCAACATGATCAATATGATAATGGCTGATTGCTCAAGTTACCGACAGACATTCAATTTCCTGCAAGCCACTAATGACAGTGTTTTAGATTATCATTGAAGACAGTCTCACTTTAAATGTCCATTACAGGTAATTAGTTGCGTTCACGCATGAGCGACTACACATAATGAGACTGTTTCGCAACTTGATTGATTCTCTAAGAACGTCCTGTATTTAATGTTGTTGTTTCTTGTACTGTGTTGCTGGAGGACATAGTTTCATGGTGTGATGCATATTGATTATTTCATCAGTTATTTTACTACTGAAATATTGTTAATTTTGTGTCACTTGGAAAGATTGAGATCAACCGAATGGGTGACATGATTATCAGCTGTTGTATCAGCGCTGAATAATGAAGTAACGAATTAATCGGGAAGAAACCATCCGATGTGATTAAAATGAAATCTGTGACTTCCGAATCTTCAGCACCGAGGAGAGGCAAAGAACAAAAACTTGCGGATAGAGTAAGAGTAGGATATTTATACCAGCCCCGTGAACTCGAAGGAGGCCTACGTCGCGCAACCGATCCGATTTGGTCTCTTAAGACATATAACAGAGGTTTGAATATATGAACAAGGTCACGCGGGAGGAGCTGTGTTTGTGGATGACAGTGCCTTCTCACGGTTGGTCACATTAACAATATTCATTTCATAATGCAACTTTGAGGACTTCTGCACCCAAAATTCCTTAATGGCGCAAGAAAAAACAACAACATTATAATCAAAGACTAAAAGATTGTACTCTCAACTACTGACTTTCATTCAACACAAATTTTCCTTTGTCAAAAACAGATGTAAGCACATTTTTGCAACTGGAATATATTTATCATATATTGTAGCCTCAAAATTCTTCAGTTAGCATTCAGTGATGATGTGTTCTGCATGAACTGACCATTGCAATGTAACACATGTTTTGATGGGCTGGATCAAGTACGAGGCCCAAATGGCTTTAAACGTTCATGTCCGATTGCATATCCCTGTCACATGTGGCCATCAGCTTGTCATGGAGTCTGAGAAACAAAAGCAGACAAAGGGGCCAAGTTTATTGAATTGTTTTGAACATTTGTGTGTCCACTGGTTTCATCAAATGCCCCCAAATCTTGGAAAGGTAGGGAGGGTCATTGGGACCAATGTTTCCTATTTCTGAAATGAACACTGCATGAATGGTTGTTCTGACGGTTGTTGTACAGTAAGGCATGACTCAGGCAATAAGCATCTGGCCAGGCTGCATGCTTCATTATCCAGTGCCTCCATTTTAGGCCTACATTTGCCACCATACCATGTTTCAATTCAAGACATACAAGATGTCCAATTAAATTCCACTGTTCTTTGATGATAGGGTGTCACCCGTACTCGACATGACACAACGTATGCATGTTGTCTTGAAACAACCGATTGGTCTTGTACATAAGGACTTCCATCCTTCATCTTTGTACTCATGATGGTCTGTTGATCAGATTTGATTGTTTGTTGTTTTATGCCACACTCCACAATATTACAGCTATATGACGGCGGTCTGTAAATAAATAATTAAGTCTGGACCAGACAATCCAGTGATTGCCATCATAAGCATCGATCCACGCAATTTGGATGCGATGACGTGCATCAACCAAGTCAGCGATCCTGACCACCTGATGCTGTTAGTCGCCTCTTACAACAAGTATAGTCGTCTTTTACTGCAAGCATGGGTTGTTGAAAACCTATTCTACCCCGGAGCTTTACGAGTGTGTTGTTTAGAAGAGGTGTTTTGATTGGTTGTTGATTTTAATCTACTGAGCTAGAGATGTTTTGTGCTGAGTTAATGATCAGCGAGATGGAGCTTCCAGATGAAGCATTGGCAGAGAGTGGGCACATAAGAGAAAGATGATATGCTACGCTCCATCGAGGACAGGCAGGTGATGACTTGATGAACAACACCACACAAGAAAGATCAACCCTTCTTAAATGGAAGAGAACACCTTGAAAAAAGCAGAAACATATTTAGGAAACATAAGTTAATTAAGCTACTGGTGACAACAACTTTGTGTCTACCATCAGAGTATTTTAAAAGTGTACATGTAACACTGTCGGTACATCTTGTACATGACATTACACACTGTTACTGTGCTCCGAACAGCACCAGCACTTTGCTAAATCACTACAGTCCTTATTTGACTTCATAATGTTTTTGCTTCAGAGCAGATGTATCTTAAATGATGTTGTATTGTGGTTAACTCTGTGGCTAAGTATCCCATGATTCCATTTACAGGAAGTGAAGACATCGTGAATGGCAGTCTCAAGTTGATCCTTGGCCTCATATGGCATCTGATTCTGCGATACCAGATCGGTAAAACCAAGTTCCCTCCGAAGAAGTTGATGTTAGCATGGCTGAAGGCAGTGGTACCAGACTGTCACATTACAAACTTCACATCCGACTGGAACGATGGCGTCAATCTACAGTAAGTTGTACTCAGACTTAGAGTATTTAACACATGTTGTTGGAAGGGACAGTAATGGGTGGCAGAGTGGGTGGAGTGTTGCCTCAACACGCTGAAGTCCCGGGTTTGATTCCCCACTGGAGTACAATGTGTGAAGCTGTTCAGGTGCCATCTCCAGTGTTTAGAATAATTTCAAAATGCAGCAAGACAGTTGGGCAGGTGACCCATAAATTTTGCCTGCCCATCTTCAAAGTTACCTGCCCTCATTCACACATTAATAATATTGAAGAATCGCAAAAGACAAGAGACAAATTACGTCTTGATTCAGTTGAAATAACGTAAACAATATCTTGAGAAATTACAAGGAGTTAGTTTTACTGAATATGTAAGTAGTCTTAAACTTATCTGCCAGACAGTTGGGGAGGTGGAGGAAAATTTCATGCAGCCCGACACAAAAGTTAGCAGCCATGGGCAGGCGGGCAAGTAGTTACTTCGGTCCACACATAGGATATGACTTGAATATGGCGGGGTGTGACACCTCACTCTCAGCATGCAGGTGCAAGATCAGCCTTGAGTGTAGTTTTGTTTTGTTTGCATTTTATTTTTTACATGATATTATACTACTCAAAAGAAGTTAAGGACCACCTGATTCTATAAAAATACTATCAGTAATCTGTCATGCCATGTTTACTGTCGTATGAAGAATCGGGTTGTCTCTAACTTCTTTTGGATAGTATAGAAAGGGTGTCTGGAAAGTGTTTCATAAGACACGAAACAAAAACAACATGGTCAGGATAACTGGATCTCCCTTTTCTGGGATTTGCTTTCCAGTGTAAAATAGAACTCAAATAAAAATGAAATTGAAAAGCTGATCATGCACTCTAAGCGCAGAAGTAGAAGCTCATGCAGTGAAAAAGGGCTTGGCTATAATAATCTGGATGGAGTAAATCATTGTACAATGTTTCGTTGTTGTTGTTGGGGTGTTTGTCTGTAAACTGGGATATCATGATGGCCTATACAATGCAGGGTGTAACCGACGCGACACACTGACGAAGTTGGCAGTGAGCTTCCACTCTTTAGAACAGAAAAAAAGATTGAAATTGAGGACATGTTTAGCAATGTATTTCATATTCAATAAAATTGAAACTTACAGAATAGACCTCAGTATGCCGTGTTTATTGTCAGAACATTCTAAGGAGGATCTGGTGACTGTAATGTGTCACCAGGTTTTGTCATGCCCTGATTGTATGTCATCATGCCCTGAGTGAGTGTCTTCATGCCCTGATTGTGTGTTGTCATGCCCTGATTTGTGTCTTCATGCCCTGATTGTGTGTTGTCATGCCCTGATTGTAGGTCATCATGCCCTGGTTTGTCTTCATGCCCTGAGTGTGTGTCTTCATATCCTGATTGTGTTATCATGCCTTGAGTGTCTTCATACCCTGATTGTGTGTCTTTATACCCTGATTGTGTGTCTTTATGCCCCGATTGTGTGTCTTTATACCCTGATTGTGTGTCTTCATGCCCTGATTGTGTGTCTTCATGCCCTGATCATGTGTCATCATGCCCTGCATGTGTTACATGCCCTGATTGTGTGTCTTCATGCCCTGAGTGTGTCGTTATGCCCTGATTGTGTCTTCATGCCCTGATTGTGTGTCTACATGCCCTGATTGTGTGTCACCATGCCCTGACTTTGGTTCTTCATGCCCTGATTGTGTGTCACCATGCCCTGATTGTGTGTCTTCATGCCCTGATTGTGGTTCTTCAGGCCCTGATTGTGTGTCTTTATGCCCTGATTGTGTGTCTTTATGCCCTGATTGTGTGTCTTCATGCGCTGATTGTGTGTCTTTATACCCTGATTGTGTTTTTTATGCCCTGCGTGTTTGTCATGTCCTGATTGTTTGTCTTCATGCCCTGACTGTGTGTCATCATGCCCTGATTGTGTGTCTTTATGCCCTGATTGTGTGTCTTTACGCCCTGATTGTGTGTCTACATGCCCTGATTGTGTGTCATCATGCCCTGAGTGTGTCTTTATACCCTGATTGTGTGTCTTTATGCCCTGATTGTGTGTCTTCATGCCCTGATCATGTGTCATCATGCCCTGCATGTGTTACATGCCCTGATTGTGTGTCTTCATGCCCTGAGTGTGTCTTCATGCCCTGATTGTGTGTCTTCATGCCCTGATCATGTGTCATCATGCCCTGATTGTGTGTCTTCATGCCCTGAGTGTGTGTCTTCATGCCCTGGTCATGTGTCATCATGCCCTGCGTGTGATACATGCCCTGATCATGTGTCTTCATGCCCTGAGTGTGTGTCTTCATATCCTGATTTTGTAATCATGCCCTGAGTGTCTTCATACCCTGATCGTGTGTCTTCATGCCCTGATTGTGTGTCTTCATGCCCTGATTGTGTGTCTTAATGCCCTGATTGTGTGTCTTCAGGCCCTGAGTGTATGTCTTTATACCCTCATAGTGTGTGTTTATGATATGATTGTGTGTCTTTATGCGATGATTGTGTGTCTTTATGCCCTGATTGTGTGTCTTTATGCCCTGATTGTGTGTCTACATGCCCTGATTGTGTGTCTTCATGCCCTGATTGTGTGTCTTCATGCCCTGATTGTGTGTCTTTATACCCTCATAGTGTGTCTTTATGATATGATTGTGTGTCTTTATGCCATGATTGTGTGTCTTCATGCCCTGGTTGTGTGTCTTTATGCCCTTATTGTGTGTCTTCATGCCCTGATTGTGTGTCACCATGCCCTGATTGTGTGTCTTTACGCCCTGATTGTGTGTCTTCATGCCCTGATTGTGTGTCATCATGCCCTGAGTGTGTCTTTATACCCTGATTGTGTGTCTTTATGCCCTGATTGTGTCTTCATGCCCTGATCATGTGTCATCATGCCCTGCATGTGTTACATGCCCTGATTGTGTGTCTTCATGCCCTGAGTGTGTCTTCATGCCCTGATTGTGTGTTTTCATGCCCTGATCATGTGTCATCATGCCCTGATTGTGTGTCTTCATGCCCTGAGTGTGTTCCTTCATGCCCTGCGTGTGTGTATTCATGCCCTGGTCATGTGTCATCATGCCCTGCGTGTGATACATGCCCTGATCATGTGTCTTCATGCCCTGAGTGTGTGTCTTCATATCCTGATTTTGTCATCATGCCCTGAGTGTCTTCATACCCTGATTGTGTGTCTTCATGCCCTGATTGTGTGTCTTCATGCCCTGATTGTGTGTCTTAATACCCTGATTGTGTGTCTTCAGGCCCTGAGTGTGTGTCTTTATTCCCTCATAGTGTGTCTTTATGATATGATTGTGTGTCTTTATGCCATGATTGTGTGTCATGCCCTGATTGTGTGTCTTCATGCCCTGATTGTGTGTCTTCATGCCCTGATTGTGTGTCTTTATACCCTCATAGTGTGTCTTTATGATATGATTGTGCGTCTTTATGCCATGATTGTGTGTCTTTATGCCCTGATTGTGTCTTCATGCCCTGAATGTGTCTTTATGCCCTGATTGTGTGTCTTTATGCCCTGATGTGTGTCTTTATGCCCTGATTGTGTGTCTTCATGCCCTGATTGTGTGTCATCATGCCCTGAGTGTGTCTTTATGCCCTGATTGTGTGTCTTTATGCCCTGATCATGTGTCCTCATGCCCTGATTGTGTGTCTTCAGGCCCTGATTGTGTGTCTTCAGGCCCTGATTGTGTGTCTTCATGCCCTGATGTGTGTCTTTATGCCCTGATTGTGTGTCTTCATGCCCTGAGTGTGTGTCTTCATTCCCTGATGTGTCTTCATCCCTGATACTGTGTCTTTATGCCCTGCGTGTGTGTCTTCATGCCCTCATTGTGTGTCTTCATGCCCCCATTGTGTGTCTTCATGCCACTGGTTTCCTGGTCCAGACTGAAACGTTTTACATGCTGATGTGATATAGCTGGACTGCATTGTAAGACAACATTCATTCACCTGCATATGTAACCATCAAGTACTGTCAGCCATGCAGTTTCAGAAGTGACATGATGTGGCATGTATGGTTTGACATCTCCTGTCATTGTTTATTTCAGTGCCGTCATCGAGTACTGTCAGCCTGGCCTGTGTCCAGAGTGGCGGCAGCTCAGTCGACAGAACAGGTAAGCCCTGTCCTTCCTCAACTCATCCTTCATTGATTGTATACATTATTGATATGTACGTAATTAACAACAGCTGGTATCCTGAGTTGCAGCATAGCCTTGAAACAGACATGCTTCAATTACAGCTGTGTCACCTGTACCTGCTGTAGACAACAGATTATAAACATTATTCCAAGACAGTCAGCAAGTCCTGTGATGCTTCGGTCTCTGTAATAGTCCAGCTCCAGTACTAAAATGTGACATTCCTGAGAGTCCCAGATAATCTCAATGCCACTTTTGCAATAAGTTCCCTGCGACTAAAGGCCACACTTCATATATCTTTATTTAACAAAAAAAACATATAGTTTTTAGTCAGCGATCAATATGCTTTCACACAAGTACAAATACATAGTAAATTAACATGCTTAATGCACAGTATTATTCACAAGATACCCCTGGGCCTCAGAAACTGAAATGAGCATTTTTCAATCAATGAAAAGGTCGGGGTCAAAAAGTCTGTCCCTGGAATCTGACAGGAGATGGGTAGAGAGGAGTTGTTTGTCTCTTCAGGCAGGAGACCCAGGTTCAGTCCCTTTTGTGGCAGGAACTGTAGTCATGGTGATGACTTCGCTGATCTTGGTTGATACATGTCATCGGTCCCAATTGTGTGGATCGATGTTCATGCTGTCAATCACTGGATTGTCTGGTCCAGACTCGATTATTTACAGACCGCCGTCATATAGCTGGAATATTGCTGAGTGCGGCGTTAAACAACAAACAAACAAACAAAACTTCGCTGATCTTACTGCCATCACATGTTCTACAGTCATGTCTGGATAACTGAATATCCAGAATGTCAGATAGGCATTTATAACCCAGGATTAGTTACTGCAAACACACTATAATTAATTATGAGTTTTTAAACTCTGGTATCCACATCCCTACACTTCGTTCTTCCCAAGGCTCGTGAGTTAACAGACTATTACAGTTTCCATCCTTCCCGAACTAGGCTTGAATTACGGAGTTATATTTGGCTGGGCTAACGACTCTATGCATAGTCCAATCAAAATCTCGTAACAAAATAGACACCTGGTTTGTAAACTGCCATGCACATTTCGCTCAATTGCAGGATTTACAAAGCATGAGGACTCAACAGATATTTTCCAAATATTTTCATAATTTTTAATCAAGGTGCTCACATGATTTGATGAATGTCATGAAGCAAGACCATTTTATCACACGATAGATTTTGATTATCGATCAGATCATCTTGACTGGGCGCCTCGATTTTGTTTGAAGCAAATGCAAGTGATATGGAATCTGATTGGGCAATAGGAGGGACATGGAAGGACATAACTCGTAATAGCCACTGGTGGTACATGATATTTGATGGACAAACAAAACATGTCTGTTTCTGAGACAACAAACACATTATTTTACTTGAAACCAGGAAACGTACATCAAATCTTTTACTGGTTCTCAGCAAATTCATCAAGATTTAAATTAATAATAAATAAATATTTATTTACTTGGCGAGTCCCAGGTCTGTTCAGAATGTTTGTAATGTCAAGACTCACTAACTGATAAACTGATAAACATTTCACATAATTCCTTTAGAACTTAGAACTGTGTTTGATCCTCTTTCCTTGGTCATCTTACAATAAGAAATCAGCTTAGAGATATTTTGTATCAGATTATGATATGCAGGTTTCCTAATGCCTCCGTCAGTGTTTCTCTCCATGGGGGGTAGTAATGTTGTTTGCTGAGTATCCGTTTACCATGAAATGAGCGTGATGTATACCTTCACACAACATGACTGCTTACTTATACCCACTGTTGATCATGTTGACCTAAATAACTTAGTTATATTGAGTAGAAGTGCAGATTCATTACAAAACATTTTCTGATATTTAAATTTCACATTTCAATTTTTAAGAAGATAAAAATAAGGTTATCATGGTGACTGTAATCATAATCATGAAAATTTTAATTAATTGTCATAATACCATATAAGTTAAAACTAAAACTGTAAAATATATGGAGTAAGGGAGAGAAGTTATGGATGTCAACTTCTTTATTATGACGAAACATGTTTCGGAGTATATGCTTACTCCTTCATCAGGTGAATGAATGCTATGAGGCAGAGAGCATATATATGTACATGTAAGAACAACAAAAGTAATAAGATAACAAAAGGTGGAAACTAACGAGGGAGGCCAACAGATGATTGGCGCTGATAGGTGATTAGCAAAAGACAATGGAAGCCAACACTTCACAGTAATTAGCGGTGATAGTTATGAACAACTGGAAGCCAGCCCTTAAATGATAATGTATCACTATTGTGTATCACTTCTAAATGCTGTTCAAAGACTTGATATGGGAGTATTCACAATCTGATTGGTTAAATAACCTTATTACATTGGAACCTGGAGATCTCATGGCATTCCCTTCTTCCCAAGTTTGGAAAAAAGATGTGCCATTTGGATGGTCAATTGGGTAAATTTGGTCCACGATGCTGTTGTTTCCAGTGAAGTGTCTGGGCATCAAATACTCAATAACTCCATCCAAGTAGAGAATATGCAGATAGTTGGTTTCTAACATCAGCTGATCACAAGTCCCTTGTGACAGAAATGTCACAAAAAGTGCAACTGACAGCACCTCATTTTGTTAGGTAAATACTATGCGTTCAACCTTACATTCCCTCGATATTTGTCGTCCAATCTCGACACAGACTTACCATCGTTTTATTGTGTTCAGTAATAGCTTTCTCTCATCTCACCTTTAGTCAGTAAGCGTCACTTTCTGTGTCAGCTGGCCAGAATTGATTATTGATGAAGCAGTGAAATTGACAACACTCGTCAATTACTGTGATTGTGACCCATTACAGCCATGCAGCACAGTAGTGGATAATAATCTCTGTGGATGCATGCATTAATCATCCTCACATTGATACAGCAGGGATTAGCGTGTGTTGTAATGGTTGGTGCATTGTCCTGCTCTACAGCATTGTTGCATAGTGGACTTTTGATTAGCATCATGAGTTACCTGGTAGTAATAGTGATGTTATGGATTTCTGTAGCTAATATAACCCTTTAGCTCATGTAAAACAATGCATTTACCATACGCTACAGCTGGTTAGGCAATCTACATCACGACTTTATTTGCAAGTTATTAAATCATGAATGGTATTTACAAACATTGTAAATATTTTGGACAAGACGTGAAGTATCACTGGCAGAGCCAGTCTGGCATCCATACACTAGATCACAAGGCCATTGGAAGCGGAAACAGCTAACGAAATCATATAAAGTTTTAGATCTGAAAAGTCAGTGCTAAGAGAATGGGCAATAGAGAAAGGTTGCATTCTCTCAAGTTCATAGAAGTAAACATGAGGTCACTGACTATATGGGCCGTAGTTTTATGTTCAGGTTGTGTGAGAATGCCTTACAGTGGAGAGAAGCTTGGCTTGATTCCCGTCAAGTGGTATGACTGTCTACAACAAAAGCCACATTTGCATGAAGGGACTCCGTGCCAGGTCAGGGTAGCTGTTGCGTGAAGTAACGTCCCTGCCACGGCCTGGAATGTTACATCCATGTTACAGATAGTTACACTCAGGCTTATGCTACTCAGTGAGACTAGCTCAGCACAATAGAGCTGGCCACTCTTATGAATGGGCAGTCTTAGATCGCAGTACGCCCACTGAATACAACACACCCACCGATATGCTTATGTGTGGTATGGGTTGTATAGAGTTTTTGTTATGTTATTGTGTAAAGAAAATAATGAATAGATATATTTATCATCCCATGACTGATATATGTGTCAGAGTATGTGTGAAAGTATGATATATGTGTGTGATAGTGTGATATATATGTGTGATAGTTAATGATATGTGTGTGATAGTATGATATATGTGTGTGATAGTATGATATGTGTGTGAAAGCATGATACATATGTGTGATAGTATGATACATATGTGTGATAGTATGATATATGAGTGTGATAGTATGATATATGAGTGTTGTAGTATGATATATGAGTGTGATAGTATGATATATGTGTGTGATAGTATGATATGTGTGTGTGATAGTATGATATATGTGTGTGATAGTATGATATATGAGCATGATAGTATGATATATATGTGTGATAGTATGATGTGTGTGTGATGGTATGACATGTGTGATAGTATGATATATTTGTGTGATAGTACGATATATTTGTGTGATAGTATGATATATATGTGTGATAGTATAAGGTCAAATGAAATGTCAATATCAGTGAATAAAATGTTCCAAATACAGGATTAATCAGTGCATGGATATGACGCAACTGAAAGCTTTTGTAAGCATGGTAAGAAAATAATCACATCTATGTAAATTGACATTCTCACGTATATGACAACTCCCTTTGATAGACCAGGCAGATTTGCTCACATGGGCATACTCTATACAAGCTTGATACAGTGTCTCCCTCTGGTATATTGCTACATGATGTTTGCTACACGATGTCTAAACTCAGCTTAAACGTAATCTGTTTTCAATGTCTGCTACACGATGTCTAAACTCAGCTTAAACGTAATCTGTTTTCAATGTCTGCTACACGATGTCTAAACTCAGCTTCAACGTAATCTGTTTTCAATGTCTGCTACACGATGTCTAAACTCAGCTTCAACGTAATCTGTTTTCAATGTTTGCTACACAATGTCTAAACTCAGCTTAAACATAATCTGTTTTCAATGTTTGCTACACGATGTCTAAACTCAGCATAAACGTAATCTGTTTTCAATGTTTGCTACACGATGTCTAAACTCAGCTAACGTAATCTGTTTTCAATGTTTGTGTCTGTCCTTAAGAGTGATGAGTATTACCTCAATTGTGTCTTGTATTGGCCTGGCCATGTTTCATGTATTGTGATATGTATCATGATATATTGCATGTGTTCTTTCATCTGTATTTTGTTATGAACGTCAATAAAAATAACTTGCCAAGTACATTTTTGACAAGTTCGTATCAGCTGGATGATGCTGTGATCACAGTGCATGTGTAATTGACACAGGAAACAGATCTCAAATAGTTTCACTTCTCTTATCACAGGAAACAGTTGCTAATATTTTAATTATATAATTTAATTTTACTTTTCACAAATGTAACATTTTTGAACAAGATGAAGATATGTTTGATTTAAAAAAAAGCAATATACTGATATTTTCCAAATGTATTGTGATACATATTCATTAGTATTTCATATCATGGTATACTGGTATATGGTAACACCATGCACCTCTAGTCCTTACAGCTAGATGGCCATTTGTCCAGTGGAAATGTATGTACTGTTAAAGCGTGATGGCAATACAGGTACTCAGTGACAAATAATCACCCTGTTTATGAATGTGCGCAGCATGGTGATGGGGGCCAAGATTTCCTACAAGGAAGCATATAAGGTTTCCTCATGCATTGTTAGGGAACAAGGCCACTTGACAGCACAATGCCAGCAGTTGTTTGAGTGGGGCACACTCCTTTCATGGTGATTACGCTGTGTTCACATTGCATGCATCATTATGACTGACACAGAATACCAGCGGTTGCTGACAATAGCGATGATCCGGGGAAATATTTGTAGAGGCGTTCCCTGAGGTTTAGTAGGTGAGGACAGTTAACGCTGGGGTCAGATATTGTAATAAGGAGTCACAGGTGGATCTAGGATTTTAAAAAAGGGGGGTTCCACTTGGGCCATTTGTACTTTCAATGGAGTAGGGGGTAGGGGGGAGTCCACCCAAAAAATAACAAACATGATATGTGAACCTGTATTAATTTTGCTTTAACATCCAAATCAACACCTTATTATGGAAGGCAACATTTTTATTTTATTTTTTGCATGTTAAAAAAGGTGGTCTGATGATCTGCAACTGGGAGTTATGTTATTATGTTTTGTAATATTTCGTTGGAGCCTACTGGCAGAGGGTTTATACTGACTGCAGCCTGCAACAGCTAGTTGTTCTGAATTTTTGTCTGCCAATAGCAATCCATGGTGTACCAGTAACTTATGATGCAAACATTGCTAAATTGAAGTTGCATGTTGTCACTTGCATTGTAGGTTATTATAATGAAGCATTAGCCAGCTGTACAATGACTCCTTTCAATACATATAGGAAACATGCATCAGGCATACACGGCACCTACATCAGATACTGAAGATAAATAGTCTAAATAAAGGTCAATGTGATGCAGGTGCTATGACCACTTTGGTTGACTGTACAAGGATGGGAGTGGTGCTGACAAGCCAAGGATCATCACTTGGGGAAGTCTGTGTTTCCATTCCAAGCACGATCCTGCCAGGGCAAATGGCTGAACATCAGCGAGAACTCTTTCATGTGTGCTGTCTGAGAATGCTGGACATTACTCCTGATTCTTTGTTTACATCATCCTTTGAACAATGAATCAATGATTGTGCAACACAGATTGGCAAGCCATGCTACATAGTGATACATCAAGCATGTACCTTCACCTCACTTAGGGATTGTGAATATGATTTACTTCAGGTTGCTTTGTTTGCATACAGAAGAATTAGCACTAAATTTAGAAGTGGTGTAATAATTCATTTATACAGAGTATACACCTGCATAGGGGTATTAATGAGATTTTTGATGTAAAAGACGTAAAGTGTCCTATTCTGTATAACTGTGTCTTATGTATTGACAGATCACTGTTGTACAAGTAGCCACACACACACACACACACACACACACACACACACACACACACACACACACGTGCATGCATGTCCCAATATAAGTGTAATAATCTTGGATGCAATGTTAACCCTATTTCACTTCACTACAATAAAATCTATCTGTCTGTCTGTCAAATGAGGTGAGCTACGGAACCCAGCTCAATGACATGAGAAGACACAATGTCTCGTCTGAAGACGCTGTTGTGATGTCCTGTTAACAGAATGAAGGGAGCTACGGAACCCAGCTCAATGACATGAGAAGACACAATGTCTCGTCTGAAGACGCTGTTGTGATGTCCTGTTAGCAGAATGAAGGGAGCTACGGAACCCAGCTCAATGACATGAGAAGACACAATGTCTCGTCTGAAGACGCTGTTGTGATGTCCTGTTAACAGAATGAAGGGAGCTACGGAACCCAGCTCAATGACATGAGAAGACACAATGTCTTGTCTGAAGACAATGTTGTGATGTCCTGTTAGCAGAATGAAGGGAGCTAGGGAACCCAGCTCAATGACATGAGAAGACACAATGTCTCGTCTGAAGACACTGTTGTGATGTCCTGTTAGCAGAATGAAGGCAGCTACGGAGGAGAAGACACAATGTCTCGTCTGAAGACGCTGTTGTGATGTCCTGTTAACAGAATGAAGGGAGGTTAAGAACCCAGCTCAATGACATGAGAAGACACAATGTCTCGTCTGAAGACACTGTTGTGATGTCCTCTAAACAGAATGAAGGGAGCTACGGAGGAGAAGACACAATGTCTCGTCTGAAGACACTGTTGTGATGTCCTGTTAACAGAATGAAGGCAGCTACGGAACCCAGCTCAATGACATGAGAAGACACAATGTCTCGTCTGAAGACACTGTTGTGATGTCCTGTTAACAGAATGAAGGGAGGTTAAGAACCCAGCTCAATGACATGAGAAGACACAATGTCTCATCTGAAGACACTGTTGTGATGTCCTGTTAGCAGAATGAAGGCAGCTACGGAGGAGAAGACACAATGTCTCGTCTGAAGACGCTGTTGTGATGTCCTGTTAACAGAATGAAGGGAGGTTAAGAACCCAGCTCAATGACATGAGAAGACACAATGTCTCGTCTGAAGACACTGTTGTGATGTCCTGTTAACAGAATGAAGGGAGGTTAAGAACCCAGCTCAATGACATGAGAAGACACAATGTCTCGTCTGAAGACAATGTTGTGATGTCCTGTTAGCAGAATGAAGGGAGCTACGGAACCCAGCTCAATGACATAAGAAGACACAATGTCTCGTCTGAAGACACTGTTGTGATGTCCTGTTAACAGAATGAAGGCAGCTACGGAACCCAGCTCAATGACATAAGAAGACACAATGTCTCGTCTGAAGACACTGTTGTGATGTCCTGTTAACAGAATGTAGGGAGCTACGGAACCCAGCTCAATGACATGAGAAGACACAATGTCTCGTCTGAAGACGCTGTTGTGATGTCCTGTTAACAGAATGAAGGGAGGTTAAGAACCCAGCTCTATGACATGAGAAGGCACAATGTATCGTCTGAAGACACTGTTGTGATGTCCTGTTAACAGAATGAAGGGAGGTTAAGAACCGAGCTCAATGACATGAGAAGACACAATGTATCGTCTGAAGACACTGTTGTGATGTCCTGTTAACAGAATGAAGGGAGCTACGGAACCCAGCTCAATGATATGAGAAGACACAATGTCTCGTCTGAAGACGCTGTTGTGATGTCCTGTTAACAGAATGAAGGGAGGTTAAGAACCCAGCTCTATGACATGAGAAGGCACAATGTATCGTCTGAAGACACTGTTGTGATGTCCTGTTAACAGAATGAAGGGAGGTTAAGAACCGAGCTCAATGACATGAGAAGACACAATGTATCGTCTGAAGACACTGTTGTGATGTCCTGTTAGCAGAATGAAGGCAGCTACGGAGGAGAAGACACAATGTCTCGTCTGAAGACACTGTTGTGATGTCCTGTTAACAGAATGAAGGGAGCTAGGAAACCCAGCTCAATGACATGAGAAGGCACAATGTATCGTCTGAAGACACTGTTGTGATGTCCTGTTAGCAGAATGAAGGCAGCTACGGAGGAGAAGACACAATGTCTCGTCTGAAGACACTGTTGTGATGTCCTGTTAGCAGAATGAAGGGAGCTAGGAAACCCAGCTCAATGACATGAGAAGGCACAATGTATCGTCTGAAGACACTGTTGTGATGTCCTGTTAGCAGAATGAAGGCAGCTACGGAGGAGAAGACACAATGTCTCGTCTGAAGACACTGTTGTGATGTCCTGTTAGCAGAATGAAGGGAGCTAGGAAACCCAGCTCAATGACATGAGAAGGCACAATGTATCGTCTGAAGACACTGTTGTGATGTCCTGTTAGCAGAATGAAGGCAGCTACGGAGGAGAAGACACAATGTCTCGTCTGAAGACACTGTTGTGATGTCCTGTTAGCAGAATGAAGGGAGCTAGGAAACCCAGCTCAATGACATGAGAAGGCACAATGTATCGTCTGAAGACACTGTTGTGATGTCCTGTTAGCAGAATGAAGGCAGCTACGGAGGAGAAGACACAATGTCTCGTCTGAAGACACTGTTGTGATGTCCTGTTAGCAGAATGAAGGGAGCTACGGAACCCAGCTCAATGACATGAGAAGACACAATCTCTCGTCTGAAGACGCTGTTGTGATGTCCTGTTAACAGAATGAAGGGAGGTTAAGAACCCAGCTCAATGACATGAGAAGACACAATGTCTCGTCTGAAGACACTGTTGTGATGTCCTGTTAACAGAATGAAGGGAGCTACGGAACCCAGCTCAATGACATGAGAAGACACAATGTCTCGTCTGAAGACACTGTTGTGATGTCCTGTTAGCAGAATGAAGGCAGCTACGGAGGAGAAGACACAATGTCTCGTCTGAAGACACTGTTGTGATGTCCTGTTAGCAGAATGAAGGGAGCTAGGAAACCCAGCTCAATGACATGAGAAGGCACAATGTATCGTCTGAAGACACTGTTGTGATGTCCTGTTAGCAGAATGAAGGGAGCTAGGAAACCCAGCTCAATGACATGAGAAGGCACAATGTATCGTCTGAAGACACTGTTGTGATGTCCTGTTAACAGAATGAAGGCAGCTACGGAGGAGAAGACACAATGTATCGTCTGAAGACACTGTTGTGATGTCCTGTTAGCAGAATGAAGGGAGGTTAAGAACACCAAAAAGAAGTGTGGTGTGAAACAAGGTAGTCCGAATGCAAAAATAAGACAAACTTGTTAAGCATGGGGCAGATTGGAGTGGATCAAATATGACACGAGATTTCTGTTGGCTTATCCAATCACCTGTTTGCTGCCAAATTGGACATACGAGCTGGCGAGGCATACCAGGAAAATGTCAACACAGAGAGCAAACACAAGAGCTTGCTGTGTAGCCCCTTAAATGTTGTAGGCCATTGCAGAGGAATTAGTCGGGATTTCAAGGAGCGAGCTAAATAACAACCAGTGTTTGCAAGTTTAGAACGGTTAACAGGGATTGAGATGTTTACGTTTTGTTTTTAAATATTCACGAAGTTGATGATTGTCTCCAAGCAGGAAATAATCTTTCTTAAAAAAATCTAAAATATTTTGTTAGATCCTCCAAAAAAATAATATAAATTTCACTTGTCTTACAAATTAGCATATTTAAGCTTGTTGAGAAATGCAATATGTTTTTAATGTAGTTTACAAGTATGATAAGAAAACGTATAGGAATTTGTTGGCATGGAAACAAAGGGTGTGTCACTGGAATGATGACAGTATCTTCAACAGTTTTATAAATATTTCTTTTCATACTGTATACTGGTGTTCTTGTCATTTTGCTGATTTAAAAAATTAAAATGTTTTAACAGTTTGAAGTTAGTTCTGCTGGTTAAATAATGTTGTCATATCCTTAAAGTTGAATTCCTCACATGTTGTGCCCGGAGGAAGATGGTAGGTGGACAGACTTGTAATAAATTTGACTCAGAAACTTGATAGTTTTCATATTGTAGATTTGACTGGGTTGCAGTCACAGTAGATGTTGACAACTGTTTGATGAGAAAACACTGTTTCAGAGCAATAAGGTGTGCGTTGGTGACAAATGTTTACCTGTGAGATTTCGGTTAAGACACGGTGTAATTGAGTAGTATTTGCAATATACGCCCTGTTGGTCTGTCATAGCTGTATGTGTACACGAGGTATGGCGTATATTGACAACACGGCGGGTCATACGTGCTAGCGGCTTCAGGCTGGCTAGTGAATGCATGAACAGTGTGTTGTGTGATTGAAATATACATGCTATGTACATGTATTGAAATGTACGAGGGTGTATAGATGAAAGTGAAAGCACCACACAGAAACCTGTGAGGGTGAAATATACGACATATTGGGATAGGTGTACGTTCGGCTGCCTTAGACACAAAGCAGGTGTACTTAATATGATATTCAAACATGCACCTTTTAGAACAACTTGTCAAGCGTAGACTGAACTAACTTGCACCATCAGCTGATGAAAGTGTTAATAATTGTACTTCATTGGATGCAAATAATTATATTTAAAAATATTTGATAAATCTGTTTTCTTTGCAATTTATTTTACTGAACAGGAATGACAAAATATGTTTTTGTCTGTCTTTCTTTAAGAAGGATTCATTTAGGAAATATTCACAGGCCTCCCCTGGGGCTATAGCTAATGGTGCTTATAGTTTCATAGTTACTTTCTGCGAGAACCACAATACATGTCAGAAATCACTGGCCATGATCATGATGAGAAATACTCAAAACATACGCAAGTCATGTGATGAACAATTTCGCTCAAAACACTCATGAAACATACAGACATACATTACAAACATAAACTAAATACCTTAATTTTATTGAAATCATCATAGATGCTGTCAAGCAAGTGACTGCTTCTTCACCCACCCACCCCCAAACACATGCTATACCCCCCCCCCCCCCCCCAACACATCCCACCCCAACACATCCCATCCCAACCCCACCACACCCCATCCCTCACAACTGTAATCACTCAAAGCATACTGAAAACATCATCAGAAACACACATGAAACTCAGATGTACAATAAATAAACTGCTTTCAATACACATGGGAACATGGGTCAGACATACTCAACACCTACATAAGATATTCACCACACAACCGACTCTGACACATACAGAGTGAGAAATAAACCATCTTCATAAAGCTCCCCACCTGATGTATACAAAGTGTACCTATGGCTCCTGCCAGACACACATTTAGGAGGGGAAATTAAACTCTCATCCCCTGGAATCCTCAATCACGATATTTAAATTAAGCTTTGGAATGTAGACTGACATATTATGTAGGTATGTATGAGAACACACCTGGAGTTGAAATATGACTTATACCACTGCCTTTCCCCTGGAAATATAGAATCCTACTTGTTTGCATGTGCAAGTAAATCTCTTTTAGCTTGGCCTCCTGTCAGTCTGTAACTAAAGGTTTTACTACATGTATTTGTTGTTGCTAAAAAGCTTGTTTAGACATTAAGGATTAGTGTAAGGCTGTGATTACTTTGTGCAAGTGGAATTAATTTTCACAGCCTCTGAAGTCATCCAATCCCTTAGGCGTTCTCACTACATTGCCCATTCATTTCACTGCACCAAACCTAATTAAACACATTGCTACCATTAATGTAAACACATTGCTACCAATATTGTGAACACATTGCAACCATTATTATAAACACATTGCAACCAATATTGTAACACATAATTTGCTACCATTATTATAAAAACAATGCAACCAATATTGTAAACACATTGCTACCATTAATGTAAACACATTGCTACCAATATTGTGAACCCATTTCAACCATTATTGTAAACACATTGTAACCAATATTGTAAACACATTGCAACAATTATTATAAACACATTGCAACCAATATTGTAAACACATTGCTACCATTAATGTAAACACATTGCTACCAATATTGTGAACACATTTCAACCATTATTGTAAACACATTGAAACAAATATTGTGACCACATTGCAACCGTTAATGTTAACACATTTCAACTGATATTGTCTATAGATTGCAACAAATATTGTAAACACATTGCAAGCAGTAATGTAACATTGCAATCAGTAAACACATTTTTATTGTAAACACATTGCAACCAATATTATAAACACCATGCAACCATTATGTTTCAGACTTGACAACTGTCGCAATGCCATGATGATCGCCAAGGATAAGTTTGACATCCCTCTGGTTGTCCGCCCTGAAGACCTGGCATCCCCTCACCTGGATGACCTGTCCGGCATGACATATCTCTCCTACTTCATGAACGTCGACTCTCCTGGTTACACAGCCACACTTCGCAACGTCAACGCTGTCAATACACAGGGTGGCAGAATCAATGATTTCACTGTAAGTAGATGGGAACTCACTTGATCAAATTGATCTTTGACTGGAAATAATTTTTTCTTCCTTTGACATGACTGGTTTGAGTCTGCTTTCTTGATGACAGTTTGATGTTTTATTGCTTGTATGTAGATGCTTCTCTAGTGGTAGTGGGCGCATGGATGGCCCCATTGTCTTAACGGTGCAGCATTAAGCTTTGAAGAGTTTTGTCCCTTAGACATGCCAGAATCCTGTGATTGTGGGTTTAAATCACCAGGATTCACATTATGATTCTCGGTCTGTCAGCACCATCGTGTACGCCCTCGTAGTAGTAAACAGGCAAGACCTCTAGTCACATGTTTGATTATTTCAAATAATAGAATCCTCGTACACTTGTCAGTGATTGTTCTGGACATTGCATGAAAATGTCATTGAGATTCTTAATGACTTAATGTTTTCATGTTCTGGTTGAATGTTTTGATTATATTTTCAATAATCTCAACATTATTTCTTGATCCAAATGTAAGGAACTCTTGGTATTATTGATGTAGAGGTGACTTTGTAAGAGTGATTATTATTCTACGCTATTTTTTAACCCGGGGATGAAATTCTCTAGTGTCAGGATGATTCTCCTTAGTGAATTTGAACCCATAACAGTGTGTTTTATCCTATCCTATACTATACTCTAAAGTAAAACTTTCCCCAGGATAATATTTAGGTAAGATATAATCCTTGCTTACACCTGCACCTGTATGATGTCTCCTGTACTGTGACATTGCTGCCATAGTTTCTCACCAATACGTTCACCTGCATGCACAGTGTCACTAGTTTCTTGGTTATTTATAGTCTGTCTTACAGACCCTGATACAAATATATCAAATACAGCCCATGCAAGTCTATAATGTTTGGCAAGTCTAGATTACTGCAGTATCTGAAAATGAAGAGAGTCTCTGGGCTCCTTTTTATTTATATTTTTTTAAAGATAATTTAACAACTGGTTTTTTTCTGTACGATGTGTTCATATCAGATACTAGATGTTAGTCTAGGTAATTTAGATAAGGTGAGTGAGTGAGTGAGTTGGGTTTAACGCCGCTTTTAACAGTATTCCAGTTATATCACGGCGTGTCAGCTTAATGTGGGAGGAAAGCCCGAAGTGATGCAGGTCAGACGTTTACCACTTCGGTGAAACCCACGAGCACGGGTATGGTGCTGACAAACCTAGAAACATGATCTGGGCGAACCGGGATTCGCACCCACAATCATAGGTTTCTGGCGTGCCCAAGGGGCGTAACTCTGCCCAGCGAATCGCGACGCCTTAGACGACTTGGCCACCCGTTCCCCCTATTTAGATAGAATTACATGGGTATAATGGTGAATGTCTTTTTGTCTGTGTTGATGATAAAAGTGTCCTTAAGTTTAGATGAGTTTGATTGTGTGTAATGTACATCTGTTTTAATGTCCTCAGAGCAGCTGGAATGATGGAAGCCACCTGTGCAACTTGGTGAAGTCTCTTGGACAGAGCCCTGGTGCCCTCACACCCAACAATGTAGACAACATACAGAGTGGTAAGACGATAGACATGTGCTGTGTGACAGCTGCTGCAATATACGCCCCGGGGACAGGCTGACCGAGACAACTATGTGCAATTTACATCATTCTCACGTCTGTAGCCCATTGGAGGTCACCCTTCTCTTTGAAACAGACACCTGACTTCAGTTACATGACTCCATCCTATAATCATGAAATCATACTTGTCGTAAAACTGCCAGTCCGCTATGTCATGCTATATACAATGTATCTTCATGGATACACATGAATATATACACATGAAATATACATGAAATATACAATGTATCTTCATGGATACACATGAATATATACATGAAATATACAATGTATCTTCATGGATACACATGAAATATACATGAAATGTACAATGTATCTTCATGGATACACATGAATATATACATGAAATATACAATGTATCTTCATGGATACACATGAAATATACATGAAATATACAATGTATCTTCATGGATACACATGAAATATACATGAAATATACAATGTATCTTCATGGATACACATGAAATATACATGAAATGTACAATGTATCTTCATGGATACACATGAAATATACATGAAATGTACAATGTATCTTCATGGATACACATGAATATATACAATGTATCTGCATGGATACACATGAATATATACATGAAATGTACAATGTATCTTCATGGATACACATGAAATATACATGAAATATACAATGTATCTTCATGGATACACATGAATATACACATGAAATATACAATGTATCTTCATGGATACACATGAATATACACATGAAATATACAATGTATCTTCATGGATACACATGAATATATACATGAAATGTACAATGTATCTTCATGGATACACATGAAATATACATGAAATATACATGAAATGTACAATGTATCTTCATGGATACACATGAATATATACTTGAAATATACATGAAATATACAATGTATCTTCATGGATACACATGAAATATACATGAAATGTACAATGTATCTTCATGGATACACATGAATATATACATGAAATATACATGAAATGTACAATGTATCTTCATGGATACACATGAATATATACTTGAAATATACATGAAATATACAATGTATCTTCATGGATACACATGAAATGTACAATGTATCTTCTTGGATACACATGAAATGTACAATGTATCTTCATGGATACACATGAATATATACATGAAATATACATGAAATGTACAATGTATCTTCATGGATACACATGAATATATACTTGAAATATACATGAAATATACAATGTATCTTCATGGATACACATGAAATATACATGAAATGTACAATGTATCTTCATGGATACACATGAAATATATACAATGTATCTTCATGGATACACATGAATATATACAATGTATCTGCATGGATACACATGAATATATACATGAAATGTACAATGTATCTTCATGGTTACACATGAATATATACAATGTATCTTCATGGATACACATGAAATATACATGAAATATACAATGTAAGTTCATAGATTTATTTACACATGAATCTATACATGAAATATACAATGTATCTTCATGGATACACACACACACATATACATGAAATATACTAAAGAAATGTGTTTTGGTGAATTTGTGGAATATTATTCTCTATTATCTCTTGTTCATACCTATTGCTCCATTTTTTGACTGTATTGGCACTTAGCAATATAGTGTCACATAAGAGAATTATTTCTAAAAATTAAAATGTCTTTGACAATTGTCATGACACATTTTAATATTGTTAGAACTGTTGGTTCAGTTGACATGTATATTACCGAAAAATCAACGTATTTCTACATTTTCTCACAGAAAAAAATATAGACTATCGGTGGTTATATTGAGTAGTTCACTTGCAACATAGAATTAGAGACTATCTGACCCTCATGAATTACTCTCTTGCTAAGGCCTGCTGGAACATTCCTCTTGGCTTGTTATTCTCTAGAAATGTATTGACAGTTGTTTGACAAGTCATAACATTATTTGCCTCGTTAAAGCAAAAACTGTTCTGTCTACAACAAGGAAATGTCAATGTTTGTATTGAGAGTTTGAGAACTTCATACATTGTGACACCACAAGTTGTAGCCAAGTGTGATGCTCTGAATGTGACTCTTGTATATTTCTTGTATACTTCACCTCATGGCTGTCAGTGTCCGACTGACTCTTGTATATTTCTTGTATACTACACCCCTTGGCTGTCAGTGTCCGACTGACTCTTGTATATTTCTTGTATACTTCACCCCATGGCTGAAAGTGTCCGACTGACTCTTGTATAATTCTTGTATACTTCACCTCAAGGCTGAAAGTGTCTGACTGACTCTTGTATATTTCTTGTATACTTCACCTCAAGGCTGAAAGTGTCTGACTGACTCATGTATAATTCTTGTATACTTAACGTCATGGCTGAAAGTGTCTGACTGACTCTTGTATATTTCTTGTATACTTCACCTCAAGGTTGTCAGTGTCCGACTGACTCTTGTATATTTCTTGTATACTTAACCTCATGGCTGAAAGTGTCTGACTGACTCTTGTATAATTCTTGTATACTTCACGTCATGGCTGAAAGTGTCTGACTGACTCTTGTATATTTCTTGCATACTTCACCTCATGGCTGTCAGTGTCCGACTGACTCTTGTATATTTCTTGTATACTACACCCCTTAGCTGTCAGTATCCAACTGACTCTTGTATATTTCTTGTATACTTCACCCCATGGCTGAAAGTGTCCGACTGACTCTTGTATAATTCTTGTATACTTCACATCATGGCTGAAAGTGTCCGACTGACTCTTGTATAATTCTTGTATACTTCACATCATGGCTGAAAGTGTCCGACTGACTCTTGTATAATTCTTGTATACTTCACATCATGGCTGAAAGTGTCCGACTGACTCTTGTATAATTCTTGTATACTTCACGTCATGGCTGAAAGTGTCTGACTGACTCTTGTATATTTCTTGTATACTTCACCTCATGGCTGTCAGTGTCCGACTGACTCATGTATATTTCTTGTATACTTCACCTCAAGGCTGTCAGTGTCCGACTGACTCTTGTATATTTCTTGTATACTACACCCCTTAGCTGTCAGTATCCGACTGACTCTTGTATATTTCTTGTATACTTCACCTCAAGGTTGTCAGTGTCCGACTGACTCTTGTATAATTCTTGTATACTTCACCTCATGGCTGAAAGTGTCCGACTGACTCTTGTATATTTCTTGTATACTTCACGTCATGGCTGAAAGTGTCCGACTGACTCTTGTATATTTAATCCCTTGGCTGTCAGTGTTGTCTGTCCCTATAACTGACTCTTTTATATTTCATGCAGGTATTGACTGTGGGCGGCGACTCGGCGTGGAACCCATCCTCTCCGCGAAGGAGATGTCTGACCCCGAGGTCGAGCACCTCGGCATCATGGCATACGCTGCATACTTCACCCATCTCAAGCCAGTCAAGTCACTAGCAGACAAGGCTATCATAGATGGGAACTTCAGCAATGTCTATGTTGGCCAAGAGGTGGGTTATGGTTATAGCAAACTGTTTTTGAAATAAAGTCATTTAATGTTTATGTATATCAGCATCAGTTCACTTCTTGCTAGCAGTTGATAGAGTTTCATCCCCACAGGCCCTGATAACAAAGAGGAGGGACTCACTTATTTTTGAGACATTTAGTACTAGTTCTGGCAGTGGGCCTATACTCTCTGTATTGATGTTGATGATTCTCTATGTTTTGATAGAAAACCTTCCGTCTGAACATTGATGATGATGTTGCGGCTGGAGACTTCCGTGCCGAGGTCATTGGACCTGACTCCATCCCCCCTGTGAGGCTGAACTGGTCAGGGCGCACTGCCACAGGGTCATTCACCCCCTCAGAGATGGGGCAGCACAGGGTGAGTCCTTTAACCCCGGGCTTATTCCCGGCCAGAAGCCAATTACACTTACCCTGGGCTTATTGATGGGTGCTTAAGATAGTGATTGTGAATATCACAAAGAATTTATCAGTTTCCATCTCTGGACTAATTTTATCATTGTAAATTTTTCTAGTCATCATGGAATTGTGTTTGTTTATGTTGGGAAAGCATCAAGCTTTTTATTGAAAAATAAATGCTGGTATTTTTCATTATTTGGATGTTGGCTATGTATGTATGTATGAGTTGTCTCCCTTTTCACCACTTCTATTCTCCTCTCAGCTGAACGTGTATTGTGTGAACGAGCCCCTCGCATCCTGCCCAATACCATTCAAGGTGTCATCAGACAGGTCAAAGGTCACCTTCCACCCCGTGGACAGGTGTCCCGTAGGTGTCATTACAGAATTGAAGGTAGGTGTTCATTTCATTGATATTCAAGAGCATGGTAGACCAGTGTCTTTTGATTTGGGGTCCCTGATGCAAAATCTGTATGATTATTCCTGACAGTATTGTGCATCACACCACACCACACCACACCACACCACACCACACCACACCACACCACACCACACGCCCTGCAAGAGCAGCACACTTAATTTTAAGAATATCATATAAAAGGCATCGCACACTCCCTGAATGTCTGTGCAAGTTATTGAGCTGATTTGATTGTTTGAAACAAAACTCAATCATTGAGTGGAGAAAATCAGTAATGGACAATTTGAAGTTTGATTTCATTTCTTGTTAACTACAACATGTAGCAACTGAACTAATAATTCAAACAGACATAACTTTGCATCCCATATGACTGTATACATGGCAGTATGTATTATGTCCATCTATTGTCTTATGTGTCCAGTGTCGCCCTGTCCTCATCCTCATCCTGTGTTCTGTTCCTAGGTGGACACATCGTCAGCAGGCCAGGGAGATATCCGTGTGGAGGTTGAGACACCTAACGGCCATTCCATGAACCTCCCCGTGGTCTACAGGCAGGGCATGTACACCGCCAACTTCACTCCTGCAGAAGTCGGTATGCACAGTTTCTGTGTTACAGATTGCTTACAATTACATGTGCCAAGTATGGCAACATTGCAGAGGTTGACCATTTTGCTGCCGATTCCTTCAGGGTATAATCATGTTTGAATTTTGTGATATCTTTATGTCTTTAAGGATTGGGCCTGGGTCAACTAATTTGATTCAGGTGACTTGGTTCATTGCTTGTCATTGTTGTGCATGTCTACCATTTTGTCAGGCCCTGACACCCGTGAAGATCCCTGTTAGAATTTGCCTTCAGCAACCCCGGCCATAAGAGGCAACTAACGGGATCGGGTGGTCAGACTCGCTGACTTGGTTCATGCAGGTCATCCTACCCCAATTGCTTGGATTGATGCTCATGATGTTAATCACTGGATTGTCTAGTCCAGACTCAATTATTTACAGACCTCTCTCTCTAGCTGGAATATTAATGGTGACTGAATGGTTAGAAAAACAAAGAAACAAATCTGTGATTTATTATCACATCAAGTTATTGGCATGCATCAGTAAGGAAAATATAAACTTCATTATTCACAAACTGTTTGAAGAGCCTACGTGCACTTTCCATACTGTTATGTATGTTCTTGCAATCTGCAGGTGACCATCGAATATTTGTCAACTATGACAATGAGCAGATAGGTGGCAGTCCATTTGTGGTCAAGGCGTTTGACCCATCCAAGGTGAACGTGTTTGGCCTGGAGGGAGGTTCCGTGGGCCGAGCCCTCAGCTTCACAGGTGGGTACTTGTAGTTTTATATTCTTACATTACATTGATGACATGACAAGGGCATCTGATGTGTATAAGAATATGTATGGTTTAATCTAGTGTGTGGATCATCTGAATTGGACAACGTGATGTATGGTTTATCAGCTGATGTGTATGAGATGATGTATGTTTCACAGCTGACAGCCAGACTGCAGGAGAGGGAGAGCTGTCAGTCAGCGTCATCCACAACGGAGTCACCATCCCCAGTCAGGTGATTGCCCGACAGAATGGGGTGCACAACGTGGACTTCACCCCCCAGGGCGCCGGAGTCTACCGGGTGCAGATGTACTACAATAACGTGGAGATCAGGGGTAAGGCTAGATCGGGGCTGAAACTACTTAGAAATGAAATATGTTGCTGGGGAAAAGTTTAACAGTTGCCGCTTGTGCAAACTTAGTGAATATGAATGGCTTTACTGGCAATGTGGTAATGAAAATGTTACAGGGTCACCACATTCCCCTGATGTTACAGGGTCACCCAACCCCTGATGTTACAGGGTCACCATATCCCCTGATGTTACAGGGTCACCATATCCCCTGATGTTACAGGGTCCCCACATCCCCTGATGTTACAGGGTCCCCACATCCCCTGATGTTACAGGGTCACCATATCCCCTGATGTTACAGGGTCCCCACATCCCCTGATGTTACAGGGTCACCATATCCCCTGATGTTACAGGGTCCCCACATCCCCTGATGTTACAGGGTCCCCACATCCCCTGATGTTACAGGGTCCCCACATCCCCTGATGTTACAGGGTCACCATATCCCCTGATGTTACAGGGTCACCATATCCCCTGATGTTACAGGGCTACCATATCCCCTGATGTTACAGGGTCACCCAAACCCTGATGTTACAGGGTCACCATATCCCCTGATGTTACAGGGTCCCCACATCCCCTGATGTTACAGGGTCACCATATCCCCTGATGTTACAGGGTCCCCACATCCCCTGATGTTACAGGGTCACCATATCCCCTGATGTTACAGGGTCACCATATCCCCTGATGTTACAGGGCTACCATATCCCCTGATGTTACAGGGTCACCCAACCCCTGATGTTACAGGGTCACCATATCCCCTGATGTTACAGGGTCACCATATCCCCTGATGTTACAGGGCTACCATATCCCCTGATGTTACAGGGTCACCCAAACCCTGATGTTACAGGGTCACCATATCCCCTGATGTTACAGGGTCACCATATCCCCTGATGTTACAGGGTCACCATATCCCCTGATGTTACAGGGTCGCATATCCCCTTGATGTTGCAAGGTGATCAGGTCCCCTTGATGTTGCAAGGTGATCAGGTCCCCTTGATGTTGCAAGGTGATCAAGTCCCCTTGATGTTACAGGGTCACCATATCCCCTGATGTTACAGGGTGACCCTATCCCCTTGATGTTACATGTTACAGGGTCACCACATCCCCTGATGTTAAATGTTACAGGGTCACCACATCCCCTTGATGTTACAGGGTCACCACATCTTACAGGGTCCCCACACACCCCTGATGTTACATGTTACAGGGTCACCACATCTTACAGGGTCCCCACACCCCCCTCATGTTACATGTTACAGGGTCACCATTTCCCCTTGATGTTACAGGGTCCCCCTACACTCTGGAGATTGTGGACTCCAGCATGGTCAGTGTGTCCGGCGATGGTCTTAGCCTGGTCCCAGTCAACAAGACAGCCAGCTTCAATGTCCAGACCCGTGGTGCCGGTGGCGGCAATGTCAGCGTTGACATCACCTGTGAGTACCTACATGGTGGAGCACAGCCAGTTATCGTAACATGAGGATAAATGGATAAGACATTAATTATTTTTAAAAAAGTATGTATGTTTTTAATTTGTAGAAGTGGGTAAGTAATATCATAAAGTCTCACCTTGACATTTGTCTTCATTTGAAATTCTACCTTTGTTTTGATATGTTTTGAATTTGAATATTTCACATAGCATCTGTCACTGGTCAGTACTTTCTCAGCAAAAAAGTAATTTCTTTGCAGTGTTCAAAATTAAGCATGAAAGACAAAATTTCTTGTTGCAGTGTTAATGTTAAAAGTAAAACAGTTGGGGTCCCTAGATTTAAATACCATAAGCACCCAGCTTATTCCAAACACCTCCTTGTGGTGCCTAGTAACAGACAACTGATGTTGGACCCATACTGGCAAGAACTGCATTGTCATATCTGATGTTTCTGTTAGCAACATGCTTACTATATGCAGGAATTCTGCTGCTTGGTATCGACACGTGACGGATGCTGACATGAATGTGTATCATCCTGTGTATATTGCATGTTGCACGTTACCTAACTTACCTGCACTAACGACCTGCATGCTCCCTGCAATCTCTAACCTCTCACCTGCAACCCCTAGAAACTTGTGCAGTCCTATCTACGGTGCATGTGCAATGCATGTCCGTCTCCCTGGATGCAGTTGATGTAAGTTACATATCACTACGGTGATGTGTGTTGTACGCTAGACGCTCCATGTGGCTCGGTATGATTGGCGGCTGGTGTGGCTCGAGTACACAATGAAATGTAGCATGATTGACAGGTGCATCACACTGCATGTCCATAGTCCTTGTGCTTCATGTGTGTGCTGACTGACAGCTATAGACATGTGTACATAGCAGATATGATAGACAAGGTGTGTTGGGTAGACATCAGTTACCTGTATGATATAGACATAGGTAGGTATTGCTGTTGGGTTAGCCTCCTGGGTGTTGTTTTGAGTGATAACGCTTGTATATAGCAAATGGACATGATATATATGTAAATATACATGCAGCAGTCTTAGTGTGTGTAGAAAAACACTATACTGATAAATGTATGAAAATGTATGATGATATTATTTTAAAGTTGTGAAAACTTTGTGTGAGTATAATACATAATTTTGTGTATTTGCTATGGTTATTAAATGTCATGTATTCTCATCATTATTCCATATTTCCATCACTCATAAATCATGAGAAGACCCCTGTTACATGACTGGTGAATAGTTACACAGAGCAATATGTATGCCGAGAATTGTAATATTTCCTTCATGTGAGAAGGGACATGTATCAGTACACGCCAAGGAAATACGAGCCCTCCATCCATGTCTGTGGTCTTCCTCTGAATCTACCCACACAGCTGTGATGAAGCATCAACACCAGGCAGCCAAGTGGAGCCACAAGGTTGAAGATAACAGAAACTAACAAGACGAAGATACAAGTTGTATTTGATGGAGATGAAACACCACCCACAGCTGTCAAAGATCTATGTGTAAATTGTGTAAATTACCAGGAGGAAAGCTGTTGTATATTGCACACGGTGGTGTATGCCATATGTTTGGTCATCCATGATATGTTTGATTTCAGTTAATGTTTAATCTGATATGTTGAAAATATTTCATATTTCTCCAGAAATCAAATGTTTCATAACTATGAGAACATTTGAAAGACCGTCGATTCCATTCCTACCAGTCTGCATGATGAAAGATCCGTTTTCTTCTTTAAACTATAGCTTACCTAAGCTTTGGTAATATTTTTTTAGTACCATTCGATAACCATTTCCATATAAGAGTGTGACATGTATCCACAGCTTCCAATTGGCTAATAATGCCAGTAATCGCGCCGTAACCACTTAGCAAGTTGTTTTTTCCTAATGTCCGTGTCGAACTTGATTGACATCTGATGGTTTGCGCTTGTCGAGTCTGTTTACCTGGCTGGCATGGGGACCCTTTCCTTCCTCACATCAACCTTAACTGTAACCATGGTAACCCTTTGATGTTCTCATTACATACGTTAAGGTAAGTTTTGACAGGTTTTGGTGATATATACAATAAATGTAGACTAGATGTTTGTTTAACTGGATATTGGGGTTTGTGTGTTAAACATATGTTAATGTCGAGGTATTTGTTAATATTAGATATATATTCCACAATTAAAAGTGCTATTTGTTTTCAGGATAATAGTACAAAATATGGAATTACTCTTGATATTGCTTTTACAATTATCCCCCCTTCTCCCTTTATTAATATTTTCTCAATTTTCCCCCTTTAATAATGTTTTCCTCCTGTATTTAAGCTTCCTCAGATCCTTCTTGCCCCTCCCCGTGTCATGTAATTGTTTAGGATATAGTGAGTCGGTCAGGATGTATGTTTCAACACTGGGCATGTCAATTTCCCACAGTTGCATGTTGCATGAGACAGACAACGGGGAGCTATTTCATGTTCATTTCACTGTCACTAGGTCACTCAGAATGCATGACTTAAGGTATCACATGGGTTGTTCACAGTGCCTTGTTTATTTGGGGAAACATCTTTGGTGCAGTTTGTCTAAAGATATGGGTATCTTGATAATTGTGTTCATGATGTCAGGGCTTGGTGTTGATAGGAATGCCATGTTGATAGTTTAGAGATTTATTTTCGGACTAACATTTCTTTCAGCTCCCTCAGGAAAGAAAGTAGCAACGAAACTTGTACAAAAAGATGAGGACGATTGTGTGGTGGAGTACACTCCAACAGAAACAGGTAGGGGACCTTGTGATGCCCAGTTGGAATATTACCATATTCGACGGAATAAGTGCCCCGCTCTTATAAGCGCCTACGGCGATATTTGCTAATATATTGGCTAGTGAACAATCCCAATTAGCACCCCTTCCTATTAATCAATGAAAAAAGACTTATTTATATACGTTTAATACACATAATATTCTAATAAGAGCCCCCTATTTCTAATTTTGAGAGCGCCCCGGGCGTTTTTTACGTCAAATGCGGTACTTTATGGTGTAGGGTGTGTGGGTAACCTTATGGTTAAAGGCATGTCAAGCTTATGACACTGGTTTGATATCTCTAGTGGGTACACTGTGTGAGCTATTATTGATGAAATATGGCAGGAATATTGCTAAAAGTTGTGCGAAACACTACATACTCACTATAAAATGTGTTTCTAGGTTTGTCAGCACCATACCCGTGCTCGTGGGTTTCATCAAAGTGGTAAACGTCTGAAACCTGCATCACTTTGGGCTTTCCTCCCACATTAAGCTGACACGACGCAATATAACTGTAATACTGTTAAAAGCGGCGTTAAACCCAACTCACTCACTCACTTACTATAAAATGATTGGCCAGTTGCTGACTCTGCTGTGATTCCCCAGGTGAGCGTCCAGTCTGAGCATGCATGGTGTACCCCAAAGTGTTTCTGGTATATTGTTAAATACAACAAACCCACTCACTGTCATATAGAGCTGTCTGATTAACTGGTGACTGTCTGATTGGGTTAGAAGCTGTCTGCTTGATTAGTAACTGTCCGATTGACTCGTAACTGTCTGATTGATGAGTAACACTTATGTCTTGAACAGGTGGCACGGGTGGCCCAGTCATCTAAGGCGCCTCAGTTGCATCCCTTGGGCATGCCAGAAACCTATGATTGTGGGTTTGAATCACGGTTCGCCCCGATTATGTTTCTAGGTTTGTCAGCACCATACCCGTGCTCGTGGGTTTCACCGAAGTGGTAAACGTCTGAGACCTGCATCACTTCGGGCTTTCCTCCCACATTAAGCTGACACGCCGTGATATAACTGGAATACAGTTTAAAGCGGCTTTAAACCCAACTCACTCACTCACTATGTCTTGAACCGATAAGCAACAAACTGCAGATGTTTATTCAGTGTTGTCTTTATACCAACAAGCAGAGGCTTTATTGGCAGTTCAAATCACATTACTGAATAGCTTGACAACTCAGTGGATTGTCTGGTCCAAACTTGTTTATATACAGACCGCCTTCATATAGATGGAATATTGCTGAGTGCGGCATTAAACAACAAACAAACAAAACAAACAAACACAACTAATGACATTCAAGAATATGCACGTGACAGCTAACCATGTAAGAGTTGTCTCCCTTCTTTGAGTTTCAAAAACTACTGGATCACTGTAATTTGTTTGCATTTGATAAAAATTAAATCAAGAGTCATGTATGTGTGAACAATGTGCACCCGCCTCTATACAGCTTTACATAATTGTATTGTGAATGACCTGGTAGACACATTTGAAAGTGTTTGTGTGAGTATGATTTCTGTTTGTCTGTGAAACATGTCATTTTATAATTTGTCATCTCTATAATATGACATCTTATAATTTGTCATCTCTTTTAATATGTTATCTTATAATTTATTATGCCTCAAAGTGAGATTGACCAATCAGAGAGCAGAACTACTGACCCCAGATAAGCCCGTCAGTAAAAATCCAAGATGGTTGTCACTGACCTAATATGAGACCGTATACCGTCAGTAACAGCCATTTTGGATTTTCCAACACCCACCTGCTGGTACCGAAATTCATTATTTGACACTGTTTTGTGTTTTACTATCATTAATTGTGATGTGCAAGGACATTTATCTGTTTTTTAGATAACTTTCGTGACTCTATTGATAAAGATTATTGTTAAAATTTTCAACAAGGTTTGGCCTCTGAGGTTTGAAGAGTGGTCTCCCTTTGACATCAGCAATGGCTGTCAAGCGATTTGCTAGTAGCTCCAATGAGGAAATCACTAAAAGGCAAAGAGTGTAAACGTTTTGGCATTATAAATTCATTATTCGGAGACACCCCGCCCAATATTTTTGTGCTGAACAAATATGACACCATAACTAATAATGTCATCTCTATGACATATGTCATCTTTATCATATTCAACTGTTTTGCCAGGAGACTACGAGGTGAGTATCAGCTACTATGGCGAGTTGCTGCGAGGCAGTCCCTTCACCTGCAAGGTGTATGATGTCGGCAAGGTGTTTGTATCGGAGATGCCGGAGTTCTCCGTTCCAGGCAATGCTGTGACATTTGATAGTGAGTACAAATATCTGTTGTCAACAATTGTGAGTGTAAGCATCAACCTGACTGGATGATAAAGATGTTGACGACAAAGACCTTATCATTTCCAAATTGAAGAAATTGGTTGCATGAATACTCTATTGGCAAAGTTCAAAAGATGATTACTGAAGTAACATGGCACACAGGTACATGCAGTAATGTTTCATCTGGTTCTAGATTCTGGCTGCCATACTGTAAACCTTTTCCATGTCTGAGCCTCTTGTTACCTTAAAAAGCCATAGTCTAGATCTGGCGTCAGTGCTCATTCAAAGGTCAGATGTCAGTATTTCTAAGTCACTAAGCCTAGTCCCAGAAAATATGAAAATGGTTCTTTCATAATTGTTGCGATGACCCCACCTTTAGAATGCAAACCTACAAAGATGTTTTGGCGTTGCAAATATTGTGTGTATTCCTTTACATCAGCTGTGTACTCACTCAAGATTTCAGACACTTGCTAAGTATAGGTGCACAGGTGGTTCAGTTGTATAAGTTTCTGTAATTTACTCTGCATAGTTACCTCCCTTAGTCATGCGAGGATCCGCTGATCATGGGTTTGAATTCAAGATTTGCCCTGATTATGGCCTTGGTTCATCACAAGTGCCTGCTTCTGGGTTTCACTGAAGTGGTAGCGCCTACTACTTGCTTCTGGGTTTCACTGAAGTGGTAATGCCTACTACTTGCTTCTGGGTTTCACTGAAGTGGTAGCGCCTACTACTTGCTTCTGGGTTTCACTGAAGTGGTAATGCCTACTACCTGCTTCTGGGTTTCACTGAAGTGGTAATGCCTACTACCTGCTTCTGGGTTTCACTGAAGTGGTAATGCCTACTACCTGCTTCTGGGTTTCACTGAAGTGGTAACGCCTACTACCTACTTCACCTACTACCTGCCATGCCATGATGTTGGTGAAGTACTCACTCACAAGTAGAATATATTGTTGATGCCAGACATGTATGGTGTGTGGAGCCCATGCTTGGTGGCCCCCACCATGATATTGATGGAACTGTAAATGTAGTGTATAAGCAACCTCACTTCCCTGTACCGATGTGTAACAGATTAAGCTGGTTGTTCCAGTTGATGCATCTCGAGCAGGTTCAGGGAACATCGAGATCCGTGTGAACCAAGGCCGCGTGGCCTGCAGTGTGGAGAACAAGGGTAACCACCAGTTCAAAGCCTCCTTCTTCCCAGAGAGTAGCGAGCCACACATCATCGAGATGACCTTCAACGACACTGCAGTGGAGGGTGAGGAAGTGGATGCTGGATGAACTTGGCCATTAAGAGTTCACTAAGGCAGATCCAGGGTGTTAGAGCACTGGGGATGTTGTTGACTTTCTAATACCTAACTTCAGTTTTGGGTAGATGGAGGGTGGGGAAATGCCCAGAAATAGGTACTCAGTGTGTTCACGTTTAGAATGTTGATGTGGCAATGTAGGGTTACGTGTGTAATATCAGTCCATCATACATGGATGAATTTGTCTTGGTGCATGTCATTAGACCCCCAACACACATGCACCCCCACCCCACCTACATCCCACCCCCACCCCACCTACATCCCACCCCTACCCCACCCAGACCTGTCCCCCAGGATCAGCAACAGAAACCGAATATCGCCATGTATAAGGTGAGTTTTTCGTACCTAGAAGTAGGATTGTTTCGTTGGGGGTGGGGGTGGGGTCGCCCTATCCGCAGCATAGATTATGTTTTGATGTTCTTTTCCCCCAACACAAAGACATTACTGTGAGCACATAAGTTTGTTCAAAATTTCATTTAACATTGTTTATACTTAATTTCGGCGAAATCGTGTATGAAGAGATCGGTAGATCGCACAACTCACTGTTATTTACAGCAACCATGGTCAGATTACCGCTACTGAAATTTGAGACGACCTTTAGTTGACGGAGAATGGATACATATATCATAAATGCCATGATTTGACTCATCAAGAGTCATATTTGTTGTGGTTTCACTATTATGTGTCAACATAAAGTTTTTGCGATCACGAATTTTTGGGAGCCTCAGTGGTGACTGGTCAAATTGTTCCATACGTAAAACAAATATCCGGAAACTAGCGATTAGTAATACCAAAGTGTTATGTTATGGGGTAGTTTTTAACCTTATCACTGGTAGAGAAAACGTGTGTACATCGGATTGCTGTCTTAGATTATGAGAAAATACACACAGTAATCTTCATCTCTGCATCTAAAACAAGGCCTAGTAGGACAGGAAGTACAATTTATATGATAAATCATCCTGTCTAGTGATGTTGTAATTGCAAATGTGGGGATTGTGTATGCACTGGTGATCTGACGGGGTATAAAAGTATATAAGATTCTGAAGGTGGGGGTTGCGGGGGAGATTGTTATATAGGATATTCCTTTGTGTGATGAGGGGGAGATGTGGGAGGAGATGCACTCCCATCATCATCTGTGTTCTGTCACCACCACACATTAGTTCACCTAAATCTACAAAGTATTATTCATGAATACAAAAATAGGTTTTGTCTGAAACTATATCTCATAAACCAGTCCTATGCTTGTCGCAAGAAGCGATTTACGGGATCGGGTGGTCAGGCTCGCTGACTTTGTTGATGCATGTCATCATATCCCAACTGATGAGATCGATGCTCATGATATCAATCACTGGATTGTCTGATTGTTGATTATTTACAGACCGCTGTCATATAGCTGGTATATGGTTGAATGCGGGGCAAAACAAACAAACAACAAACAATTCACTTGAAAGAATGTGTCATTAATATCTTTTCTCAGGTTATGCTTGATGTTCTCAATTTCTGGTGTCATTTTGAAATATATATTTCATTGCAATAGAAAGCTTCATTTACAAGCTGCCTTATTCTACTGGTTGCAGACAGCCCCTGGACAGTGAACATCATCGACCCCAACAGCATCAGCGTCTCGGGGGAGGGGCTGGACCGGGTACCCATCAACACCGAGTCGGCTTTCAGCATCCATACTAGTGACGTCAATATCAGTAGCATAGACGTGCTTATCACAGGTAAATGTCACGGTGATGGAACAGGTGCAACGATGTGGGAAATCACTTGCGTTGTGGGGAAATTACTTGCGTTGTGGAGAAATCGCTTGGAAATCATTTGTGGAATTCAATTCAGTTTCATTCTGCAAACTATACAAATGAAATCCAATTTTCTCTTTCAATATATTAATTATTTTTTTCATCATTTCTGAAGTTTAAACTTCACTATTAAGAAGTAGAAATAAATTGATGTTTTATTATCAATCAGTAAGAATGTATAGTATGAGATCATATGGGTATTGATGTTCATATTTAAGACGTGCATGTACATTGTGTGGACAATAAGCCTGGGGACTTGTCTTGCCCAACGTCCTCTTTCTGTAGGCATGGTTTGTTTTGGGTAGTTTCTGATTGTGATCTCTTGCATGCAATTTAATCAATAAAGATATCTGGTTGCATGGTGTTGTTTTGTCTTTACGGGTATGGGGCAAACATCTTGTTCTGAAACTCACTGCAGTGGTGACTGGTGTGGTAGAGTTATCTCCCCTCTTACACTATCGGTGGTGTACATAGTTACTTTGTTCTGTGTCATATATTTGTGTTTGTTTTTCTTTCACATGCACTGTTTTTTAAGCATGTTTCGCATGGTACTTGTTACCTAACCAAATAGCATGATAATTCAGGGAATGTTTTAAACCAATAACATATACCGGTAGTTATAGAGTTATGTAAGAGATTGTCGAGCTTGTCGTTGTTTGTAGTAGTGTATTCTGTTGTAGAAATATTAAAAGTTATATAATAAACGATAAGGGCAATGTTTGAAATGGTATATGTTATAGTGCTTTCTGTGTTGTGTTGTGTTGTGTATGGTTTGGTGTAACTGCCAGACATTAACATAGTGTTATTAATTCCTTCTAATCACAGAACAGTACATAGTACATGCACAACATGTCACAACTCACATCACAACACATACATGCAAGGATTACACATACACAACAACCGTTTGTAGTTTTAGAAACAGACAACAGTTATACAGATATACACCTTCAGATGGTATGAGACTCTGCCACACAGCATGATATATATTTCATCTCCGTGGTTCCCATGTCCATTTCATCCATCATCATGTCAATTTCATGGTAGGAATGTCCATTACAGTCTGTGTACCCCAGGGTGTCGTCAGTGTCAGTGTGTTGTCTGTTCACTGACAAACAAATTGGTTACGTGTTCTGAACTCGTAGCAAGTTGTCAATTTCATTGAGGCAATGAACACCACTTTTAGAATTGTATTGAATTGTCCTTTTCACGTGATACTGTTGTCATTTTCACTGAGAGGTGCCGATACAGCAGAAACCCCTGCAGTTATGTGTCATAAGTCCTCATGATTGACGGTCATGTCATGCACACTAAACATGTGAGACGTCCATTTCAATCCGTAGCACGTCTCTACAGGTGAAGTGTGATCTACCCCCTGCAGGTGAGAAATGCTTGGTGTTATAGTGTCACGCCTGCTTCCTTTGTGAAATATACAACTGACATCCCTGTCACTTGAACGTACATTTCATCAGGTGAATGGTAACATCATATACTGTTAACATGACATCCCAATGCACATGTTCATGATCCACCTAGCGTTGCACCATCATCAACTGCACATCCATCACAATGTTATATACATTAGTTAACCTTTAGAACAGTGTAGAGGCAGAACTGACATAGCACTGTATTACCTAGTTTATAATGACGTAGCGTTTATTTCACTAATGTTAATCACAGTAGAGTAGACAGCTGTAACATACAAGCTTGTCCATCACTGTAAGATATTGACGTGTTGTTGTGACGAGTGTCCATGTTAACCTGTGATATCTGTGACCAGCACCTAATGGGGACACAGTGCCATGTGACCTTGGTTCGGACAGTGGCGGGGTGTTGGTGGCGGAGTACTTCCCAACTGTGGTTGGTGAGTATGTCTTGGAAACAGTCTACTATATTCGACAAATTTGGTGACGCTTCAAAATGATGAAATATGAAAATAAAGAATGTGACAAGATGTCATCTGTCAATCACTCATAATCAACATCCACAGTTATCTTCTATGGTAGATGTTTGAGAAATGCTTAAAATATTCCAATTGACTAGTAACAGATTTGAAAATTATAGCAGGTATTTTTAATCACACGTTTGCCCGGTCCAGATTATTTTAAGGCATCCCTGGTACAGCTGTAATATTACATGTAACAGCTTCTGACTGCAGCATTTACCAGCATTTACTTCCTCACTCACTCAGTGTTCGTGTGTTGTTTTCAGGGGACCACACAATAAGGGTTTTGTGCAATGACACGGAGATAGCAGACAGCCCCTACATCGCCAAAACGTACGACACATCGGCCATTACTGTCACGGAACTGCCTGACGGATATGTGGCGAAACCAATCAACTTCTCAAGTGAGTTTCTACAACCCTTAGAGCTAGAAATATTAACATGATAGACTGTACAACAATATTGCCACATTGAAGTATTTAGTTTTACAGGTCATCTAGCAAAATTCTTTCTCTACATAAAATAATTCAATGACTTTGAGGTGTTTATCCGTTCTGATGAATAATTAAAGAATACTACGTGGAATTACTAAATTCCTAGATCAACTACACCAAGTGGATTTACATAGTCTGCGCACTGGTTTTAGCGTTTATACCACCACAAAAAAATCTGAAGTGGACATATTGACACCCTGTATTCTCTTTATAACATCCACATCTAAAAGGGGGACAATCAAGAGAATAGTTTCTGTTGTGTGGTTTTCTTTTGTTAAGCCAAAATTTCCAAATTGTTTTGGGAAAGAAATAAACTCATATCTTGCTAGATAGCTGACATCTTAGGGACTCAAGAACCCACCCCCCCACCCCCCAAACTTCCTTCATTTAGACTGGGGGATCCAAACTTGGCTCAGGGTTCAGGAGGAGGTGACTTCTTCAGGTAGATTGAGTAGCTCTTGAGGGATATCATATCAGAGTAGAAGATCTAATTTTGATGAAATTGTTTATTCATTATCTCGATAAGTTCATTGAGCTGCACTGATCTGCTGAAGTGTTGTAAGCTCCGTCCTCTCACTGTTGCCAGTTGATGTGAGCCGGGCTGGGGAGGGGCAGCTGCAGATCATGGTGAACAACGGTAACCTGCCCAACGATGTGGAGATGGAGCAGTCGGGCGTGTACAAGATCTCCTTCGTCCCCCAGGAGCCGGGTGTGCAGACTGTCGACATCAGCTTCAATGACGAGGCTCTGCCAGGTGAGTGTGCAGACTGGTGTGCAGACTGTCGACATCAGCTTCAATGACGAGGCTCTGCCAGGTGAGTGTGCAGACTGGTGTGCAGACTGTCGACATCAGCTTCAATGACGAGGCTCTGCCAGGTGAGTGTGCAGACTGGTGTGCAGACTGTCGACATCAGCTTCAATGACGAGGCTCTGCCAGGTGAGTGTGCAGACTGGTGTGCAGACTGTCGACATCAGCTTCAATGACGAGGCTCTGCCAGGTGAGTGTGCAGACTGGTGTGCAGACTGTCGACATCAGCTTCAATGACGAGGCTCTGCCAGGTGAGTGTGCAGACTGTCGACATCAGCTTCAATGACGAGGCTCTGCCAGGTGAGTGTGCAGACTGGTGTGCAGACTGTCGACATCAGCTTCAATGACGAGGCTCTGCCAGGTGAGTGTGCAGACTGGTGTGCAGACTGTCGACATCAGCTTCAATGACGAGGCTCTGCCAGGTGAGTGTGCAGACTGGTGTGCAGACTGTCGACATCAGCTTCAATGACGAGGCTCTGCCAGGTGAGTGTGCAGACTGGTGTGCAGACTGTCGACATCAGCTTCAATGACGAGGCTCTGCCAGGTGAGTGGTGATCCCAGCCTCTACATTGGCTGGACACACTGACCCTGGAGGCTAGAAGTATCATGGTTCCAGGGTGAGTGGTGATCCCAGCCTCTACATTGGCTGGACACACTGTGACCCTGGAGGCTAGAAATATCATGGTTCCAGGGTCTCATTCTACAGAACACTTTTTGCGCTACGACTATCGTAAGTCTATGTTGAAGTATGGTAGTTATGACAGTCCTAGGGCTAGAATTTCTCAGTAGACTGAAGTAGTGGGTGAGTGAGAGTGAGTTTGGTTTTACGCCGCTTTTAGCAATATCACGGCGGGGGACACCAGAAATGGGCTTCACACATTGTTCCCATGTTGGGATTCGAACCCGGGTCTTCGGCGTGAAGAGCGAACGCTTTAACCACTAGGCTACCCAACCTCCCCTGGACTGAAGTAAAATATGTAGACATTTTATTCTGCATTAAAGCAAATTAATGACATCTAGCATAATATTTTGCAGTCAATAAATTTGGTTACATTTTCATTTAAGTCAGTTGTGTGTTATTAATACAATCAAATTGTGGATAGGGTTCTGTTTTCTGTGTATCATTACTGGGTTATATTTTCCAGACAAAGGTTTGGTAATTGAAACACAAATTGAAAAAGAATTTGAGAAATTTCAAAGTAAAATTGTAAAAAACATGGTTTTGGCCAGAATTGAGTGAGACATGAAATAATATGGAAAAACATGCTGATATGAGTGTTTCTGTGAATGACATGTGAAAGAGTTACTTCCCTTACCTACTTTCTACTTTCACATTTCACTCAGATTCAGTGGAAACTGTAAATGACTGTTCATAACTTTTAATTTTATTATAAAATTCCGAGTCAAGAAATTTGTAAACCAAGTTAAAAATTACAACAAATCCTTCTAGTGAATGTCTTAAGCAAATATTGAGAAGGTAAAACGTTCCAGTGAAAGTACTAGCAATTATTGAGAAAGTAAAACCTTGCAGTGAATGTCCCTGCAATTATTTAGAATGTAAAACCTTGCAGTGAATGTCCCGGTAATTATTAAGAAGGTAAATCTTCTCCTGAATGTCCCAGCAATTATTAAGAAGGTAATCTTCTTGTGAATGTCCCGGCAATTATTAAGAAGGTAAATCTGCTCGTGAATGTCCCGGCAATTATTAAGAAGGTAAATCTTCTTGTGAATGTCCCGGCAACTATTAACAAGGTAAATCTTTTCATGAGTGTCCCAGCAATTATTAACAAGGTAAATCTTCTCGTGAATGTCCCAGCAATTATTAACAAGGTAAATCTTCTCGTGAATGTCCCGGCAATTATTAAGAAGGTAATCTTCTCATGAATGTCCCGGGAATTATTAACAAGGTAAATCTTCTCGTGAATGTCCTGGCAATTATTGAGCAGCAACTGATGATGTTCACAGTGTCGCCCCTGACTTGCACTGCTGTGGACCTGAGCGCCTCCATCATGGAGCTCCAGACTCTGCAGCCTGTGGAAACACAGTCCACCTTCCTCATCAAGTCTGCCGCCAGTGATGCCTCAGTCGCCGTGGAGCTCATGGGTAAAATATATAAGGTCATAGGTCAGGTATTGTCAAGCCCAATTTTCATCAGCAGAAAAGATATGTTGTGTCTCTCTGATGAAATTGACACCGTCTTGCATCACATTTCAATTTCTTTGATAATATCATTGTTATACAACAGTTTCAATACGTTATTGATGTTAGAAGGTATTTTTTGTCATTTGAAGTACATCTTATGATGATACTTTTAGTAATTAATATTTTTTACTTGTATAGAGGGATAAAATAAAGTATATGCAATTGAATATGTTTGTTGTTGATTGTCATTGATCATCATATCACATACATGACACTATTATGTACATTTCCTTGCTTGTGTTGCACATGACATACCAACATGTATATTTTGTTTCTTTTTCTTGTAGTACCTTGACAGAGACAGAAACTCCATGTTATTTTATTATTAGTGTCTTTCAAGGAAAAATTGCGTCAATGTCACAGTCATGTCACACACAAATATGTACAAGACATTATTAATTATTAACACTGTCAACTTCTAACTGAGACTACTTCAGTACTAAAGTCACCGTTGTGTCCACCTTAACTCCATAATGTGTCAGTGGTTGGGTGTACATTTCAACCTGTCTGTTGTCAGTTTCATGTACATTTCATGAACATTTCTTGCTGTTTTTGTGTTGTCTTGCTTACGTTGTTTTTGTCTGCATTTCAGGGTTAATCTGAAACCTTTGACAATGTCTGATATATCATTTGTTTTATTTTGTCAGCTTTTATTAAGTCAGCTTTTGTACGAGTTTTAGTTTATGATTTGTTTACGTAGGGTTGTCAGTTTCGCTGGTAGACATGTCCATTGCATGTTGCATGCCCCAGGTTGCGGTCGGCTATTTGACAACATATAGACATATAACCAAGATTGTCCTGACCTCTGGAACAAGGTACTTCCTTCTTATTTCTTCCTTTCCAGGTTCTCTATATCCTTGCTATGTTTCTGTTCTAATTCTGATTCAATAAAAATAAATTGATTTATTCATATAAAGCAACAATTCTAATTTGTAATAAAAGAGTAATTAACAAAATGTTTTGATACATTAAAATAAATATTTCAACATTTTAGCGCCATCTGGACAGCAAGTTCCTGCAAGAATATCAGGCAATGGCACCAATGGCTACACTGTTGAATACACCCCTCGAGAGATTGGTACGTGTTGCACTGTGAATATACCAGTAGTAGGATGTTCTGCTTGAATATCTGCAGGCGTGACTTTGATTGTGATTTAGATTCATTAATGAGGTTAAATATTATGATTTAAAGAAAAATTTAAAGATCTCTTTTTTTGTAATAGTTTCTTTGTTTTTGAACCAGAACATTTTGGTCTCTGCGGAGTTGTCTCCACAGAACTTCTGCTCATGAACCTATCATGTTTGTTTCACAGAAATGATACTGATGAAAGTGTCCCTATCTCTTTATGCATGTAATTGTGCATTAAGATTTACAATCTGTTATCATGATATTGCTTGAGACATACCAATAATTCATCTTTTCTGTTGTTTTAGACAGATCAGTTTGTTTGTTGTCAGGATTTTAAGAGCATTGTAATTTGATTTGCTGAAACATTTTTTGAAATTGAAAGTTTAACAAATATACAAACAAAAAGATGCATGTTTACAATAAATCCTCAGTTTAATTTTTTTTTTTTTTTTACTACTTCCAAAATTATTGTAGAAGTGTCTGCAAAATAAAAATAAAAATTTACATTATGCTTTTTGATTCTGTGAATTTGTGACCATTTTACCTCTGACATATATATTTTGTCAAATGTTCATTTCAGGTACATATCTGGTATCGACAAGCCTGTCAGGTATACAGATCAAGGGTAGCCCATTCCGCGTGAAGACCTACGACCCAAGCCTGGTCAAGGTCTCAAAGATTCCACAAGGGGTAGTGGGTACACCCACCAAATTTATTGGTAGGAACTTTTTAATTGTCTTTCTTTTTAAGGGGGCCACGGTGGCCACAGCCTCTAAGGCGCCGTTATTCGCTGTACAGAGTTGCGTCCCTTGGGCACGCCAAAAACCTACGATTTCGGGTTCGAATCCCGGTTCGCCCCGATTATGTTTCTAGGTTGTCAGCACCATACCCGTGCTCGTGGGTTTCACCGAAGTAGTAAACGTCTGAGACCTGCATCACTTCAGGCTTTCCTCCCACATTAAGCTGACATGACGCGATATAACTGTAATACTGTTAAAAACGGTGTTAAACCCAACTCACTCACACTCTTTCATTTTAAGAATTATTATCATGTCTATTTCAGTTGATGCATCGGCGGCGGGTGAGGGCACGCTAGAGATTGCTGTGTCGGCCAGCGGTCGCAACATCCCCAACCAGGCTCGGGCTCTGGGTGGGGGCAGGTTCGAAGTGTCCTTTGTGGGCAGGGAGGCCACCAGACATAAGGCCGTCCTTACATACAACGGAGAACACATCCCAGGTAGTTGCCCTAAACATGACTCCATTATATTCATTTCAACATACATCAACCCTATATATTTATTACTATTTATATTTGTTTCATTACATTATCTTTTTTCCATTAATGCACAAAATATTATTTTTCCATTAATTTTCAACTAATTTTAGACAATTATTTATTTAAATTATCATGGAAACATTATTCAATATCAATAAAATATTATTCAATCTATTGTTGGAACTATTCGTTTGAATGGTTTTAAGGTCTAGTAATTGAGAGTGTTAAATGTTTGATAATAATTATTGTACAATTGTATGCTAGATTTTCTTTTTTGAAGTTTGAAGTAAGATTTAACATTTTTGTGGTCAGCATACGTACAGGTATTTTCCCCAGACCTGTGTTTGTAAACTTTTATTGATTGTTTTGTGTGAATGTCTCTTTTAGGTAGCCCATTCTGGGTGGACTTCATGGATGCCAGTCACATTACTGCCACAGGGGAAGGACTGAGTCTTGTGCCTTGTCATCGGCAGACACATTTCACTGTCAACGCCCCTGGTGCAGCCCTGCCAGACCTCAATATCAGACTGACAGGTACTCAGGCCTGGTGTATATATCGCGTATATTTCATGTACATAGCATGTATACTGGGAAACATGTACTCCTACCTGGTGTATAAAAGTCGTATATTTCATGTACATAGCATATAACAGACTGACAGGTACTCCGGCCTGGTGTATATTACGCATTAATATTTCATGTACATAGCATGTATATTGGGTAACTTATCCTTTCTGGTGTATATTGGTCGTATATTTCATGTACAAGCATGTATATTGGGTAACAGGGATTCCTGCCTGATGAATATAGCTGACTGACAGGTACTCCGACCTGGTGTATATATCGCGTATATTTCATATACATAACATGTGTATTGGAAAACACAGTAGTCCAGCCTGCTGTATGTAGGTTGTATATTGCATGTATACAGGGTAACACATGTTCCACTGGGGATAAAATCAACTAGATATCAACATTGGGAAACTGTTGATAGATTGCATAGTCAGCTGATTATTTTGAGTAAGTATAGATATCCAAATAGGTTTCAAGTGACAAATTTTAAATTGATATATGTAAAATAAATTTGATTTTCACTTTGTGAAGTTTGTTTTCTTTTAAAACTTTTTTTATAATAAATCAGGCAGACATTGTAATAAATGGTTTTGCTGTCCAGTTGTTTTCATCATGCATGTTTTTGTACTCCCACTTTAAGTTGACAACAATTACTTCTTTATCATTTTGCTTTCTTTTGTTGTATTTCAATATTGTTTTTTCTTGTATCTAACTTCTTGCAGTATTCCAGTTTTGTTTTATGTTGTATCGAAAGTTTCTCAGTATTTACATTTTGTGTTATTTTGTATCTACATTCTTGCAGTATTTACATTTTGTTTTGTGTACTTGAAGGCATGTGATGTCAGGATCAAAGTTTAACTGGTTTTGTAGCCATTGTCATATGAATTTATTAAGTCCATGACAGAGAGGAACCTATTGCTTAAAGACAAAAACATAACTATGGAATGATAATATCTGGGAATAAATAACTTGCTTAATCAAAATTAAGATACATGTACTTTGACAAACTTTAATAATCATCAGTCTCTTTCAAGGGGCTGGTTTACCACTACAAACAATGCAAAGCTAAGAACATTTAATTCAAAGACAGATTTAATTCGGCAATTGTTGCAGAACTTCACTGAGTCAAAGTAAGCTACTTGGGATAATTATGTAATTATGGTTTTCTAAAGTCCTGTTTTTATTTAGAAATATTAATTCAATTTATTTTACCAAGGCAACTATAGACTTACACTCAGTCTAGTCTATGATAACATTTCTTGAAAACATTTTCTTTATTCAAAAGAACCTTTACTCTTCTGCTGTTTTCATGGAATGAAAGAAACTAGACTTGGTTTAGTTTGACCTAGGCTTGTAGTAATCTCTCTCTCTCTCTCTCTCTCTCTCTCTCTCTCTCTCTCTCTCTCTCTCTCTCTCTCTCTCTCTCTCTCTCTCTCTCTCTCTCTCTCTCTCTCAGTAATGGCAGTAAAGTTTCTATGTATTTTTTCTCCACTAGACTGTAATCTGGATCCATAATCCAGTTAAAGAGCATCTCGGCATTACAACTGTTCCAATGGCTACAAACACCAGTTAGATGTTGACCCCTCTGTTTGTATCCTGTTGGACAAGTGGCTGTACTGTGCATGTAAACCTCCCCAATATGTTATGGGAAGTTACTAGTGACGTAACAGAAGCTGTTACCTACCAATGTACGGAGAGCTGCATGTTAGCTTGTAGACTACTGCATGTATGTTGTAACAAGATGCAGATGTACAGGCAGTAGACATGGGATGGGCAGCTGTTATAATTTGCTCAAGCCTTGCTGTGGTGGAGGAATGAATGCTAGCAGTGTCGGGGGAGCTGGGTAAGTCTTGTGGTGCTGTTGAAAATGAAAACCTGTGTATACTTGACTCTTGTCGCAGAAAAAACTAAGAAATCTGAATTAACAGAAGGTGTATACCAAATCAACCTGTTACAGCAAGCAATGGAATTATATGTCATTATAAACTACTACGAGTAAAAACATCTATTTGTGAATTGTGATGCTTTAACAAATTTGCAACGAAGAAAGATTTATTCTTACAGGTTAGGAAGTTCTAGGGTAGAGAGATTTTGTAAGAAATGAAAATAGAAAATATGAAAGTATTTTTAGTAGAATTCGTTGATCCTTTGGAAGCAATATTTGCTGAAAATATTTTGCCAAGGTAATTGTTAATAAATAATACAAGCATCTGAGGCAGCAATCATGAGGAAATAGATACCAACTTTGCTGTAACAGAGGGTTTTGACTCAAAACTTTTTAGAACCTTGAGAGATCTTTGATGAAATTTTCAAATTTAATTTTGAAAGTTTGTTTATTTAAGTATTTGACGTTACCCATAATTCCTGTGCCTGGCAGGTCCAGATGGGCGGGAGGTCCCGACCCGGATCCGGGACGTCAAGGGAGATCAGCACTACAGAGTGGAGTGGACGCCCACTAGCATAGGTAATATTGAGTCTCACTGACACTCAAGAATGGAATAATCCTGTTAGATTCACAGATTTATTTCCTATATTTTCTTTATTTTAACATAAAGCTAGTGCATATGTCCCCAGTGAACACAATTTTGAATACCGTATTCGACGTAATAAGCGCCCCGCTCTAATAAGCACCCATGGCGATATTTGCTAATTTATTGGCTAGTGAACAATCCCAATCAGCACCCCTTCCGATTGATCAATGTACACAAGACTTATTTATTCGTGTATAATACGCACTCGTGTGTTATATGCACCCTTTATTATGGGCAATAGAATTCTGGAAAAATATATCTGTCGTATGTAAACATTTCAGGCTGTCAGCATAAACCACAAAATTTACGATCTTTGAACACTGTTTTTTTCCACCAAAATAATATTCTAATAAGAGCCCCCTATTTCTAATTTTGAGAGCGCCCTGGGCGCTTATTACGTCGAATACGGTAATTTGTTTCTGTTTCATCTCCTTTGTGACTGCTAGACACATTTATTAAGTCAAGTCATTTGTATTTATTGAACAGTGACTAGTAGTGTTATTTTCACTGTTGGTCACCTGTGTACAGTGACTCTGTCAGGATGAACAGTGACTGGCAGTCCTCATTGTATGATGAAAACATTGAAGAGAAACAACTTCAGTTGAAGGACCTCATCACTTCTAATCTGTGACTTTGGCTCACAGCCTGGTATTTAAGTGTGCCAATTACAACCATGTTTATGGGACAGCAGTAAACACTGGGGATTTCTAGCCCTGCAACCTTGCATTGATTTAAATGTGAACAGATAAGAAGATGAAGATCAACCCTCAATTTCAGGAGACTATAAGGCTGTAATTGAGTACGCCGACATGCCAATCAAAGGGAGTCCCTTCACTGTGAAGGCCTTTGATGCTGCCAATGTGAAAATCTCCAAGATTAATCAAGGATTCCTGGGAAGACCCAACTCTTTTACATGTAAGTAGTCTTTGATTTTTCTCACACTTATAATAATTTCAGTACGTTAGAAAGCCTTTGATGATAGTTTCGTATGAGGGGATAATTTATAGAAACATGACTTTCTGATCAGCAGTGTCGGGGATGCTGGAAACAAGTGGTCCGTCTAAGATTTACTGGCAAACTGGGCCGAATGAGTAAAGTGGCTGTTCTTCCAGTCCTGTTTGTTTATGTTCTGTTAAATGCCAGATGATTATGTGGTGGCTTATCAATCAAGAATGGTTTGTCCCAGCTGATATGACATCAGTTTGACGAAAAGGGGTGAGGTGGGTGTTCCATGAAAAAATGACACCGAAGGGGGACATGAAAAAAATGATTTTTTGTTGTTGAAAATTTTCTTTTTCTTTTATAAAATTGAACATTATTGAGATACTGGTTGTTAATTATTAGGAGGGGTTCATGAAAAAATGTTACATAAAATTGAGGAGGGGTCATCATTTAATCCCCTCTGTATGAAAGACTGATGTGGTGACTGGCTGTGGTGTTGCAGTGGATGCTAGCGAGGCTGGGGATGGGAACCTGGAGATACAGGTAACAGCTGATGGGGAGAGCGTCCCCAACTACGTCCGCCAGGAGTCCGACACCAACTTCCGTGTCAGCTTCACCCCGCAGCGCCCCTCGAAGCACCACATCAGCGTCCGCTTCAACGGAGAACCTGTGCCAGGTAGGAAGCAATAAGCTGAATGTCCGTGGTGGGAAGAACATTTGATTGATGGTTTACAATTAACACAGTCCATGCAATATATTAGCGATAGGATATAGTTCTTTTGATTTGGAATTCAATGTAACCAATGTCAATCTCTTAAACATCTTTGTGGGTGTTGGGTAGCCTTAAGTGTTTGTTAGGCCTGTTGTCTGGGTTTGAATCTCCACATAGGTGCAATGTGTGAATCTAAGCTCTTTCTTGGTGTCCATTGCCATAATATTCATCTGCCTAATAGTGCTTTTACCCTTAACCTTCTTATTTTAAGTAATTTTTATTACTTGGATCACAGATTTATGATGCAGTGAAAAATATTTGCCACCATAGCACCTGATTTACTGTTACATTTTATTTGATTACAAAAAATGAGCAAACACTAATAGGCTCTTAAGTTAAAAAAACAAATTTATCAATCTGGCCATGGAAAATCATCATTCAATACAATTTTGAATAAAATTTAGAAATGCCTAAACGTATGATCAGTAATGAGGCTTTGTCATGTCCTTGCCACTGTGTAGGCACTACTGATCGTATGTGGAATCGATGTGAGCCTTTACATTGTGCCTTGTTGAATACTCACACCCTTGCCACTGTGTAGGCACTACTGATCGTATGTGGAATCGATGTGAGCCTTTTTTACATTGTGCCTTGTTGAATACTCACACCCTTGACACTGTGTAGGCACTACTGATCGTATGTGGAATCGATGTGAGCCTTTACATTGTGCCTTGTTGAATACTCACAACCTTGCCACTGTGTAGGCACTACTGATCGTATGTGAATCGATGTGCCTTTACATTGTGCCTTGTTGAATACTCACACCCTTGCCACTGTGTAGGCACTACTGATCGTATGTGGAATCGATGTGAGCCTTTACATTGTGCCTTGTTGAATACTCACACCCTGGCCACTGTGTAGGCACTACTGATCGTATGTGGAATCGATGTGAGCCTTTACATTGTGCCTTGTTGAATACTCACACCCTTGCCACTGTGTAGGCACTACTGATCGTATGTGGAATCGATGTGAGCCTTTACATTGTGCCTTGTTGAATACTCACACCCTTGCCACTGTGTAGGCACTACTGATCGTATGTGGAATCGATGTGAGCCTTTACATTGTGCCTTGTTGAATACTCACACCCTTGCCACTGTGTAGGCACTACTGATCGTATGTGGAATCGATGTGAGCCTTTACATTGTGCCTTGTTGAATACTCACACCCTTGCCACTGTGTAGGCACTACTGATCGTATGTGGAATCGATGTGAGCCTTTACATTGTGCCTTGTTGAATACTCACACCCTTGCCACTGTGTAGGCACTACTGATCGTATGTGGAATCGATGTGAGCCTTTACATTGTGCCTTGTTGAATACTCACACCCTTGCCACTGTGTAGGCACTACTGATCGTATGTGGAATCGATGTGAGCCTTTACATTGTGCCTTGTTGAATACTCACACCCTTGCCACTGTGTAGGCACTACTGATCGTATGTGGAATCGATGTGAGCCTTTACATTGTGCCTTGTTGAATACTCACACCCTTGCCACTGTGTAGGCACTACTGATCGTATGTGGAATCGATGTGAGCCTTTACATTGTGCCTTGTTGAATACTCACACCCTTGCCACTGTGTAGGCACTACTGATCGTATGTGGAATCGATGTGAGCCTTTACATTGTGCCTTGTTGAATACTCACACCCTTGCCACTGTGTAGGCACTACTGATCGTATGTGGAATCGATGTGAGCCTTTACATTGTGCCTTGTTGAATACTCACACCCTTGCCACTGTGTAGGCACTACTGATCGTATGTGGAATCGATGTGAGCCTTTACATTGTGCCTTGTTGAATACTCACACCCTTGCCACTGTGTAGGCACTACTGATAGTATGTGGAATCGATGTGAGCCTTTACATTGTGCCTTGTTGAATACTCACACCCTTGCCACTGTGTAGGCACTACTGATTGTATGTGGAATCGATGTGAGCCTTTACATTGTGCCTTGTTGAATACTCACACCCTTGCCACTGTGTAGGCACTACTGATCGTATGTGGAATCGATGTGAGCCTTTACATTGTGCCTTGTTGAATACTCACAGCCTTGCCACTGTGTAGGCACTACTGATCGTATGTGGAATCGATGTGAGCCTTTACATTGTGCCTTGTTGAATACTCGCATCCTTGCCACTGTGTAGGCACTACTGATCGTATGTGGAATCGATGTGAGCCTTTACATTGTGCCTTGTTGAATACTCACACCCTTGCCACTGTGTAGGCACTACTGATTGTATGTGGAATCGATGTGAGCCTTTACATTGTTGAATACTCACAGCCTTGCCACTGTGTAGGCACTACTGATCGTACGTGGAATCAATGAGCCTTTACATTGTGCCTTGTTGAATACTCACACCCTTGCCACTGTGTAGGCACTACTGATCGTACGTGGAATCAATGAGCCTTTACATTGTGCCTTGTTGAATACTCACACCCTTGCCACTGTGTAGGCACTACTGATCGTACGTGGAATCAATGAGCCTTTACATTGTGCCTTGTTGAATACTCACACCCTTGCCACTGTGTAGGCACTACTGATCGTATGTGGAATCGATGTGAGCCTTTACATTGTGCCTTGTTGAATACTCACACCCTTGCCACTGTGTAGGCACTACTGATCGTATGTGGAATCGATGTGAGCCTTTACATTGTTGAATACTCACACCTTGCCACTGTGTAGGCACTACTGATCGTACGTGGAATCAATGAGCCTTTACATTGTGCCTTGTTGAATACTCACACCCTTGCCACTGTGTAGGCACTACTGATCGTACGTGGAATCAATGAGCCTTTACATTGTGCCTTGTTGAATACTCACACCCTTGCCACTGTGTAGGCACTACTGATCGTACGTGGAATCAATGAGCCTTTACATTGTGCCTTGTTGAATACTCACACCCTTGCCACTGTGTAGGCACTACTGATCGTATGTGGAATCGATGTGAGCCTTTACATTGTGCCTTGTTGAATACTCACACCCTTGCCACTGTGTAGGCACTACTGATCGTATGTGGAATCGATGTGAGCCTTTACATTGTGCCTTGTTGAATACTCACACCCTTGCCACTGTGTAGGCACTACTGATCGTATGTGGAATCGATGTGAGCCTTTACATTGTGCCTTGTTGAATACTCACACCCTTGCCACTGTGTAGGCACTACTGATCGTATGTGGAATCGATGTGAGCCTTTACATTGTGCCTTGTTGAATACTCACACCCTGGCCACTGTGTAGGCACTACTGATCGTATGTGGAATCGATGTGAGCCTTTACATTGTGCCTTGTTGAATACTCACACCCTTGCCACTGTGTAGGCACTACTGATCGTATGTGGAATCGATGTGAGCCTTTACATTGTGCCTTGTTGAATACTCACACCCTTGCCACTGTGTAGGCACTACTGATCGTATGTGGAATCGATGTGAGCCTTTACATTGTGCCTTGTTGAATACTCACACCCTTGCCACTGTGTAGGCACTACTGATCGTATGTGGAATCGATGTGAGCCTTTACATTGTGCCTTGTTGAATACTCACACCCTTGCCACTGTGTAGGCACTACTGATCGTACGTGGAATCAATGAGCCTTTACATTGTGCCTTGTTGAATACTCACACCCTTGCCACTGTGTAGGCACTACTGATCGTATGTGGAATCGATGTGAGCCTTTACATTGTGCCTTGTTGAATACTCACACCCTTGCCACTGTGTAGGCACTACTGATCGTATGTGGAATCGATGTGAGCCTTTACATTGTGCCTTGTTGAATACTCACACCCTTGCCACTGTGTAGGCACTACTGATCGTATGTGGAATCGATGTGAGCCTTTACATTGTGCCTTGTTGAATACTCACACCCTTGCCACTGTGTAGGCACTACTGATCGTATGTGGAATCGATGTGAGCCTTTACATTGTGCCTTGTTGAATACTCACACCCTTGCTCCCATGCAGGCAGCCCCTTCAACTGCAGTGTGCTGGACAGTGACCGGATCCATGTGTCCGGGGAGGGCATCAAGATGGTGCCGGCCAATGTCCTCACCACCTTCAAGGTCGACCCGAAGGGCGAGGGGGATGGGGACCTCAGTGTCAGGGTCTACTGTAAGTACACAGCACATGTACATCAGACACATGATAAGGCTCAACAACAAACAGTTTTGCATTCAGAATTTGTGAAGTTAGGTGACTGTTATTGGAAAGCATCAGACTTTTAACAAAACTATAAAGAAGTCATGCAAGTTGTCTGTGAGATCCAGTGTTATTTGTTGAAACATCAGACTTTCATGTTTGCATGTGTGGTGTGGTAGGATACATAACAATAATAATAATAATAGGCTATTAATATTGCGCATATTTCCACACCACTGAGGGGCATGCTCAAAGCACTATTGTTACCACGGTCACTGGATCAATGTGCACTCAAGAATCATTCTCAGCTCCCTGGAGAGTATACAACCCAAGCTGCCTATTTGGCGCTTGAAGGTTAACAACCACATTGCCATCTTATCCTACCGGGTACCCACTCACTGCTGGGTGAACAGAGGCACATTAGGAACAAAGTCATTTTCCCAAGGAGACACCACACATGTTATATGTGCTTCATTGTGGGGCGTGAGCAAAGCCCTAGAAACTCTCAGGAGCAAAGCTCCCAAACCCGGTCACCCATCCAAGGACTCTCCGCTTAACTTCAGCTGATTTGTGACACGTGCACAGCTTAAGTGCGACCACATGAAACTGATAAACAAAACAACATTTGTATGTGGACTAAGGATTGCAATTGACTGTTAAAACTGTTTCTTTCTGCAGCATTACCCGAAAAAGCAACTTCAACGTTTACAATTTACGGTTGTGTTTCCAGCTCCGAGTGGACATGAGGTTCCCGTGCGAGTGTCCGGCAACGCCCGGTCGGCGTTCAGGGCAGACTACACACCACACGACATCGGTACGTTTATCATGCAGGCATCATGGCCAATACTGACTCAATTGGCAGCTTAGTATTGAAGTGATGATACATGTGCCCTCTGGTGGTGTTGTGACAGCATGAGTGTGTTGTGTTCCAGGCCCGTACAAGGTACATGTGGAGTACAGCGGGGTGGAGATCAAGGGCAGCCCCTTCACCTGTAACGTGTACGACCCCTCCCTCATCAGGGTGACCAGCCCCGGACGTGGCTACCTCGGCAGACCCATCCACTTCCAGAGTAAGTCTACCACAAGGCTCAAGGCTTTCCCCAACACTAAATGTTGGATCCTGTGCTCATAGATTTTAAGAATGGCTATAAATGGTGTCCACTGGGAGTCCCTTTGGAGGGACAAGAGTATGCATGGTGGAGTGGTTGGAACTAATGAAGCATGTGCATGAGATTTTATAATTAGATGTGATATTTCTGTTTTGATAAGTATTACAATCTTTATATGGACGGTCAATGTCATAAGTTTTCACTGTCTGTTTGAATCACTGACCGCCTCAGTGGTCTTGTCGAAGAGCGTCCACCCGGAGAACGAAAGTCTGGGGTTCAGTCCCCGGCTCTGTGATACCAACAGACATGAAAAGATGGTACTTGTTGTTACCCTGCCTTGAGCTTGGCATTAATGGACAAAAGCAAGGACTGGGCGGAGCGGAGTCAGTATACTGTGTCTGAATGGGGGTATTCATGTCAAACTGCGACATGTTATCTCAGTGGGCTAACACTATGAAATCAGCATTAGTCCGGACCAGTACAAACATCCACACACTTAAACACACACACACACGTGCATGCACTTCGCTATATAAGTGAAATAAACTTGAATGTGACTTTGAACTCCATTTCAACTCACCTTGTTTTCAACAATGGGCACCTGTCACCCTAGCTAGTCCCTATCCACAATATCCATGTTGGGAGACTACCATACTTTGAAGTATAGTTGGGACCTCGATGTTATTGCCTTGGACCCCGAAATACACACATCAGAGTGAATGTCAGTCCATTATTAATTATATATCTTTTCCTGTTTTATCTAACGGAATATTGCTGTCATTGGATGGCTTTGTAGATAAGTGCTGAAAAACTCAAAACATGATAAAGACAAAAAATATCCTTTCGCAAAAAAATGATTTTCATTTCAGGATAAAATTGAATGAATTCAACTGTTTTTGGCCACTCCAACAATTTTTCACATCTTGAAAACTTAACCGAGGTAGAATTTTGCCATTCATACAGGGTTTTGCTGTATGTTATCAATATAAGGACTAGGAGACTAAAAATGTTAGTTTCTCACCGCTGCTGTTGTATAAAAGTAATAATTTCATAATTATCACAATATCAGGTTTGATTGCATCAATCAATCTTAAGACTTAAAGGATTTACTCAAATTAAAAAAATTGTTGTTTTAGAAACTGTTTATGATTGTTTGTAGTTGACACATCAGCTGCTGGAACTGGTGACCTTGAAGCAGAGGTCAAATGTCGTGGGAGCAACGTAGCCAGTCATATCCGAGAGATTGGGCGGAACCGCTATGAGTTGAGCTTCACTCCGCGGGACCTGTCCACCCACATAGTGACCATCCTGTTTAACCGCTTCCCCCTCCCAGGTGAGACCTCCACAGTCAGAGAAGATAACCAGCCTGGGAGACAACTCTCACCACAGTCAGGAAGATAAATCACATCTAAGTTAGGGGAGATAACTCACATCTCAGTAAGGGGAGATAACTCACACCAGCTTGGGAGACAACTCTCACCACAGTCAGGAAGATAAATCACATCTAAGTTAGGGGAGATAACTCCCATCTCAGTAAGGGTAGATAACTCACACCAGCCTGGGAGACAACTCTCACCACAGTCAGGAAGATAAATCACATCTAAGTTAGGGGAGATAACTCACATCTCAGTAAGGGGAGATAACTCGGACCAGCCCGGAGACAACTCTCACCATTCAGGAAGATAAATCACATCTAAGTTAGGGGAGATAACTCACATCTCAGTAAGGGGAGATAACTCACACCACAGGAAAGGGAGATAACTCAAACCATGGTCACATGGGATAACTCATTCCATTGTATCAACCATTCATCACCACTCGCGCCTTTCCGTAACCTGTCGATAAATGTGATGTGCGAAAATATGACAAACCGATGAGAATGAGTGTATGATTTCAAGTTCTTCATCAAAGAATCCTTCAGAAATAAATATTTTTTAGTGTTGGAATACAAATTGTTTTCACAGACCGATACATCTTCCGGGTAAGGAATTTGTCCATAATCGCAAGGAACAAGGGATCAATTAAATCATAACCTCCAATTTGAAGATGTGATGCTATTTAAGCAGATCAACTCCTTTAGAGTTTGTGGATACAGAGTAATCATGAGTTTCAATGTATATATACATGCTGATATATTTAAGAAATAAATCCTGATTGGGAGTTGTTTATCGTACAATAAAACACTGCAGGGAGAATAAACCATGAGGGGTGCATGGTTTATACTCCCTGCAGTGTTTTATTTCTTATATGAGTTATGAACATTATGTACAACCTCTTAAAGGATGATGATGAAATATACAAGCTCTCAATATGTTTACCTGTATGTTAATCATGATGACTCCCTCAATAGAATCTGACGTCGCACAAAGGGGTATTTCCTGCATATTCTCACAATCCTCGCGTCAATTACCTGTACCTTTTCTCCCAATAACGATTGTCATGTCTCTCCTACTTTTGGATGCGATTGTGTTCAGCCATCACGTTCATCACGTTGCCCAGCTGCATCTATGAGGAAGAACTCACCTGACGCTCCCCTCACCTAACATTGTCCAATATACAACGTCATCAAGTTGCAAGCTCATGTTATATTTACACAGTAGGACTAATGTACAAAGTCTTGCCACATGTGAATTGTACAGTCATCAAAAATTGAATGACCGTGAAATGAATATGATGCATACAAGATCAGATTTTATGCATTGATGATAAAACATATCAGATGTATGACAGTATCAAGTCAGTTTGGATAAGTTGGTTTTTTTTCATCCACAGGGTCCCCCTATCACGTTGACATCATCGACAGCAACAGCGTTACCATGAGCGGTGAGGGACTACACACAGCCCAGGTGTACAAGGAGACGTGGTTTAACCTTGACCTTCATGGCATGGATGAGAATGACCTTGAAGTTCATATCACCAGTGAGTAGAACAAAGAGGAATAATCTTTGCTCTGTTACTGTCTTTATAACTAAAGCTTTGAGATAATATCAGTTATTGTTAACCTATTTTTGGTCACTTAAATAGGCACAACGAAATGACTTTTCTTTATACGTGCATTATGTAGCAGGATGTTGAGTCATTCCACAGATGACATCCTTACCTTGTCAGCTTGCTGACGGGGTTAACCTCTTTGGTCATGTGGACAAGGCGTCCGACCTCTGATCAGAAGGTCTTTGGTTCAATCTCATTAAAATCAGATCTTAGTTTTCCTACCCCTAAACAAAGATCTGAGGACATTGAGGTTATCACGCGAGTGTGTTTGGGGATGGTAAATATCCTGCATTAGGAATAAACATTGTATTTAGCGAGCCTTGGCGAGCTAAATACATAGTGTTTATTCCTAATACAGGATATTTACCATCCCCAAACACACAAGCGTGATAACCTCTTTATCATATAATGTCATTCTTTAATTCTGTGCTTTAAAATCGCTTTCCCTCTCTCACAAACATTACCGAAACATTGGGAGTTTTCCTGGAATGCGCGCATTAATATTTATTACGTCACAGGGTAAGTGATGTGTCAGTCGGACAGTGACAGTAGCCAATATAGTTCCAACTGAATTCTGTTTCTTATACAGTGGCGAAGCAACATATACGCAAAACAACAATTGTTTTTAATTGCCTTTCGCGGCAATCCATCGGTCTGTCTGCTAGAGTAACTGCCCTTGGTCAAAGGGAAGCTACTCTAACCCTAGTCTATGAGATGTCACGGCTACGGTCAGACGTTGTTGACAGTCGGGCTGTCCTGTCATAATGTTAAGAAGTGTCGTCAGATGTACACACAGCGACAAAACGAAACAAGGTAACAATTCAAACATATTTCGGCAAAATCCAACTATTTAAATTTGTGGAGAAGGTTTTAAGCCGCAAAGGTCTACAAGCACAGATATGGCTACTGATCCCGCTTGGCTAGGCCTCGTGCCCTCGCAAAATTGTTTCGTAATTTATATCTCCAAAGTTGCCAAAACTTATAAAACGCCTTAGCTACGTCACAGTTAGACACTGATTTTCAGTATATTAGACTGCTCTTTTGATAATGATAGCAATTACCCCTGTACTTTATCCAGATTCCCGATGGTTAATTCTGACTCGATCGCCGAATGACGAGGGCGACGCCATGTTTGTTTATGAACAGTGAAAGTAGTTCTACTTGACCTTTGATATTTGCATCTCTATCCGCATATGACCCCAACGGATATCGTTTTTATCCGTTGGCTTTATCCTCCCGAGAAACCTACCCATTATATGATAAATCTCATTATTACTTGCCCGTGAAGAGATCACCCGTTTAATAAACATACAGCTTTATTACACATTGTGTAATACCAAAACGCATGCTTATGTACTCTCGGAACACGTTTCACGAACAAATATTGAAAGCTCTCAACATCCCTTGGCTTTTTCAACGACATTGCGTATGGAGTTGATAGATCACTGAGAGGAGCTTATGCACACTCGATGACCCCAGCAACCTTGTTGCTAGGCTGACGTCACATGGCATTGTTTCGCCGATGGACCTTGCAACAAAATTCCACAATTTACGTCATCGGGTATTGTGACGTGATTGTAAACTTTGAGGTGCAAGACCCGTTCCACAAGGCGATCGTATTGTAGCGCAACGACAGTCGTTAGTCTAAGTTAAAATATGTGAGTTGCGATTAGCCCTACGATAATTTTGTGGAACGGACGCCTGAATTCTAAAGGTGGACCGTTGTATGGTATTAAATTCATACGTTTCAACGTTTGACGTGTTTGAAGTATTATCCTGTTAAACTCAATTGGACTATGCCGTGGATCGTGTAGGTGTCAGCCTATTCATACTCAACAGTATAATTCTAAAAACGTTATCAATGGCAAGTAATAAATAAAATACTAAACTCGCTCCCGTGTAAAACCAATTTTATGAAACTCGTGAATAGTTGTGGTATCAACTTTGATACCACAACTATTCACTCGTTTCATAAAATTGGTATTACACGGGAGCGAGTTTAGTATTCTATATTTACGGGTCATGTCAGAACGACCTTTCGCAAATTTTGACCGACCAATGAAATGACTGACAAGTAATCGACATTTGCCAATCAGAAGACAGCTTTCTCAAGCTTTATGACACTAGTTTAAAACTGGCGACAACGCTTATACCATATTTTGACGTATTCTCGATTAAAAAGTTAAAACTGATACGAAGAACATTCTGGAATGGCTTATAGATGGCCTAGATTGTATGGATATAATCATAAAACCCGTTACTGTCGTTCGGAATACCCTGTGTTAAATATATCATGGTTGCATGATTAGAAAACACATTCCAACTGTCACTTTCATGATTTGGTAAGCGACGCTCTGAATGGTTGGATGAAAGGTCGTTCTGACGTGACTCGTAATGGGATGTCCTCAGATCTTTGTTTAGCGGTAGCGAAAACTAAGATCTGATTTTAATGAGATTGGTCCTTGGTTCGATTCCCATCACGGGACTCGGAAATTTTATGGCCGCTACAATTACATAACTGAAATCTCCAATCGGCAGTTACTGGGAAGGAAATCTACTCCTTTGGTCCAGCGGCTCATTGAAAATTATGTGTATGGCCACAAGTGAGCAAAACTCAGTTTCTGTCAAAAAAATTCTGAGCAGCATAGTTAAATAGATACAAACACAATTGAGTCTTTTTTATTGTCATAAACTCTTTATTTACCATGTCACATTTACTGTTTAATTTTTCAGTATTTCCTTGTATCCACCTTTTCCCCAAAATTAATGCTGTGTAGAGTGGGGTGTGCATTATACACACGGACAATGATTTCGATTCCCCAGTTTGTTACAAAGTGTGAAGCCCATTCCTGAAGTCCCCCACCATGATATGACTGGGATACTGACACAGGCAGTTTACATAATTTATGCAATTGCACTTAGGAAAATATTTTGAAACAGTTGTACATGATACTGAAAATAGTAGGATCTCTGTGAATATTTGTGTGTTGTGTGACAGGTCCCTCGGGCTCGGAGATCCCGTGCCGCCTCAGTAAGAAGGGCCATGTGTGTCGGGCGGAGTACACTCCCCTGGAGGTGGGGCAGCACATGATTGATGTGTACTTTGCCGGCACTCGACTCCAAGGCAGTCCCTTCGTCAGCCAGGCATACGACCCAAGTCTTGTGCGCATCACGGACGTAGATAAGACAGCCAAGAAGGAAAGGGAGATTGCATTCACAGGTGAGTCAGTTTTCTTTATTGATGCAATAAGGATTTATATTACTGGTCAAAATATTTCCAAATGTTGATGTTTGAACGGTTACCAGACAGGCGGGCAGGCAGGCAGGCAGGCAGGCAGGCAGGCAGGCAGGCAGGCAGGCAGGCGGGCAGGCAGGCAGGCAGTGTTGTTTCAGACACTGGCCATGGGTGGAATGAAAGCCAGGTGTTGGTTGTGTCCTGTGAACACTTAAACTACTATACTGCAGTCTGAGCCATAAACTGAGTCACTGAGCCGGAACACGTAGTTTGTTATTATCTTCAGTACATTTTAGTCTCAGTGTACGGACTAGTATAAAAGTCTGATTTCACTAGACCAAACCACATTTTGTTAGACTATAAGCAAGCAGCATAAAACTGATCCAACACAGTCACCACTCAGTTGATGATAAGAAAGAGGGAGTTCATACATTAAAGTTTAACAAAGCTGCTGACATGAAGGGTTTGGCACAGCACCGTTTCCAACAAATGCAAGATACATTTGCCAAGTCAGAGCTGTATCATCCATAAATAGAAAAAACAAAAAAGGGCCAAAATATGAATTTTAAAAGTCCAGGTTAGGCTAAAAAAATAATAGTCGTAGATCTCAGACACCGCCCGCATCATCTTGAAGTCCGCCACATGTTTCGTTTTTATTTACATTTTCTAAAAATAAAAATAATCTTTAAATATTCCATGTCTCGACCCTGGCAGTAAAATGCTACAATACTTAAGGACAACATAATTTCACCGAAATTATTGTAAACAATATTTGGTTTGGTCTTTGAAAGGCATTTAGAAGTGATACACATAAGGAAGAGAATATATGGATGTCAACTTCTTTATTATGAGGAACACAGCGTTTCGGAGTATATGCTTACTCCTCCATCAGCATATACTCCGAAACGTTGTGTTCCTCATAATAAAGTTGACACCCATATATTCTCTTCCTTAAAATATGGTTACATACTAGCTTGATCAACCAAAGAAACAAACAAACCACTGCCTGCACTATATTTTCAAAACCCATCTCCTGAGAACCAATTCTTTTATTTCTTTTAAGCCTTAGATATGAATATGATATTTTGACAGTAATCCAAATGTGTGGAAATATTGACAAGTGAATGCAACATTCACATTGTTTTTTCTGTCCTCTCATTCATCATCCCTTTCTGGTATGTGATGTTTGTAGTCGATGCGTCGGCAGCTGGGGTGGGAGACCTTGATGCTGTAGTGACCCACCATGGACGCAGCATCCACACCTACCGTGAGACCATCGGCGACGGCCGCTACAGATACACCTTCACGCCTACTGAAGTGGGGCACTATGATGTCAATGTCAAGTTTAATGATGAACAGATTCCGGGTGAGAGCAAGTTGTCTAAATCAGTCAGCCTCAATCCTGATTGCTGAATTAGAACCAATAGGCAATTTTGCAAATAATTCCAGTTCACTGATCTTCGAAAAATATTCTGAATATATTCTCTAATTTTCTTCTTTCCAGGTTGTCCTGTGGTTGTGAACGTGGAAGAACAAGTGCCGACCTTCATCACCATCAACTTCCGCGGCGTAGAGGCGCTCAACGTGCGTGACCGCAATCACTTCATCCTCCACATGGACGGACACCATGTTGACTCCGATGCATTGCAGACACGCATCAAAGGTTGCCATGGAAATAAAATGATTGGCATGGCAATGGCATGATGGAAGACTGATGGGAAAAAATATGTGTTACAGCTTGATATGATTTCTGCCATAGATGAAATTTGCATGCAAGGGACATGGTGCTTTGTACATTTAGATACGTGTCTGATTGTTATGGCTCCTCGCCGGAGACGACGCCCTACTTTGTTGAAATGCATGCCAGTATTTGTATGTATTCTGTGATTGGTATCAATACTTCAACTTGAAGCCTTTCTTTTCAGATCTTAGCTGTATTATTTAATCTTCAGAAGTATATATACCAATGGCTTGTTGGCACTGTGGTATTGGTGGTTGTGTATGTCTGATATTGACAATGAAATTGATTGCAATGTACATATCCTGCTGTGAAATCTACATGTTATTTGTCTGGGGCTTGGCAGTACCTGGAGTGTGATCGAGCGGTAGATGGTTGCCTGTTGACCGCTGGTCAGTCACAAAACCAGTAGCATCCTAGAAATGCTTTTCTTTTGCTTTCATTTCGCATTATTATCTTGAAATATCCAAGTCTTTAGATAATGTAGTTTATGGATCGTTTTTCTCTAAATAGTATTTTAGGTATACTTTTGGTGTAATTTCAAGTAATTGCTATTAATCAGTGTGTTTTATCGTTAATAACAATCTTAACTGTCAGTCTAGCTATTCTTGTCTATTTCGCCTTATGCTGTCCGCCTGCAAAGTTTATCCCTGATGTCGCATCAGATTTCCCCATTTGTCATCCCGCTTCTAATCCATCAGTCTCATCGTCCCATGTGTTGTCAAACAGAGGTGACACGTGAATGAACTGGCTATCTACGCTTTGTGTTTAGCTCCGAGTGGAGAACTGGTTCCTGCAAATCTTGTGCGCCAGTCTGATGGGGACTACAAAGTTGAATGGACCCCAAATATGGCAGGTGAGCTAAAACTTCGGTTTCGTTTGTTTGTTGTTTAGCGCCTCACTCAACAATATTCAAGCTATATGACAACGGTCTGTAAATGATCGAGTCTGGACCAGACAATCCAGTGATTGAGATCATGAGCATCGATCCACACAATTGGGATACGATGACATGCATCAACCAAGGCAGCGAGCCTGACCACCCGATCCCGTTAGTAGCCTCTTGCGACAAGAATAGTCATCTATTCCGGATTATCACTGGCTGCTAATTTTAAAACTTTGTGCTAGCGGGGATTAAGTTATACATATAGACAAAACAGTCCTCGTTGGCTTTGGTTGAAAATGTAAACCCTTGAGTGAACGCAAAGCTCTTGAGAGCCAAAGCCCTGAAGAGTTTTCTCAAGTTTACAAGGCCAGGCTTTTTTTATTTTTAGGATTATGGATTTTTCAGCCCAAAGTCCAGGGTTGGAGGAGGGAAAAAAAACCCAGCCAGATGCATTTTTTTTATAATGAAGAATGCCTCTGGCATATTTTATGAACATATTCTGGCTCAAAAGACCGCCATTTGTCACGATAAAGCCCCCTGTAACAATAATAATTCTACCACTTACAACACAGACAATTGTCAAGGGTAAATTCATATGTTTTTTACTAAAAGGTGATGATAACAAATAGAATAAGTGAGTATTGGCAGGGGGAAATAAACAGAAATCTGACTTTATTTTTTTTTATTTTCTAAAAAATTAGAGTCGGCGGGTCCATAATCCGAAAAATATAAAATTTGTGCTGTTTTCCTTCAGAGGTATTGATACCATGTTAAATTTGCAGGCAGACATTCTGTTGACGTGCTGTTTGCCGGCCAGCAGATTCAGGGGAGTCCGTTCTTCATTAACGTGTTTGACATCAACAAGATCAGGGTGGACAACTTCTACAATGGTGGTTTGGAGGAGACGGCTGGGTTCAATGGTGAGTGGACAGATGGGACCATCCGGGGTGCAGCCTCATCTCTCTCACAGTGATACCTGCTGGCTCACCTGATGGGTTACTGATTATTCTGATAACCCCTGATTTGTCAGCACAGACTGAGCCTTGGTTGCCTAGGTATAGCCTCGATTGTGGTGCACACCAGACCGAAGTGGTGTTGCCTAGCTGTTGTATTGCTGACTGTGCAAAACATTATTTATCACTACTCACCTTGGATACTGGGTTTATGTGTTTATTCAGACATGTGTCTCTCAAGTTCCTGATGTTTTAGGATAATTCTAATATCTCAATCTGTGATGTTTTGTTTCAATGTTATGGGAGAAGTTCTTTTATAATGATGAAACTATGTGTTCAATTGAAAATATTGTCTATGTGTAAAAGTCGAAATTGATTTAGAAGAAACTTGGTAGTTTCCTGGACAAACGACAGAAGGTAACTTAGATCAAGTTTACACTTGTTTTCATTGCCTGTTTCTGCTCCTCCACAGTTGACTGCAGTCAGGCTGGGAAGGCCGACCAGAGCATCTGGGTGGTCAGTCCGTCCGGCCGCAATGTTCCCGTGGACATCCAGGAGAACAGGCCAGCGGAGTATGCGGTCAGCTACGTCCCACACGAGGTTGGGCGACACAAGGTGCACTTGACGTATGGCGCCATGGAACATCCAGGTCAGTGCTACTCTCACTCCACATGGAGATATAGTGAACAGCGGGGGTTGTGACATCTGCAGATGATGTTTGACTTGGCCACCCTCCTGGCTAGGGATCGGACGGATGTACATTGACTTGAGTACGTGAGGCTCACAACCAGACACGCACTTGAGTGCCATTTTGTCTCTTTTCTTAGCGACCGCCTCTGTGGTCTAGTGGTAGAGCGTCCGCCCGGGGAGCGGAAGGTCCGGGGTTCGATCCCAGGCCGCGTCATACCAAAAGATGTTAAAAGATGGTACTTGTTGTTACCCTGTCTGGCGCTCGGCATTAAGGGCCTAAATCAAGGATGGGTCGGCTCGGAGTCAGTATACTGTGTCTGAGTGGGGTATTCATGCTAAACTGCGGCATGGTATCTCAGTGGGCAAGCACTATAAATTGGCATCAGTCCAGACTAGTACAAGCAGCCACACACACACACACACACACACACACACACACACACACACACATGCATTCACGTCGCTATATAAGTGCAATAATCTTGGACGCCACGTTAAACCCCATTTCACCTCACCTCAACTCTCTTCTTAGCACCATCTTGTCTTCCATGTCGGCAACATGCATGTTAGAGAAGTGGAGATGTGAGTTAACTCCCTTGGTTAGGACTCAGGTCTGCCTGAGTCCACCTAGTGCTTGGGTATTCAATGACTGGTCAGTGCCCTATAATACAGACAGGTCGACCCAATTGCTCACGTGGATCTCAGCACTGTACTCTGAACTGAGATTGTCCATATAGTGGTCAAATAACAAAGATACCCTCCTCTGCAGCCTGGCGTTGATGGGGTAACAGCCTCTCTAGCAGGTGCGGAGTCTTTAACACTTGGGATAGTACCGTGTCAGCTTACTGTAAGTTGGGAGGATCATGTTCTTAATCAAGAACCTGATTGCAAGGGTCCTCTTCGAAAATTGTTTCCTCTTGCAAATCTGAACCCTTCCAGTGTCTCGGGGCGGTTGGGTAGCCTCGTGGTTTAAGTGTTCGCTTGTCACGCCGAAGGCCCGGGTTCAATTCCCAACTTGGGTACGATGTGTGAAGCCCAATTCTGGTGCCCCCTGCCGTGATATTGCTGGAATATTGCTAAAAGCGGCGTAAAACCATACTTACTCCAGTGTCTCAGTGTTTGCTGACGAGAGTGCTGATGTGGAAGAACTTTGTGTTCCATATAATTCCAAGGTTCTGACTTGACCTGAATCAAGGTCATTTGATTGTCATTCATTGTCCATGCTTACTTTGTATGGCATCATGTTGAAGTGAAGGACAAATGCCACTTAAAGGTGCAGGATGGTTTCCAGTTGTTTTTAAAGTTGTTTATATTTGGTTTGGGAAAACAAACAGCATATTCATAAGATTGCCATGTTTGAACAAGAAACTAAATATGTTGTATGTACAAAACAAGAAAGTGTGTATAAGAAGAGCTGATTGCAGTTTCCTGTGTTTGATACTCATATAAACATGAAACCTCAACCCTAACATATTATTTCTTAAATAAAGAATTGTGAGTACAACCAGTGAAAGTACAATGCATGACTTTCCTTCCAAGGGTGTTTCTGCTTAAGAATGTTTTCTGCAAACATGTTCACTACTGTCTCTATGGTAGACATATGTTCCTGCAGAGGGAACAGATCAACAAGTGAAGTGTTTATAGTCATTTACCTCATTGGGGCATGCTTGGCCCAGTTATCAAAGTCACCAACATTCCCTGTGCAGAGTTGTGTCCTTAAGTCATGCCAGGATCCGATGATTGTGGCTTGAATCCTGCATGAATCTGTTTGTCAGAACAATACCTGTGCCCATAGTGGCTGGTGTGTAGGGCTTGCAACTCTTTAGGTTTTCCTTTAACATTGACACGCTGTGATACAACTAAAGTACTGTTCAATGTTGGATGAGTCCCAATGTATGTCCCGGGTACTTGACCAGGTCTCAAGAGTTGGGAACATAATGTCTGCTGGAATTGTAATACTGTTCAATGTTGGATGAGTTCCAATGTATGTCCCGGGTACTTGACCAGGTCTCAAGAGTTGGGTACATAATGTCTGCTGGAATTGTAATACTGTTCAATGTTGGATGAGTCCCAATGTATGTCCCGGGTACTTGACCAGGTCTCAAGAGTTGGGTACATAATGTCTGCTGGAATTGTAATACTGTTCAATGTTGGATGAGTCCCAATGTATGTCCCGGGTACTTGACCAGGTCTCAAGAGTTGGGAACATAATGTCTGCTGGAATTGTAATACTGTTCAATGTTGGATGAGTCCCAATGTATGTCCCGGGTACTTGACCAGGTCTCAAGAGTTGGGAACATAATGTCTGCTGGAATTGTAATACTGTTCAATGTTGGATGAGTCCCAATGTGTGTCCCGGGTACTTGACCAGGTCTCAAGAGTTGGGAACATAATGTCTGCTGGAATTGTAATACTGTTCAATGTTGGATGAGTCCCAATGTGTGTCCCGGTTACTTGACCAGGTCTCAAGAGTTGGGAACATAATGTCTGCTGGAATTGTTTTCCCGGAGCGCTGGCAAATATTATTTAGATACACTGAAGTTGGCTGAAGTTTTATCTTTACTCGAGAGTATAAATGTTGGAAACAATGTGTGCATAAGTCAGAAAAACATGTAAACAAATGTGACTTTTATTGTTATTGTATTTAAACAATGTATCACGTGACTAACCACGGTCCTGGTAGTCCTGTTGAATCAAGCAATATGCCCACACTTTGTATAATTTCATGCAGTGTTATTGCTGTGGTCGTGGGCTAGAGTCCCAGCTTTGTCTCATGTTTTACCAAAGTGGTATTAATCTGAGACCTTCCCATCGTCCCATCTAACTCACTATAAAAGTCCAGTTTCCACCCTTGCTGAACTAGACTTGAATTATGGAGTTATATTTTGGCTGGACTGACGAGTCCATGAATAGTCCAATCAAAATTCCGATATCGACATCTGCCATGCCGAATTTGTTCAGTCGTAGGATTTGCAGAGCATGTGTACGGACAAACGGACATTGACAGATGTTTTCCAAATCTTGACATGTTTTTTATAGGTGCTCATGTGATGTGATGCACTTCATGAGATAAAAACCCTTTTTATCAAAATAAAGATCTTAAATACTGATGAGATGGCCTTGAATAGCCGCTGCCATTTTGTTTGAATGAGATTATGATGAGAGGTAGAATCTGATTGGTCAGTAGGGGGGACATAGAAGGGACATAACTCATAATAAGTGGTGCTATGATCAAGCCCAGAAATTCCAGCCTAGTTCAGCAAGGGTGGGAACAGGACTTTTAAAGACAGTTAACTCCCTTGTCTCGGGAAGATGAGACCTGCATCACTTCAGGCTATTCAATCAAAATCACGTTAAAATGCCCTGATGGAACTGAAATCATTTTGGTGACTATGTTAATGACTTGTTAATGTACCTTGACAGCGTAGGTCATTGCCCACACTATCAATCACTTATTGTCTGGTCTGGACTTGGTTATTTACAGACCGCCATCATACAGCTTGAATATTGCTGAGTGCGGTGTTAAACAACAAACCCACACACCAATTTACATGCACTCACTGTTTTTTGTGGAAAGCAGTCCAATCATTATTGACACATGTCTTATTTTCTTTCCATACATTTGATAAGAGTCCTCAGATACTTGTATTTTCAACATTAGTGTCAAGGGAGGGAGTTCTTATGCAAGGATCAAAAGTTTGATCTGATACTGCGGCTGTATTCTGTGCCATCTCTATTCAAGGTGTATTTATGAAGCAAATGGAGATTTGTTTGATGTTTGGGTTCATGGCTAGTTATGAGTGTTTGTTTAGTTTATTATCTGTCCCAAAGCTATCAATAATCCATCACAGCTTTAATATATTGTCTTGTATTGATGGTATAATTTGTTTTCAGTGTATGGTCATCAGGCCATGGACACTATGAATGAACTGATAGTTCTGTCAATTGTTACACCAATTGATATCAGACATTATTGCTCCTTTGTCAGCTGATATGTGGACTGTGCTGTTTATACCAGGAAAGCGATTTTAATGAAACAGTGTACACAATCATTAACCTCCAGCTGTATTTAAGGCCAATATGACAAGATTATTTCTTTTTCCATGGTTAACTTGTACAACTTTTTGTAAAAACCTTCACATTCATGCTTTTTATTCTGACCTCTGTACATGTTGTTTTCCAAAGCCCTTAAGTCAAACATACAAAGATGTCATCAGAATGGGTTTTTTTGCTGCCCGATTCTTAATGCAGTTTGTGCGTCTCAAGTCAAATCTAAACTTTGGTAGAGGCATTATTTGCGACAGAATGTAACGTTGTTTAAACTGAATTTCCAGCTGAGCCCAGCATAAGCATCAGTGTAAAGGGCAGATGTCGGCAGTGATGTACTTTACCGTCAACCAGGTCTCCCAAAGAAATCTCCTGTTTAAAAGTAGATTCCATAAGAATGAAAATAATTTGCCCCTTTAATGACTTCTCAGCGGTCATCCAAAAGAGTCTTTTGAACATGTTGTTCTCAAACTGAAAGAATAGAATTTGTCCTGTTTCATACAAACCTTTGTGGTCTTTGAAAAGTTGAGATGAATCACATTTGTGAAATCTGGCCTGCAACAAAAAGAGCAAATTTTGAACTTTACTGTCATTGAAACATTCCTGGGTAAAACACTGGGTTAGATGTTTTAGTCTGAGAGTAGGTTGAGACATTCTTAATTAGCCGTCGTAGTATGAGTCACTTTGTCGGGCTGGCAGTGTTTGCTATTGGGGAGTGTGGAAGGATTTACACCTTAAAATAAACATTGGGCACATTCATGTTTACTAGGGAGGGATGGGTTGATTGGCCTTAAACATGTCTTTCTTCATAATAACTCATTTAATTCAAGGCGACAATTAGCATATCTTGGTGCCTTGAGTGAATATTTGCAACTGTTCTCTGAGAATTTGAAGCTGAAATTTTTGTATGCTTTTCGATGGAAATGATGGGATTTTTAAGACCATCTTACTTTATCATTCCCAACACGTAGAAGTAGATGCTTTGAGTGTTATGGCTGAAGATCAGGGTGATGCAGATCACATAGTGATACTGTGAAGTGCTTCCAACATTTGGAGAGTTTAACAAGATGGCTTTGTATTCTCAGATTTACTGAGGGCAGTTGGAATACTTTCAGTGCGGTTTAGAAAACAGATAGTTCTGAAAGGAATGCATCTGCAAGGAATTTCTCAGTTAAAAATGTGCCTATCTGAGATATATGTTTAGGTTTTTTTGTGTTACATATGGAAATTATGTTGTTTTTGGATGCACTTGTACTTTCTATTGGTGTCAATGTTACTATATTTTTTATATGTCAAGATGGTTTTTTCTTAATATCTTAGCACCTGAAATATTAACATATTCAGAAAGACAGATGTGAACATCAGCAGTTTGGATGGTATTCAAATCAATGTTCCTCGTCAGGCCTGATAAGATGATGCATGAAAAGAAATTCAGATTGTTTCAGCCTTCCTTCTCTCTCCTCCCAGATTCCCCCTCCCCTAAGAAAAATATTAATAAAATGTGTATTTTTGTGCAATGTTTTCACAACCCTCTAATCCTGTGTTTTTTTTATAACACTTACTTGATTCTGTCTATAGCCCTGTCACTATCCGTGTAACCAGTGAATAATGTCAAAAAAAGAAAAGTTCTCAAACACAATTTGGAAATGGAAACTGTCTATTTGGGAATATTAAGGAATTTTGATGGGAGTTTAGTCTGTTGCTGCATTTCTGTGGGGTTGTCTACAGTGGTAAGTGTGACAATATTGGAAGTTCAGTCACAAGCCGGACTATTTATGCTAGTTGACCTCGAGGTCAGCCACGAACGGGAGATTCTGGACAGGGATGTCATCCCAGCTCTCTAAAGTAAATTAAGTTTCTCCGCAAGTGACATTTACTTGGTAGACTTAACAGCATGGTTCAAGTTCTTAACCCAACACGTGCATCAGGCGATACAGTATAAACCAGGCACTCCTTTCTCCAGCGAAAGGTTACAACCATCATTGAAGGTGTAACACGGCCCACGTCGGGGCTTTTCACCTTGAGACTCGCAAATCCATTTTCGGTCAGTTTTTTGCAAGCACGTTTTACTTGCAACTGGTTGTAATTGTGTTGTTTTTTCATCTGTTTGGCCGTTTGTGTACAAAGATCAAAGAATCTTATAGTTTGACTTTAGAAAGAGGAGAGTGCAGACTCTAAAATTGCTTGTATTATTATCAGTTTAGTTTGGTTTTGGAATGGCTAAGATGGATTTGTACAGACTTTTTTGAAGTTTTAGTCTCTGTCTTGAAGCTGATTTCCTTTGATGTTGGTGGTGAATTTATGAGTGGGGCCCGTATTGTTTCTAACTGTTGTGTCTTGCTTCTTTAATTCTTGATATCTGTCAATGGTGGTCATAGGTAGAGAGTTTTAAATTCTTTGCTTCTTAAGTTTGAAATACATGAAGGAGATCAAATTAGTTGAAGAAATATTATAAATATGTAGAGCTAAAATAATTATGTGAATTTGCTATTTAAAAATATCAAAATAATTCGGACGTTTCTGATTTTCCTCCATAAGACTCCCAGCCTGGGAGTCTTATGGAGGAAAATCAGAAACGTCCGAATTTTAAAATATCTGTCTTGTTTTTAAAAAAATCTTTAGTTTAAAAAAAACCCTTTTCCCGTGAGGTCACGTGATAACCAAATATGGGATAATAGTCTCGATCCAAATGTTACAACGCGTACACTTGAGCAGACTCATGAATATAACTCATGAATATTAATTAGACCGTTCACTACGTTAACAGATCGTTATTATAACAGAAACAAACATATTTTTTCCATGTAAATCTAAAATGATATTATTTGTTATTAATTGTCCGGTAAATTAAACAATTTAAATTGAAACAATTCATAATTCATCATATTATGAATACGTAAACTTGTAATGTGTGTGAAAAGTCGTACTAAAATACGCTATTTGAAGGGGGCGTGGCCTAAATGCAAATGTCCGATTGGGATTTTAAATTTTCCAGACCCCTGCTCCCAGGTGTCTGGTAATTTCATGTAAGCCGTTGAACCTGCATCTATTGGAGGCCCGGCTTCTATTCTGTTTACTGTATATTGCTGTGTATAAGACGAGTTTTTCGTACCTCAAATTAGGGGGCTTTCAAGGGGGGTCGTCTTATACACAGGGTTGAAGAGTTTTGATGTTTTTTTCCCCCCAACACTGACATAACTGTGAGCGTGTAACACTGGAAATTTGGGCTGGGCCGAATCCAAATTTACTACCCGGGTACCCACCCCCCTGTTAACCAACCCTACCCAAGTACCTGCTGTAGGTCCTAAGAGATAGGTTCAAATGTCCGATTGGGAATAGTTTGACCGTAGCCCTGGCGAAATACATGTATAAAACGATCTGGTCATGTATACACTGAAGTTGACTGAAGTTTTATCATTATTTAAACATATAAAGTCAGAAGGAATGGGTGCATAGTCAGCAAGAGATGGGAAGTTCAAGATAATTTTTGCCATTAAACAATATATCATGAGACTAACCGCGGGTCTGGGTAGTCCTGTTGGTACCTGGGTCCTACTCAGTACCTACCCTACCCGAGTACCCGAGTACCCGAGTTACCCATCCCAGCCCTACCGGAAATACCAGGTCAACAAAGCTGTGATGAAGTACGCAAATTAATCATGTATTTACACTGTCTGGTTCTAAAAACAGTTCATTATATATCTGGACTTACCTTTTTGATCTATTTTATTAATTTTATTCAAAATTTCATTATATATTGTATATTTTCATTTTGGCAAAATCGTATGTGAAGTGATCGAGGATCGCACAACTCACCATTATTTACAGCAACCACTGTCATATTACCGCTATTGACACCTTGAAACGAACTTAAGTGGATAGAGAATGGATATATACAGTATATCATAATGCCATATTTTGACTCGCTGAAAGTAATGTTTGTTGTAGTTTGACTATTATTTGTCAACATAAAGTTTTAACTAATCCGAGCATGGAATCATCAAGGTGATTGGTAAAATTGTTCCAATTATTAACCAAATCACCTGTAGATTTGTGTGTACAACTGATTGCAACTTCCAGCTTAGTTCATGAGAAACACACACAGTAATCTTAATCTCTGCATATAAAACAATGCCTATCAGAACAGGAAATACAATTTAATCGGTAAATGATAATGTCTAATATTTTTTTTATCTCAACTTTTAAATTTGTATTGACCAAGTTTAATTGTTATGATCTGTTCGTTTCCCTAATCGCCTTCATTCAATCGATAAAAAAAAATTCTGCGGAAGACAAACACGTTTTTATTGTAATATAGGGATTGTGTATGCGCTGGTGACGTGCTTCATTCCAATTAACTTTATAGATGGGGTATATAAATTCACATTGATTTTAAGGGCTTCGTCTTATACGTGGGGTCGCTTTATAGACGGCGATATACGGTAATGCTGGCACACTGGCAACTCACTACCATACTGACACCACAAGTCTTCAGTCGTACAATTGGTACATTTGCAGGAGACAGTCATTATTAATCACCTGGCTTCCAATAAAGGCCCACTTTTTAATTTTTTGCTCAGTTCGAGACTGAATATCTAAGTGTCTAATAGAGAAAATAGGGTATTGTATTTATAGCTCATGGTCAATTACAGGCCGGCGAATATTCAGGTGTCCCAGTGACTATTTAAGGAAATACAGTATTGCATTTATAGCTCATGGCCCCTTCTGCAAGGCGACCTTAGCACAAAGATGACCGTATTGAAGTATTGAGACATTCAGGTGTAGTGTTGAAGCATCTGTCTTTGCAGTGTAGTATTGAAACAGTGAGGTGTAGTATTGAGACCTCTATCTTTGGGGTGTAGTATTGAGACAGGTGTTGTAGTGAGACATTCAGGTGTAGTAGTGAGACATTCAGGTGTAGTGAGACATTCAGGTGTAGTAGTGAGACATTCAGGTGTAGTGAGACATTCAGGACTAGTAGTGAGACATTCAGGACTGGTAGTGAGACAATCAGGTGTAGTGAGACATTCAGGTGTAGCAGTGAGACATTCAGGTGTTGTAGTGAGACATTCAGGTGTAGTAGTTAGACATATCAGTTGTAGCAGTGAGACATTCAGGTGTAGTAGTGAGACATTCAGGACTAGTAGTGAGACATTCAGGAGTAGTAGTGAGACATTCAGGACTAGTAGTGAAACATTCAGGTGTAGTGAGACATTCAGGTGTAGTAGTGAGACATTCAGGTGTAGCAGTGAGACATTCAGGTGTAGTAGTGAGACATTCAGGTGTAGTGAGACATTCAGGTGTAGTAGTGAGACATTCAGGTGTAGTAGTGAGACATTCAGGTGTAGCAGTGAGACATTCAGGTGTTGTGAGACATTCAGGACTAGTAGTGAGACATTCAGGACTAGTAGTGAGACATTCAGGTGAAGTAGTGAGACATTCAGGTGGAGTGAGACATTCAGGTGTAGTAGTGAGACATTCAGGTGTAGCAGTGAGACATTCGGGTGTTGTAGTGAGACATTCAGGTGTAGTGAGACATTCAGGTGTAGTAGTGAGACATTCAGGTGTAGTAGTGAGACATTCAGGTGTTGTAGTGAGACATTCAGGTGGAGTGAGACATTCAGGTGTAGTAGTGAGACATTCAGGTGTAGCAGTGAGACATTCAGGTGTTGTAGTGAGACATTCAGGTGTAGTAGTGAGACATTCAGGTGTATTAGTGAGACATTCAGGTGTATTTGTTAGACATTCAGGTGTTGTAGTGAGACATTCAGGTGTAGTGAGACATTCAGGTGTTGTAGTGAGACATTCAGGTGTAGTGAGACATTCAGGTGTAGTAGTGAGACATTCAGGGGTAGTAGTGAGACATTCAGGTGTAGTGAGACATTCAGGTGTAGTGAGACATTCGGGTGTTGTAGTGAGACATTCAGGTGTAGTGAGACATTCAGGTGTAGTAGTGAGACATTCAGGTGTAGTAGTGAGACATTCAGGTGTAGTAGTGAGACATTCAGGTGTAGCAGTGAGACATTCAGGTGTTGTAGTGAGACATTCAGGTGTAGTAGTGAGACATTCAGGTGTATTAGTGAGACATTCAGGTGTATTTGTGAGACATTCAGGTGTTGTAGTGAGACATTCAGGTGTAGTGAGACATTCAGGTGTTGTAGTGAGACATTCAGGTGTATTAGTGAGACATTCAGGTGTTGTAGTGAGACATTCAGGTGTTGTAGTGAGACATTCAGGTGTTGTAGTGAGACATTCAGGTGTAGTAGTGAGACATTCAGGTGTAGTAGTGAGACATTCAGGTGTAGTAGTGAGACATTCAGGTGTAGTGAGACATTCAGGTGTAGTGAGACATTCAGGTGTAGTAGTGAGACATTCAGGTGTAGTGAGACATTCAGGAGTAGTAGTGAGACATTCAGGTGTAGTAGTGAGCCATTCAGGTGTTGTAGTGAGACATTCAGGTGTAGTAGTGAGACATTCAGGTGTAGTAGTGAGACATTCAGGTGTAGTGAGACATTCAGGTGTAGTGAGACATTCAGGTGTAGCAGTGAGACATTGAGATGTAGTAGTGAGACATTGAGGTGTAGTGAGACATTGAGGTGTAGTAGTGAGACATTGAGGTGTAGTAGTGAGACATTGAGGTGTAGTAGTGAGACATTGAGGTGTAGTACGTAGTGAGACATTCAGGTGTAGTAGTGAGACATTGAGGTGTAGTACGTAGTGAGACATTGAGTTGTAGTAGTGAGACATTCAGGTGTAGTAGTGAGACATTCAGGTTTAGAGCAGTAATGAGGCCTTTCAATCCTGGAACATACAGGTGTGGATTTCACTAATGACCCTGGTGTCTATATTGACATGCAGTTGACATGGATACACTGACACAGCGCAAACACACTGGCAGTGGAGATCCTGTTCAGAGATGGAGCGTCAAAGGCAAATAATTACATTGGTTTAAATAGACCAGTTTGTCTTACACTTTCAGAAATAATTTATATCCACTTTCATCATTAGAAAGTTAAATGTGTAGTTATTACTTTCTTTTACCCTGGGATTTGGATTAGATATTTTCCATTTTGTTTTCAGAAGGATCCAATGTAGTAATTTAGATATCTGGATGTCTAGTAGATTATGATGACTGATCATGACAAACAATAAGTAGATCAATAATAAAAGGGAATTTTTGTTAATATGTTATATAGTTACTACAAAGCTGTATTTGACAAAATTCATAAGGCAAAATAATAATTTAAAAATTGTCAGTGTTCAATTAATGATCCTTCCTGAAACAGCACAAAAAAGGTACCGGTATTAAAAAAATACAATAAGAATCTTTTGCCAATATTGACCCAATTATGTATTGTCAGCCGGGTTAAGGATGATAAACAAACCTACTTTATTAGCAAACACTGTATTTGATTTTCATTCTTTTGCTTCTGCAATATTTAGTGCACGACCTTCAAATGAAAAAATATTCTCCTGCGGTAACTAAGAAATTTATCTTTGTGGCTTGGAAAAATATGCAAATATTATTGAGATTAGCTTTGAAAATAGTAGTTTTCAGGCCAGGTAATATTTCATTATCATTCAGAATGTTATTTCTTTCACAAGGACTTCCAAGAAGAATGTTGTCAAGTAGATTTCTCTATCTGTGTCCACCAGTGTTCAAGTCATCAGCATACCTGAGTCTCTTAGCAAGTGTCAACACTTTGCTCGTGGAACAGGTTTGGAATACTTATTGATTGTGCTGACGCAGTTTGTGCGCCATACAGGAAAACTGCTTCCATTTTCACCTGATATCTCAGTATGTCGTCGATTTCAGCACTTTTGATACCCCCAGTAATCGATGCACTGGCAATGAAATTATTTCTTTTATGTCATGCCCCGGAGACTTTTAACGTTGAGGGTGATTTGTGTTATTTTTGTTCCATTGTCCATAATCAAGAAGAAATTGAGGGTTTTGAAAACGTTTTTGTCTTGAATGGACCAGATGGCAGGTGGAGGTAGTTGCTTGTGGGGCTGTGGAGTAATTGTGTGGGTTTACCTGCTTTTTGTTCAATATTTGATGATTTGCTGTATTTGAATAAAATGTTGCCATGACAATAGAATTGATGCATGAGCTAGGGTAGTCGTTTGAATTATAGATTATGTTTTGAATGCAAGGTAATATGTTTGACCTATATCATTGTCAGGTGGAGTTAGCTGATTGTTGGTCTTGTCATGCATTATGAGTGGATGTCTTATTTAGTGTCATATTAAATGAAACAACAGAAAATATGAATATTGGTATCATTGTAGATGTTGAGCAGGAATCAGAATAACTGAGATGTGAAGAATTATGATATATGAAATAGACATTTCTTTGCCGATATTGACGTCTTATTTTTCTCATTGAAATGGACACATAATGGCTGCTTGATAGACCAGTAATGCATTTGTGATACCTGTGCAGAAATGAATTACAAATTGACTCCTGATAAAATAACACATCAATGTTGAGGGTTTGCCTTGAAATTGACTGGGGACAAGTGCTATACATATCAACAATCAACACAGATCTCCACAGATTAACAATACTGGTTCCATGTTAGACTCAGCCAGCGATTGTCACACATGACTAGCCGTGAGACTAGTTGAGTCGGTCCTTGCTACCCTGTGTCAACAGTCGTGTGTGGGTTGGCCGATCAGCTGAATGAGGAACACTCACATGGAACAGTACAGCGGTGGTCTCTCCAGGGTCGTACCATCAGGAACGCCCGGGAAAGTTTTTTACGTGCTTCTGTTTTCTGTGCTGCTCCTCCTCTCGAAAAGGAAATAACTGTCACTAAGTTTCTCGAGTTTGTACTAGTTGTTAATTGCACGTACATGGCATGGATAATGAGGATGTTTCTCAAGGGTGATTGTTCCGTGGTTGAACTGCATGGGGAAAGTACGCTCAAGGGCTGTGTCGACTGATGCAGGTGTTCTTGAAATGGACACACCTGAGTGATATTGACAACTGTTTGGATGACCCTTGTTGGTGATTTTGGTCCCTAACAGCTGGCATTTTATGAAATATACATCTGTTTGGAGTTTGGTGAGAATATTGGATTTACACATCGTGGGATTGTGGGATAAATTCTGCAAAGGTTTGACTTTTACTTGATGATGAAAGGTTGGAAGACATTTCAATTTCTGGTGCCCTAGTTACTGGAGTGTGTTGACAGTTACATGATATTGTTGTGAATTAATGTGAACAAATGCTTTGGAAATCTGACTGAGGTTGGATAAACTTGTATGATTGACTGGACATTAGCCTTCGTGACTGTCAATGACAGCCGTAGAGCAGTGCGTGGTTCATTGACATGTGTTCTGTCCAAGGCATTGACTGGTGTACATTTCAGTAATAGACACAGCTTCAAGACAATCAACATTGATCTCATGAAATGTACAAGATGGCCACTTTGTGATTGTGATTTCTAGTCATCTGGTAGGCCCCATTTTCTGCTTACAGTATAAGCCAGGATTATATCTGGGGCTTGTTTAAAAGTTTAAGTAAGTATGAGATTATATGCTGTACATGGCATTGTGAGTTACTGATTGTTTTCAAATCTACTTTAACAAAATCAAATATGTTGGAGCAAAGTGAAATAAGTAGTGGTCAGGTTGTCACGGAAATGAGAACTGTTGTTACCGAAACGGTTTCTGTTAATGGAACAAATGGAGAGACGGGATACAACTCTGAAAACAGCGGACAGGAAGAAGTCCATGAATCACCCCGCCGAACATATTCGGAATCGAATATTTTATATGCCACTGCAGATGATAGACAAGTCAAGGCAGATGATTTGTATCCATTTCCAATATTTTTCAAAAGATCAAAGAAGGACCCTGGATCAAAACTTCATGATGCTTTGATTGAAGAATTGTCCTCAGTCCTCCAGAAGCGTAAGATCACAAAGCGTAACTCAGGATTATGGGAAGTAGATGAAGAATCAAAGGAGACAAAATATAAGAGTATTCGAGAACAGAGGCAACAGTCTCGATCTGTTGAAAATATCAGTGTCTTTGCAAATAAAGAATTGCTAGCAAAATTAGAAAGTCACTTTGCCCGTAATCTGCAGAGTCAGAGAGAAGCCAGTGAACCTGCACCCCGAACACCGAATGGACAGTCCCCTGCAACACCAGCACCTGTTTATACACCCCCGGGACAGATTCCTCCACCCCCACCACCTCCCTGTGCCCCGGGACAAATTCCTCCACCCCCACCCCTTCCTTTTGGGACCCCAGGACAGAGTCCTGCACCCCTACCTCCTGGAGGCCCAAGCCAAACCCCTGCATCTACCTCGGGGCACCAGACTAAGGGTGTGTCTGTGAATGGAATAGTGTATAATGGGGTGGATGTTAGTATGAGCAGTTCCAACGACACATATCACGGTGTCACAGTTACTAATAAGGAAACTGGGGAACAAAGGAAAGGTTATTCAAGGAAGTCTTACGGAGCGTCTGAACGGGATCGGGACAATGGATCTAGTTCCTCTGATTCCCACCATCATAATAGTGATATATTGAGAAATAGAAATGTGCGGATTTCGAAATCGAAGGAGATCAGTTTCGGTGGGGAGGAAAGTGACAGCGACAATGGGGGATATAACTATAGGTCTTACACCCTTGGTGGACGAGGTCAGCGACCTTCATATGGTCATGACAGTGGTCAGGTAAGGTCACAGACTCTTGACCGGAGCTATAAGCATGTGACAAAAATAAATGTACAAAATGGTCACTTCACAGGTGGAAATCAAATATTGCATGAGGTGGAGCCAAGTGAGATAAGTAGTCTTGATCGACGAAATGTACATGTACACAACGGCGTCAATATCGAAATCGAGAAGTCAAGAACTTTGGGTAGAGACCGATCTGGACCAACGTATAGCTCTTTTGTGGAGAAAGATGGCCGAATTGAACGGCATACATCATTTAATGCCAATTCCAAAGTGACAGTAGTTGAAAGACGGGACCGCAGAAATGGCGGTCAAGGGAATGTGTCGTCACCCATGTCATTTCTTATCAAGAGGAATGACTCGTCTGAACATGAAACTGACCACACAACATGGGCAACAACTGTAGATCAAAGACGTAGATCACAGAGTTCAGACAATCTTGATAGATCTGGATCATGGACCACACAGGTTGATCACTCAGCGAAGACATCTAAACAATCTGGTGTCCATCACATCCAATCTCAGAGAGTGGAAGATATATTCCACCCTGTGCTTGAAACTCGAAAAAGTTCACCTGAACGAAGGTTGATCCGTTCCACTTCGATCTGTCACAAGAATAATGATACGGAGGTGTACATATCTGCAGAGGGGAGCAACCAACAAAAGATGTATGTGGTGAAACTCCCCACCTCACAACCTCTGTCTCCCCCAGTCAGGTCACCGGTCAGAGCTGCCCATAGTAGTCCTGGTAAGTTTCATATCATTGGGTCACCGGTCAGAGCTGCACATAGTAGTCCTGGTAAGTTTCATATCATCGGGTCACCGGTCAGAGCTTCCCATGGTAGTCCTGGTAAGTTTCACATCATTGGGTCACCAGTCAGAGCTGCGGATGGTAGTCCTGGTAAGTTTCATATCATTGGGTCACCGGTTAGAGCTGCCCATAGTAGTCCTGGTAAGTTTCATATCATTGGGTCACCGGTCAGAGCTGCCCATAGTAGTCCTGGTAAGTTTCATATCATTGGGTCACCGGTTAGAGCTGCCCTTGGTAGTCCTGGTAAGTTTCATATCATTGGGTCACTGGTTAGAGCTGCCGATGGTAGTCCTGGTAAGTTTCATATCATTGGGTCACCGGTCAGAGCTGCCGATGGTAGTCCTGGTAAGTTTCATATCATTGGGTCACTGGTTAGATTTGCCCTTGGTGGTCCTGGTAAGTTTCATATCTCTAGATCAGAGCTATAAGCATGTGACAGTCAGTTGCCCATGGTAGTCCTGGTAAGTTTCATATCATCGGGTCACCAGTCAGAGCTGCCCTTGGTAGTCCTGGTAAGTTTCATATCATCGGGTCACCAGTCAGAGCTGCCCTTGGTAGTCCTGGTAAGTTTCATATCATTGGGTCACCAGTCAGAGCTGCCCATAGTAGTCCTGGTAAGTTTCATATCATCAGGTCACCAGTCAGAGCTGCCCATAGTAGTCTTGGTAAGTTTCATAACATCGGGTCACCGGTCAGAGCTGCCCATAGTAGTCCTGGTAAGTTTCACATCATCAGGTCACCGGTCAGAGCTGCCCTTGGTAGTCCTGGTAAGTTTCATATCATCGGGTCACCAGTCAGAGCTGCCCTTGGTAGTCCTGGTAAGTTTCATATCATTGGGTCACCGGTCAGAGCTGCCCATAGTAGTCCTGGTAAGTTTCATATCATCGGGTCACCAGTCAGAGCTGCCCTTGGTAGTCCTGGTAAGTTTCATATCATCAGGTCACCAGTCAGAGCTGCCCATAGTAGTCTTGGTAAGTTTCATAACATCGGGTCACCGGTCAGTACTGGTGGTTCCACCTACACTGTGCTTGTTTGAGATATGATAAGAATGAACATTGGTTGTCCAGAATGGCTGCTAAGTGGGCATATCGTGTCCACGTGGAGTAACACTATTTTTGGTTTACTGGGGTTATTTTCATTTTTCATGGACAGGCTCCACCTTTTGCTGCGGAGGTCATGCGTACATCACAGCAGTGATACTAGATAACTGTAGATACACAATTGTTGAACTTGTTAGAAATGGAAAGCAGCTAACAGTGGCAGCAAAATAGAGAGACTGTCAGACGGTGTGAGGCGGGGTGGCTAGTAGTAAGAAAGCAGGGACAATGAGTATAAATACCGTATTCGGCGTAATAAGCACCCAAGGCGCTCTCAAAATTAGATATAAGGGGCTCTTATTAGAATGGTATTTTGGTGGGGAAAAAACAGTTGAAGGATAAATTTTGTCGTTTATGCTGACAGCCTGAAAATGATTGTATACGACAGATATTCTTTTCCAGAATTTAATTGCCCATAATTAAGGGTGCATATAACACACGAAATAAATAAGTCTTGTGTACATTGATCAATCGGAAGGGGTGCTAATTGGAATTGTTCACTAGCCAATATATTAACAAATATCGCTGTGGGCGCTTATTAGAGCGGGCGCTTATTCGTTGAATACGGTAATGAATTTATTTTATGATGAATAGGCTTCAGTGTGTTTACAGAGGCATAAACATAAAAAAAGCGGTGTGCAAACTGTGTGAATAACCGCTGTGCATACTGCAGATTTAAAACATAAGCACCCCGAACCACCATCAATGCAAAAACATCTTGAAGTCAATTTTTATTAAAAAACACATAGACAATGATTACTTCACATACAGCTTATTTAATCATTGAGAGCAAAACAACAGCTATAGACAGCGTACGAAATCAGTGACTTGTTCAGTGTAATAATGCAGTACTAGCCCCACCCATTTTTTTATCAGCCAATCAGGAAACAGTTGTCCTTTAATGAGCGTGGTCAAAATTGCATGGTTATCCTATATAGTGCCACAGAATCACTTGCAATTTATTTATTATGGCCTAATGACCATTTTAGTGAGCATGCTGTCGTGTAGAAACTTCCTCCAATTGTGCCAGGGAAGACTTGATGAATGAAACTAAAGCAAGTGGTTGCCCCAGCAGTTTGATGACAAGCTTGCATAATAGGTAGAAATGGGAGGAAATCCTACGTGACTGACGGTTGCTATGATACAGAGAGACATGTCTGCTGTAAACAGAGCTTGATGTTGACCTTTAAAAAAGTATGGACTCATTATTGGCTGTTTGTTTACAAGCTCTGGGATTAAAGGCCACTGGGAATTAATGGAACCTTGATGTGTTTGGTTGGTCTGGACGTGTTGTTCCTTGGGGACCTGTTTTCTGTGTCAGCAGTGGATAATTATCACATTGCATGACGTGTATCTCTGAAACCACATGAAACTACCTCTTTCTGAACATGACTGAACCAGCTGTTCACTGTAATACACTAGGTCATGCATTTATCTACAAAGGTTTGATTATCTGGAAAGTTGCAATTGAGGAAAATGGGTTGACCTGTTATGATGTTTTTCCAGATACTAGTATTTTGGCTGTGGAACAGTAGATTAGCACTTTATTTATTGTCAGATTGATTGTTATTACTGAATAAAATACAACAAACAACAATCATACCATATTGAAAAAATCCAGAAGTAGATTTTTGAGAAATGACTTATTACATTGCTCCATGTTTATTTAAAGAATTTATGACATCCTTCTGTTACGGTACTGATCTGAACATGACCCTCAATGTCCAAACATTTGTGATGTACACATTACTCTGTCAATGTCCAAACATTTGTGATGTACACATTACTCTGTCAATGTCCAAACATTTGTGATGTACACATTACTCTGTCAATGTCCAAACATTTGTGATGTACACATTACTCTGTCAATGTCCAAACATTTGTGATGTACACATTACTCTGTCAATGTCCAAACATTTGTGATGTGTACATTGCCTTTTAACACTATGTGTATCCTTCAGTGTAAACCTTCCAAGAGGATAAGTGTGTAAACAAAGCAGTCAGCCAATATCATCCCCTCAAACCAGTGTGTTCCCCCTTACAATGTTGAAATGGACAACACTGCTATCACCTTTATAAAACCATGATTATCTGACAGCTTGTCATGTCTAAACTGATAGTGACAACCAAGTTGTATCCTTGATATTTACATTTCAAAACATGACCCTTTTGAAAAGATATTTTTCCTGAAAGCTGTTTTAATGTAACGGGCCTTGTGAGGGTATGTTTGCCAACTGACCGAAGCTGCCCGCTTGTGGTATTAATCTCTCGGCACACAGAAGGTGATAGGTTGCAAACTACGTGTGTAGATTTCGTTCTGGAATGTTGAGTGATTTCGATAATTGAAGCAAAGGTCAGGGGGATCATTTGGTGACCAGTTTTAGGTCACATGTAAATCGTTTGATGTTTTCACGTCAGGATCGGAGACGTTACTTTCAATTAAGAATATCCCCTAACAATCAGAGCTTAATCAAGGAAACAATTTGTCAAATGGGTGTGAGTCAATTTATTCAGTTGATGAAAGTGATAACCATTTTCTTGATCAGTTTTGAAAATTTGGGTATGTCGTTTTTGTAATAGAGATAAAAATGATTAGGATTGTCATTTAATCTGCAAGCTCTGATACGGAAGATTTAAAAATGTATGTTGAATCTGCACACACTTTATTTATCATTAAACACACGAAAATAGGAGATTTTGAATGCTATGTGTGCTGAATGCTTTGTGTTATGCTTCTCTGTCGCCATGTTTTGTCCTGTGATCAATTCAAACAGAAATAACTGGCATTAGGCTTCCAGCAACAAGCAAATAGTTTTATATTTAGTAATATTAATCAGTTATGATAGATTTGCATCCAGAAAATTCCCAATTTGGAAAACAGTTGAATGACACTGGAGACTGACATTCTTGTCCCTGTAGAACCCACATCAGCTCTACGGTCTAATATCAGCATAACTCTTGTATCAAACTAAAAATAACTTGATACATTTTACTCAGTGTCATTGAAATATATTTTTGTGCATAAGCATTATTGAGTTGATGTAAATACTGAGATGTAAACTAATGATTATAAACTGTTCACCTTATCTGTAGGACAGCTGTTAAAAGACACAACTCTGCATGCTTCACTGAAAAGCAAGATGACACAGAGCTCCAGATAAGCTGCATATCTGCGTAAAATACGCATCAGAAATGCAGAAATATGCAGTAAAATAAAATCCAAGCGTATCAAATACACAACCAACATTACAGATATGCTACAAAAATCAAACTTGTGCGTATCATCAAAATTTTGTGAAGTAACCCTGCATATTCGATTAGCAAATCAGCAACTTATTTTGAAATTATAAACGGACATTCCGTCAACCTTGCCAAACTCCACGATGACAGTTACATCATGATCATTTGCCATCACACTTTCTTGTGGAAGTATCGTGGTATTTTTGAGTCGTATAAAGCTCTCGAACCCACACAAAACCAGTTTGCAGGGACTAGATGAATAGTGTTTTTAAATATTTAACTTAAATACCCACATGTGTAAAAACTAATGGGTAACAGAAATTTGAATACCCAGATAGAATTACTGATACCCAATGATTTTAAAATGCATGGGTAAAATACCCACAACACCAAACGCCTATCTGGAGCTCTGTGACATTCCACTGTTGGACCAAAAGTGATAAAGTAATGAAGTTTTTATTTTGATTCTGTTGCAACTACTATAGAAATGAAGCTAAAAACAGCACAAGTATTCGGAGCATACATAAATACACCTAATTAACACTAATGTATACCCAGAGTGTTAGTCTCCGTTTGGGTGACGTCATCCCTGGCATTTGTACAGCAGCTAGCGTCAGTGGAATGTCGCTGTATATATATGTACTTGTGTGGAAGTCAGATTACAACAAGCAGCAGATTTTACTGATAAACTCGGGTGGGTTAGTTGTATGGCCTCAATTTCTGGTCATGTGTTGTTGGTTTGAAAAAAATGGGCCACGCTGCTGTTGCCTTGGGGTGGTGGGGTAGCCTTGGGGTGGTGGGGTAGCCTTGGGGTGGTGGGGTAGCCTTGTGATAAAGTGTCTGCTCGTCACGCCGAAGGCCCGGGTTCAATTTCCCACATGGGTACAATGTGTGAAGCCCATTTCTGGAGTCCCCATCCGTGATATTGCTGGAATGTTGCTAAAAGCGGTGAAAGCACATCTCACTCACTCACTCACTCCTCTGTTGGCATCAATTTCATCTCTATCCAAAATATTTTGAAATAATAATTTATGAAAGAGATAGTTAAATAAGTATATGTACACATGGGAAATGATTAAGCACCTCTTATGATTTATTTCCATGAAAAATAGCAATTTAAAGAAAATATGTCCTTTACTTTCGTGAAACATTGACATATTTATATTAAAATACAGAAACCAAGGTGAATTATGTAATGATGTATTTGGTAACTATTCCATGTAAATAGTCGACTGCATCCTCTGATCCTATGCATCATCACCCACTCCTGACCCCCTAGAGGAAGTGAACAGTGTTCATGGTCCAAGTGTTGGCGAGAGAGAGAAGGAGAGAGATTATGCAAGCCTGTGCTTAACTTTATCCAAGGTGTGTGTGAGAGAGAGAGAGAGAGAAATTATGCAATCATTTACTTAACTTTATTCATTTATTCAGTGTGTGTGTGAGAGAGAGGGAGAGAGAGGTATCATACTGATTTTACGAATCAAGTGTCAGAATTATTTCCTGAAATCAGACACACATGTGAATGTAATAATTTCTTTAGTACCCATTATATCTTAATCCTTTTGAAATCCCCTTTAGAAAAATGCACTGATCACGACCACCAAAGATGTGAATGACATCAACAATGCCCTCCAGATGATGAAAACAAAACTTGCACAAGTGCACATATGATCTTAATGAACTCGGTTATTTCTAACCCTATGGGTAATAAATAAAGTGTATTGTGCATTTGTAGTATTTGTCAAATGCTGGGTAAAAATGTCAGTCAAAATCATAAATCAATATATAATCAAATATATTATACTTACTTTATCAGCTATTTATAGAAATTTGCACATGCCTAGAATAAAAAATAACCTCCACTTCAAAATACAACAAAAATGCTGGTAGTTAAATTCATTTTTGTATGATTGCTTTTCGAATAGTTGCTTTCTATAAAGTATTGTTGAGGCATTTGAAGAAAAACAAGTTGATTATGCAATAACAATGCCATGTATAAGTCAAATCCCTTGTGAAGAATGTCTGCAAGTGCCATCCTGACTTCTCTGAAGTGGATTTCCTTGGAACAGGAGTCTGCAATTCCTGGCAGTATTTATGTCACCATCCTCGGACAAATCAATATGTGGTACAACCAGTAGTTTTGTTGGCTTTGTCTTGGCATATTTGAGTCGGGTGAGTGGTTTTTCTGCATTTGACAAATCGATCACACATCAATATTTCAAGGAAGTGTGCCATGACAGTGTTAATTCCTTTCCAGTTACATCAATGGTTGCCTGCTTGTAGATAATACTCCCGCATCTTGCACTGGGATCCTGGTGCTGTATTCCTGGGTACAGGAGAGTTTGATGTTGGGGTATTTGAACAGGGCAAGTGTAGGGCAAGTGTAGTGGTCGACGTTCTGTAATGATAGTGTGTGGTAACTATGTCGTGTAAGCAGTAGTCTCATTGGGCAGATGTTCATGACAGCTAGACACCTTGGCAGGCAGACACCTAGGCAGGCAGACACCTAGGCAGGCAGACACCTTGGCAGGCAGACACCTAGGCAGGCAGACACCTTGACAGGCAGACACCTAGGCAGGCAGACACCTAGGCAGGCAGACACCTAGGCAGGCAGACACCTTGGCAGGCAGACACCTTGGCAGGCAGACACCTTGGCATGCAGACACCTTGACAGGCAGACACCTTGGCATGCAGACACCTTGACAGGCAGACCGCTCGACAGTCAGACACCTTGACAGGCAGACACCTGGGCAGGCAGACAACTAGGCAGGCAGACACCTAGGCAGGCAGACACCTAGACAAGCATACACCTTTGCAGGCATACACCTTTGCAGGCAGACACCTTGACAGGCAGACACCTAGGCAGGCAGACACCTAGGCAGGCAGACACCTTGACAGGCAGACACCTTGGCAGGCAGACACCTAGACAGGCATACACCTTTGCAGGCAGACACCTAGACAGGCATACACCTTGACAGGCAGACACCTAGGCAGGCAGACACCTTTGCAGGCAGACACCTAGGCAGGCAGACACCTTGACAGGCAGACACCTTGGCAGGCAGACACCTAGGCTGCAGACATACAGTTCTCATGAAATGAAAACATATTTTGTTTAGGCTTCATCAAAATTCCATTGTGTTCTGTCGTCATCCATTTTCTAATGGACATTGTGAATTACCTTATACAGATGGCTTCTATCGGAATGTCACACAGATCAAAACTCCAAACAGGAGCAGTACAACTAAAAGAAAATTATTCTTGAATTTATGAAGAAGAATATTCTTATTTATTTTGTGAATTAAGAAACTACTTTTTGTTTTATTTTATTATAATTTTCTTTATAAGATGTTTTTTTTTAATCATCTGTTATTTGTTTTACATAGGATCGTTGTGTTTAATTTGTTTACAATATTAGGAAGAAACATGCAAAAATATACTTTTTTTGTGTCACTACACTGAACAAACATCTTGAGATTTATGCAAACAAGAACAAATTTGTGGAAATGTATGTTTACATGGCACGTGTTAGTGCAAACAGTATTTATGAATTTCATGTATGTATGCATGCTTATCAAGAGAAGAAAATGTATTTACAAATGCTTGATGGTGATATTCTGCACACAGTGAGCCCACACTTCATTGTAAGGGGCTTTAGAGTGTTGTGTACACCGCCTACACAGCAGCACAATCACATGATGGTCATGTTGACACTGGACTAGGTTGGAGTGTTTTGAAATTTAAAAACACAGGTTGTCAAAAAGTCTTTATAATTCCAGATATGTTTTGAGTGTTCAACTACAGTGAACTACGGTTATAACACACTCAAAGGGGCCACTAGTTTTAGTTAAAACCTGTAGTTCGTTATAAGCATATGTACAGCATATATAAAGCAAATGTCCGGGACTAAAAAATAAGTTTGTTATATCGGTCAGTTCGTTATAAGCTTGTTCGATATAAACGTAGTTTACAGTAGTTGATAATACTTTTGGAGAGATGGTGAATTTTCTGTTTAAATGGGGGTAATACCATATTCTTGTGTTGCTCTTTGTCCAGTGGTCAGCAGGCAGTCCTGGAAAACAACAAATGAATGTAATGGTAGATAGCCTGAATGAGTTTGTTCAAAGCTGACAGAACAGTATTGTATTCAAGACATGCAGTGACCCTTGTCAGCCCTCTAGTAAAGTACTGAAGAAAACTGTTTATCAAAGTCCTGTGTTTGAAAATGTTTGACTGTCAGAGTTTGTAAAGAAATATATATGAGATATATTTCATTCTTAACATGTAGCTATCGTGATGCATATTTATTGTGACGTGACTATCGTGATGCATATTTATTGTGACGTGACTATCATGATGCATATTTGTTGTGACGTGACTATTGTGATACATATTTATTGTGACATTACTTGTGATGCATAATTATTGTGACGTGACTATCATGATGCATATTTATTGTGACATGACTATTGTGATGCATATTTATTGTGATGTGACCATCGTGATGCATATTTATTGTAACACAATGTTAGCAGACTGCTTGTTAATACTGGCCTGTAGTCGACACATAACAAATGGCCTGTGGGCTGTTGGTGAGCGCTTTCCTTGTGGAATAATGGAGTAAGGCCTCATTACTTTCCCCAAACTTGGACAAAGCTGACCTCTCAAGGTCACAGAAATACATGGAAATTGATATACTATACAAACTTATATGTATATGAGATTTATTACCTGTTCAGGCAATGTCATATAGATGACATGCTTCAAAGGTTATACACACAGTCCTGGTGTAAGGCTTATGTTGAAGTAAATCAAACCCGCTCTAATAAGTCCGGGCATGCATGAAATTTAATCAATATGTTGCAGAGTTAATCTGGTGATACTGAGACTACCCTTCTGATATATACAAAGAGACTTCATTTAGGCCACATACTCTTGGTGTATAATGAACAAAATTACCTTCATGTTTACTACTGAAGGTTACAGAAAATAACATGTTGTTGTGATCGATATTTCCTTTGTGGTCAGGTTGTAAATACTGCAAGACCTTGTCAGTCTGGAAACCTCCCCTTCCAGGGCGATCTTGTCCTGATCCAAAAATACTTCAAGACCTTGTCAGTCTTGAAACGTCCCCTTCCGGGGAGATCTTGTTCTGATCCAGAAATACTGCAAGACCATGTCAGTCTGGAAACCTCTCCTCCCAGGGCGATCTTGTCCTGATCCAGAAATACTGCAAGACCATGTCAGTCTGGAAAAGTCCCCTTCCAGGGCGATCTTGTCCTGATCCAGAAATACTGCAAGACCATGTCAGTCTGGAAAAGTCCCCTTCCAGGGCGATCTTGTCCTGAACCAGAAATACTGAATGCTCTGAAAATTGGAAAATTATTTGTTTGGATCTTTTTAAAGGAATAAATTACATGTTATGAAGTAGTCACTGAAAAAAACACTCCAACATAAATTCTAGACTGAGTCTAGGTTTATCTAGGATGGAGTTTCATAACCGAATATTTGTTATTTTTATTTCAAATTAGTCTTAATATCTCTGATGAAGCAAATGGGTACCCATATTCATACCCATTGGTAGAAGCTGAAGTTAATCAACCTACTGTTGATTGTTTATTTGATCTGGGTGTAATGAATGTCGAGATGAGGATGGTAGCACATGTACAGTGAGGGTAGTTGCATCTCTTGTACGTGGATGTTTTCAACTGTATAAGGAATATTGTTTCTGATTGTCATTTCTTCCTTATTCTGGGAAATAACTATTGTTTCCCAAATCCTCCTTTAGTTGTATATTAAATTTGGATAAAAGCAGATTTTAGGATTGATTTGTTTGGCAAGAACATGGACCGGATTTTGACAAAGGACTTTTGTTTCCACATTGGCAGTTTTTAGACGGTTCAAATTGGCAGACATAAATCATGTTTTTAACATTTTGCTAAAAATGTTGGTCAGTGAGTTGTGAGGAGCACTAGAACCAGACTGAGTTCCCTCTTCAAGATTTACTTTGGTCAAATGTTTCACGTTAGGGTCATTGTCTGAACTGACCCGTTCAGTGACAGGGCACGGGTGGCCCAGTCGTCTAAGGTGCCATGATTCGCTGTGCAGAGTTGGGTCCCTTGGGCACGCTAGAAACCTATGATTGTGGGTTCGAATCCCGGTTTGCCTTGATTATGTTTCTAGGTTTGTCCATACCCGTGCTCGTGGATTTCACCAAAGTGGTAAACGTCTGAGACCTGCATCACTTGGGGCTTTCCTCCCACATTAAGCTGACATGCCGTGATATAACTGGAATACTGTTAAAAGTGGCGTTAAACCCAACTCACACACTCACGTCCCAGTGACTCCCTGATCCTAGAGGTAACATGTGCCTTTGTGTCCCAGGAAGCCCATTCACCCAGGAGATCGGGGAGGGAGCTCTGGCTACTGCCCACGGAGATGGGTTGTACCGTGGCGAGGAGGACAAGCCAGCTACCTTCTTCGTGGAGGCTGGCGGGATTACTGGCGAACCCACCATACAAGTCGATGGTAAGTACAGCAGACATTGTCACATGTTTCACATATGTGGAAATCGTCATGGTGAATTAAAGTGCACATATATACTGAGTAAATAAATACTTGAAGACCAAATAATCACTAGAAGACCAAATAAACAACTGTCTGAAATTCCAGGGTTACAATATATACGTAAAGCATTAAATTGCAATGATTCAGCTTTCCACATTAAATATCAAACATAATTTTTTAATTCAGTTTTTAACCTTTTTACATTTCTTGCCATTATTGTGCCATTATTGAAAGACTGACAAATGATATTGATTCTCTAAGGTTTTAATAATTTCATGTGAAAAACTTGTTTTCATGTGTAAAAGTGACAGTGTATTATATTTTGTCTTTGTTCTGTTTTCCTAAAAGCAGATTACTAATCAGTTGTTTTTGCTGAAGTACCTGTCCCTGAGTGCCAAGAATTTATTCATGCCTGATTATGTTGTGTTTCTAAAGACAGTTATGGTATGGGGATGTGTCTTTTACGGTCACGTTGGAATAATCTAACTGCCAGGATGATATCACATCTGTGTCATTCACTGGACACTGGAAACTGGAAAGCTTCTTCCGTAAAGAATTAGGAATACATAATAATCAGGCATAGCTTGGAATTATGAATTTTACAAATTGATCACGAAAAGTCTTCTCCAGCCATGTATTTTATTATGGTGTCCTTGCAAATTATTTCCTCTGTTTATGATACTTATATATACTTATACCATATATATGACAGGAAACAGGGCGAAGTTTAGTCGTCAGCTGTACGGGTGCACATTGCATGCTCATCTCATGAAACTGATGATGATGGATTTCACTTTTACCATGTAGATTACGCTTCAGTAGAAGACATCAGAGCTATATCCCTACAGGCTGAGGCTGTTGGTATGTTTTTACCCAGGCACTTAGATGTGCAGACCAAAACCTTGCTTTGGTACCATGTCTGGCTATTGTGTTGGTTGAGGGACATTCATTGCTTCATCTTCCTGCCCATGCACAAGTTGCTGTACTTGTTACGTGACATACATTGCGCGTCTTTGCTGATCTGCATTGCATTACTTCTCACCTTTCTTTGATTCCAGGTCCTGAATATTCTTGTTCATCATGTCTGTTGAAGCTGTTTTGTTTCTCATGTTACGTTAGACCTTTGCTGTTTTCAGGGCAGTATTATGGTCCATAGGCACTTGATCATACTTGTTGTAACAGGCAGCTGAACTGGGTATTGGTTGGACATTATGGCTGTGTATGAATATTTACTTGGATGGGTGACCTCAAGGAAAGATTGTGTCTCGGTGTTGACCTGACCATGTCATCAGTACCCAGATAGTGTCCAGATCCATGCCCACAATGTCCAGGTCGCTGAACATGGGCCTTCATCTACTACAGTATTGTAGCAACTTGCTTACTGCAGTTGTATATTGTGTTACTCTGTATAATTTCTCCTCCTGTTTGTTGTTCATATGTGATACAAAATGCCATGTGCACTTAATATCAGCTGACACACATCTTGTTCAATTGAGATGTCTCTGGGGTGGATCAGTGTCATGCCTGTCCCTGGGGTGGATCAGTGTCATGCCTGTCCCTGGGGTGGATCAGTGTCATGCCTGTCCCAGGGGTGGATCAGTGTCATGCCTGTCCCTGGGGTGGATCAGTGTCATGCCTGTCCCTGGGGTGGATCAATGTCATGCCTGTCCCTGGGGTGGATCAGTGTCATGCCTGTCCCTGGGGTGGATCAGTGTCATGCCTGTCCCATGGGTGGATCAGTGTCATTCCTGTCCCATGGGTGGATCAGTGTCATTCCTGTCCCATGGGTGGATCAGTGTCATTCCTGTCCCAGGGATGGATCAGTGTCATTCCTGTCCCAGGGGTGGATCAGTGTTATTCCTGTCCCAGGGGTGGATCAGTGTTATTCCTGTCTATGTTCTGGATCAGTGTTATTTCTATCCATGTTCTGGATCATTGTTATTCCTATCCATATTCTGGATCAGTGTCGTTCCTATCCATGTTCTGGATCAGTGTCGTTCCTATCCATGTTCTGGATCAGTGTTTTTCCTATCCATGTTCTGGATCAGTGTCGTTCCTATCCATGTTCTGGATCAGTGTCGTTCCTATCCATGTTCTGGATCAGTGTTATTCCTATCCATGTTCTGGATCAGTGTCGTTCCTAGCCATGTTCTGGATCAGTGTCATTCCTATCCATGTTCTGGATCAGTGTCGTTCCTATCCATGTTCTGGATCAGTGTCGTTCCCATCTATGTTCTTGATCAGTGTCGTTCCTATCCATGTTCTGGATCAGTGTCATTCCTATCCATGTTTTTTTTTATCAGTGTTATTCCTATCCATGTTCTGGATCAGTGTCGTTCCTATCCATGTTCTGGATCAGTGTTATTCCTATCCATGTTCTGGATCAGTGTCGTTCCTATCCATGTTCATGATCAGTGTTATTCCTATCCATGTTCTGGATCAGTGTCATTCCTATCCATGTTCTGGATCAGTGTCGTTCCTATCCATGTTCTGGATCAGTGTTATTCCTATCCATGTCCTGGATCAGTGTCGTTCCTATCCATGTTCTGGATCAGTGTCATTCCTATCCATGTTCTGGATCAGTGTCATATGTAGCTAGCTGTACTTTTGCTGAATATTGTGAAAAATACCTCGAGTCATCAGCCAACCATCTTTAACTGTTTCTTACACTCCTTTGACCATATACCACAAGTCTCATGATACAGTTTCTCTATCCAATCACCTGCAGTAGGAAAGTGCCAATGTTCGTACACCCAGGACATTTATGGGGACATGAAAATACAGTATGATTGAGTTCAATGACAAAATGTTAATATTTATCATTAAGTTTGTTTTTGCACTCATCCGTTGAGGTTAGGACTGGGTAAATGTGTAAGAACATTCCTTGTGTACCAGCAGGCAGTGTAGAGGAAGCTGCTGACATGCACATCAGTCAGTCATCTGTGACGAGAACTAGCGTCACGGCTGTACATTCTCACTACGACGAAGGGGACATGATGAGGCAGTATCAAGTTGACGAGGCTGGCAATGAAATTAGGGATAGTAGGGACAAGATGTACAGGAGAAGCGATGCAGTGGATGGGGACAGTATGAGGCAGTATCAAGTTGACGAGGATGGCTTTGAAATTGAGGGTGGTGGGGACAAGATGTACAGGAGAAGCGATGCAATGGATGGGGACTTGAGACAGTATGAAATTGACGAGGCTGGCTTTGAAATTGAGGGTGGTGGGGACAAGATGTACAGGAAGAGTCAAGTTGAGGATGATGTGGAAACAACGTCGATGATTGTCAAAATGGAAGAGGAAGGGGATTTACAAGCTGCTGTGTCGTCAATCACAGCCGTCCGAACATCTGTTGTAATGGTGGAGGGTAAGATGGTGAAACTGACGCTGGTCCTAGATGTGAGGCTGTGAAATAGACACATGTAGGTGGCGCCACTAACGACGTGTTGCTTGTTGTGATGTACAGACCTAGGCCAAATAAACATCACTAAGCTTTGGTAGATATCAGTCTTTACCTTTCAGCCCACCTGCATATTTCATCAGTGTTCTTTTCAGCTTTTAGAAAGTGACTGTTTTTTTACTTTCTTTCATTGTCCGTGTGCATTATTTTCAGGGTAAGGATCAGGGACATGCAGTGATACACATTAATTATGTATAATATTTATCGTTTTGAACATTATCTTTTTTATCTTTGAATTTCCTTTGGAATCATTTGAAGGTTCACTACAGAGTACATCATCTTTTTCCGTACTACGTCAAAATATATTCAGACAAACCCTAAAATCAATGAGAGATCTGAAATGCATAAATTAAAAATTTGTCATAAAATTTAACAAAAAGTATGCAAATAGTGGTTTGATCACATAGAGTTACACCTACTGGCTATTCATTTTAGACATTAGTGTTGGAGCTGAAATTAATCATCTTATTCGCAATAAAACTTTGACAGGGAGTAATACCCTTGTAGCCGTAGCTGTGTAGCCGTAAGCCACATGAGTTGTAGCTATTAATGATTCATTAGTTACACAATTCAGCACTTTTGTGTCATTTTCTCCTGGGAAACATATCAGAAATTGAGATTGCAATGTGTACTGACATTTAGTTGCATGGATTGAGAAGCATGCTATAAACAAGCTATTATTGATTGGCTCGGTGGTAGCTGTCCTGTGGGTACATGAAGAGGGTAGTGGAATCTGTGTCCACAAGCTTCAGCAACCTAGTGATAACCAAATGATTGTTATCATGTATATTTCATGAGGTATCAATTTACCTGCCACTGTAGAAATCCTACCTTCCCTTTGTTCTGAGTTTTGATGACAGACATAGACGTCAGACAGGCAGCTTGGTGGACTGTTTTTGGAAAATATGTGTAACATTGAAATGTACATTTGACGGAAGGAAACAGACGTTCTCTCAGGAAGGTTAGTGGTACCGATCTGGTTGATAAAGGGAACGGTGTTACATTGAAATGTACATTTGACGAAAGGAAACAGACGTTCTGTCAGGAAGGTAGTGGTACCGATCTGGTTGATTAAGGGAAATTTGTCACTTCGAAATGTACATTTGACGGAAGTAAACAGACGTTCTGTCAGGAAGGTAGTGGTACTGATCTGGTTGATTAAGGAAAATTTGTCACTTCGAAATGTGTATTTGACGGAAGGAAACAGACGTTCTGTCAGGAAGGTAGTGGTACTGATCTAGTTGATTAAGGGAAATTTGTCATTTCGAAATGTACATTTGACGGAAGTAAACAGACGTTCTGTCAGGAAGGTAGTGGTACTGATCTGGTTGATTAAAGGAAATTTGTCATTTCGAAATGTACATTTGACGGAAGTAAACAGACGTTCTGTCAGGAAGGTAGTGGTACTGATCTGGTTGATTAAGGGAAATTTGTCACTTCGAAATGTTCATTGGACAACTGTGAAATCGGATCAGTGGGTCCTTATAATCCTTATAGTCTTCTAGAAACAGATTTAACAGATTAGATAGTTTATTTTTTCCATCATTTTTCAATAGTTTTCAGCTGATGAGTGTCACTGTAGTCTTTGTTTTTTCCACATAAATATCTTCTAAGGTTAGTTAGTTGTGATGTAAACTTCTCTCTCTCTCTTCCAGATATACATTTGCAGTTGTGTATTTCTTTTTCAGCTACTAATTGTAAATTTTCCTTTAGTTTGAGAAGAACTTGTCTTTTTGTAGATTTAACAATTTTCCTTCATGTACATATCTTGTTAACATTCCCTCGCTCATATTTCGTTTGTTGTTTGCAATTGTGTTGTTGTATTGTTACTTGACAAGACAATGTTCCAACATTGAAATGAGCAAGGGAGTGAAATGAATGTGTTATCTTGTCATAACTTGTCCATTTCTTGTCCATGATGTTCGGTGCATTTTGGAAGTTTATTGTATTCTTCATACAGATCTAAACATGCATTGAGGACATGTTTTTCAAATCACTCCAGAAAAATGTGATTTATTCAAGATGAAAAATTATAATTTGTAGATATAATCTTCAGTAAATTATTCTGTGAAATTGACATGAAATGCACAAGGTTTGTGACACTTTGCAGTGTCAAGAATAGATATTGACAAGATAGCCACAGCTTTTAGACTGACACAATCTTGCTGGCTTTCACTTCACCAAGTCTTCATGCCAACTGGCTCTCCCTGCTTTCAGGCCCTAACTCTATAGCTAAGTGTAGCATAGACCCCCAGCCGGGAGGCCGATTTGTCGTCACCTACGTCCCTGTGGAGACGGGGCTGTTTGATATTACTGTCAAGTGGAACGGGCGGGATATTCATGGTAACATAAATCATACAATATATACAGTGGTGGTCGGCAGGTTGTCAGTGGTAGATGATTTTGTTTAAGTTTGATGTGTTAAAAAATTCACCACCGACCATTGTTGAATTCTCTTTCTGATTAAATCCTCCTTGGGGCACTTATTGCATTTTCCTTGCTCAAGAAAATCTATATGACATAGTTGTAACCATTTTCCTTAATAAAAAATGTTACCACACAAAAAACTTCGTTTTTGTATGATATACGACCACCCTTACGGGGCCTCACCCCCAACGGCGCCTCACGCCAGGGGGAGCAACTCTCACCCAAATCACTTTCCTTATGTCATCTGTAAGAGACAGACGTGTTGATTTTTCACACAAGACAAAAATAAGAGAAATCTATCGTTCGACAAGAACCATGGCTGACCAAACTGTATGTATGGTACATTTCTTTCTTTGCAAAGGCGTAATACCTCGCATTGTGAAGTTATAGAGTTGTAATAATACGCCACGTGCACGGTACCTTTGAATTCCAATGGCCGTAATGGCGTCCATATTGTAGTTCCACGGGCTGATACATGTAACACCAAGGCCATTAAGAAACGGCTTGGGGTTTTGTTATATCATACAGCATTGGTCTACAATTTTTTCCTTTACAAAACCCAAGGTGGTGTGTTAATTCATAAACTACACTTACCTTTTTTACGGGTTTTTACACCTTAGCGCGTAACACGCCCCTTTGGTGTTATAATTATACTACACATTGGCTATTAGTATCGCGTTACAAATCGCATTCTACATTACGCCTTTGCTTCTAGTTTCACAATTTATGCACGTTTCTTTCCGATCTTTATATCGCACTGATACACGTTGATACCCTTCCCGCCCACCTCAGAAATTACGGTCTTGTTTACAAGACCTTCAAACTGTGTACGGGTTGTTCTAAGACAGGCACGAACGCTGCCGAATATGTCTGGCGGAGGACATTGCCTTTACCCCCCGGGGCCCCCAAAAGAGACAAGTTGACTTGTTCCACTTTAAAGAGGTCTATTAAAGGCGGGGGTAGATATCAGATCTACTAAGACATCCCCCCCTCCCCATCTAAAAAGGGTAAAAAAGCTGCCGAGATTGTCTCCCCCGCTCCCTCTCCGGGGGCCGGGGGAGAAGGCTCGAGGGTCCCCGTAGTAAGCACTGCACCCTCTCCTGCACTGTCTTTGGCAGACTTTTCTGCGTTACTTAAGTCGCAGATGGCGTCGATGATGGAGGAGGTAAAGTCTCAGCTCCGAGAGGAGATGCGGACCGAGCCTTCCCCGTTGTCGGCGCCGGACGCGGCTTCGAGACCTTGTGATATGCCCGGCGTCGGCCGAGGCAGGCAACTTGGTCTCGGGGACGATCTCAGACCGGGCTTCGGCGCCGGCTCGAGGTCGCTCCCCAGCGGAGGGGTGGCGGGCGCCGGCCCGTGCACTACCGACGCACAATTTTTCCCTAGCGGAGCACGACGCCTCTTCCGAGGCCGAGGCTTTCACTAGTGGATTCGTAGCCCGGAGCCAGGGGGGTTCCCTTGGTCTCGGGGACGATCCGAGACCGAGCTTCGGCTCCGGCTCCGGCTCGAGGTCGCTCCCCAGCGTAGTGGTGGCGGGCACCGGCCCGTGCACTACCGACGCACAATTTTCCCTAGCGGAGCCAGACGCCTCTTCCGAGGCCGAGGCGTCCACTAGTGGATACCCAGCCCGGAGCCAGGTTGGTTCCCTTTGTCTCGGGGACGATCCGAGACCGAGCTTCGGCTCCGGCTCGAGGTCGCTCCCAAGCGTAGTGGTGGCGGGCACCGGCCCGTGCACTACCGACGCACAATTTTCCCTAGCGGAGCCAGACGCCTCTTCCGAGGCCGAGGCGTCCACTAGTGGATACCTAGCCCGGAGCCAGGTTGGTTCCCTTTGTCTCGGGGACGATCCGAGACCGAGCTTCCCCAGCGTAGTGGTGGCGGGCACCGGCCCGTGCACTACCGACGCACAATTTACCCTGGCGGAGCCAGACGCCTCTTCCGAGGCCAAGGCTTTCACTAGTGGATACCTAGCCCAGTGCCAGGTGGGTTCCCTTGAACCTCCGGCACCTCGGCACCGGGACTCGGCCTCGGGCCGGGTGCAGAGACACGTGCGGGACAGGATTGTCCATGTACTGCCTCAGGTTGCTGCGCCCATGCCAGAGTCGGAGACACCCAACTTGACTAAGGTCAAGCAGGGCCGGCGGTTGCCCCCCCTTTCCCGTGTGCGGTGCGGAGTTGAAGGCTGCTTACATATGCTTCGAGGAGCAATATCATAATGCATGCCAACAGCTCCGTGTGTCCGTACACTCCGCGTATCTGTCGGCTGTACAGAGGGAGTTAGCGGGAGAGGGGCCGGCCGACTCTTCGGAGTTGGCCGCGCAACTAACATTATCTTGCGCGGGACGCTATTCGTAGCTGTGCATCGCAGATGTTGTGCGCTGTTATGTGCATGCGCAGGCGGTGGATGTCGGTATCTAAATACTCGACTTACACACGCCAAGACCTACTTGCTTTGCCGTATAAGAGGGTGCCACCCTCTTCCCTGGGGCTCAGCAGGCGGTCCGAGAGGCTGCTCAATTGTATACTTCCATCAAAGACTCATAAGGCCTTGTTGGAGGTACCAAGCGTTAAAACCGCGTAAGCGGGCCTCTCCAATTGTCCCCTCCTACGCTAACGCACGGGTCAGACGTCCACACCTGGTTGGAAGCCGCCGCTTCCTTCAGGTATAAGGGCGCCGTGAGGAGCAAGAGAGGCACGGGCCGGGGCAAGGCAGCTGGTCGAGGCCAACAGCTTTTTCGCGGGGCTGGGAACGATGGGTTCCCATTAGCGCCCGAAGAGCCCCGGGTGAACCCATAGTCGCAAGTTATCGGGAAAACTCATCCGCTCCTCCACTTTTCCGGGATAAAGCACACACCGGTGCCTGCTACCCGAGAGAAGGCGGAATTCCTCCGTGCCGAGGTCGACGCACTTCTTATGAAAGCTGCGATCGAACCGGGTCCCGAGGGACAGGAAAGCGAGGGCTTCTACTCGACTTGTTTCCTAGTCACCAAACAGTGATCTCAACTGTCGAGACAGGAGAATGGCTAACGTCAATAGACTTAAAATACGCCTATCTCCACATACCAATACATCCAGAGTTCAAGAAATACCTGAGGTTTTCTTTCGACGGGAGGTGTTATCAGTTCAGGGTTCTACCATTCGGGATCTCCACGGCCCCGAGGGTGTTCACCAAGCTGATGTTGATTCCCGCCCAAGTGGCCAGGTCAAAAGGTCGGTTCTGCCATCCGTACCTCGACGACTAGGTTACTAAGAGCTCTATTGCAATCCCTGAGTCAGATAGCTACACAACAAGTGATAGATATTCTGATCACTCTAGGGTGGATGGTCAATCTCAAGAAGTCAGATCTGAGCCCCACTCAGAATCTAGTCTTCCTAGTGGCTAATTTCAACACGGTGAGAGGACGTGTATCTCTGTCACAAGATATCAAGTCCCTTAAGCGCAAGTCACACTGCTCGTACATGGCTCCAGTTACTGGACAACATGGCGGCGACAGTGGATTTGGTCTGGCGGGCGCGCTTGAGAATGAGTCCCATTCAACAAGCACTCCGTCGACTTTGGGCGAACTCGGAAGATCTCGAGACTGTGCTCGAGACTCCGTAGTGGCTCATTACACACCTCCAGTGGTGGACCGAGGTCGGGAATCACTCCCGTTCCGTCTCTCACAGTTCAAACAGCGCGTCACTCTCCGGCTGGGGAGGCGTTCTGAATGATCACACTGCCTCGGGACTATGGTCCCAGCAGGAGATCAAACTGCATATCAATGTGCTAGAACTGAGAGCGGTCAGGTTGGTGTTCCAACGCTTCCCGAATCTGCTTCGTGGCCAAGTGGTTCGTCTAGAGATGGACAACCAAACGGCGATGACTTACATCCGGAAGCAGGGGGGAACGGCGTCTCCGTCGCTTCGACGAAAGACGTGGCAGTTCCTACTATAGTGCGACTCTCACGATATCAGGGTGCTACCTGTTTATCTCCCGGGGGTGGACAACGTCCGTGCGGACGCTCTGTCTTGCCGGATCCTCGCTCCTCACGAGTGGAGGCTCGACCCGGGGATATTCGGGATTTTCTCCCTGTTATACAGGTCGTTACAGGTGGATCTGTTTGCGTCTGGGTTAAATAACCAGACACCAACGTTCTGCTCCCGAGTCCACGACCCGAGGTCGGTGGCACCGGACGCCTTTCAGCTAGATTGGACGGACAGTTCTGTGGGCATTCTCCCCAGTACCTCTGATTTCCAAGGTCCTGTCTCAGCTAGGCACTCAGCCTGCGCGACTAATTGTGCTCCTGGCACCTCTTTAGTCGGCGCAGAGTGGGTTTCCAGTAATACTCAGGTTTCTGGCTCAGCCTCCTGTTATATTACCTTTACGACCGGACCTCCTATCCCAGAACGGGGCCCTCCACCCGAATCTCAGGATTCAATGGGTGGCTTGGCCACTGTCAGGAATCGCCTCCAGAAGAGCGGTATTCCTGAACGAGTTGCAGACACAATACTGGCTTCGCGGAGGGATTCGACAAACGTTCAGTACGATAGATAGGCCTGCTATGCGCCCAGGTGTGTCGATAGAGGGATTGCAGATCTTTTTTCTGCAGATCTCGTATCCGTGCTTGAGTTTCTCCAGTCGCGACTAGATGACGGCCTGGCCGCATCAACAGTCCGAGGGTACTCTACAGCTATCGCAGCTTTTCACGTCCCTGTCGACGGGGCACTTCTGGGTGCACACCCATTAGTGCAGCGCTTTTTAGCAGGTGTGGACAGGATCCGACCGCCAGTCCGGCGGATCAGTCCCCCTTGGGACTTGTCAATCATTCTAGATTGGCTGTCCGGTCCTTCCTTTCGGGATCTGTCGTCTCTCTCTCTTCAGCTGTTGAGCTGGGAGACGGCGTTCCTTGTGGTGGTAACGTCCGGCAGACGGGTAGGCGACATTCGTGTTATGTCAGCCGATCCCAAAATAACTGTCTCCCATGGGGTCGATAAATATCACCGGGACAGTCAGTTTTCGTCTACCGGACTATTACCGTCCTAGGGTCGCACACGATTCCACGCTCCTATTGAGCTACCCGCTCTTTCACAGCCTTCCTCGTCGGGGACCACTGCAAGACATGCTCATGTCTTGGATGTCCGCACGACTCTCAAGGCCTATATCAGCAGAAATATGGGTGTCCGTAAGGATAACCAACTATTTTGCTGTTACTGCGGTAGGAAGGTTGGCTCACCTGCGAGTAAACAATCTATCTCGAGGTGGATAGTTTCAAACATTTGTACAGCGTATACGCTTACAGGCAGGGACCCCCCTACCAGGTTGAAGGCTCATTAGGTTAGAGCAGTGGCTGCGTCAAAAGCGTACGCCGCGGCTCTGCCCATTGAGCAGATCTGCTCCGCGGCTATTTGGAGCCAGCCGAGCACGATTCATCAAACCTTACCAACTCGACAAACACTCAAGCGAGCGTACTCGGTTTGGTCAGTCAGTTCTCCGAACTGGGCAAAGTTCTAATCTCTAGCTGATTGAGCATTCGAGATTTTAGACAGTCTTCCGGTTATACTGCTCAGTAATGGTCCGGATTTTATCTTCTGCGGTCGATAAATATCAGTCCTTACTACTCGATAATACTCGTATTTTGCGCACGCACTCCTTCGATCCTCGGGGACCCTCTGGCCTAGCTCAGCGCTGGTTATGGTCTCTCGTGATCTACGCCCTTATATCACTTGTTCAAAAAAGTGTGGGGGGGTGGGAGGTGTTTCGAGTTCTCAACTTATGACAAGCCGCAAAAACAGGCTTTATCATAATATATGGTCGACCACGCCCTGTCTCTAGCCCCCGCCTTTCGACGGTGGTGCCTCACGATAAGGTTGGTTCCATTTATTGAACTCAATATTTTATTCTGTTGAATAATCAAATACGATGTATTTATTTACGCCTGTTGCTGACGGATGCCACTTCCTAGATTATCTTTGGGAGTCTGTCTTGATGCAATAAGTGCCCCAAGGAGGATTTAATCAGAAAGAGAATTTTACAAACCTGTAGAGGTTATGAATTCTCTGATGAAATCCTCCTTGGGGCACGGCCACCCACCTCCCCACATTCCGTCAGCATTTGACATATGGAAAGTGATTTGGGTGAGAGTTGCTCCCCCTGGCGTGAGGCGCCGTTGGGGGTGAGGCCCCGTAAGGGTGGTCGTATATCATACAAAAACGAAGTTTTTTGTGTGGTAACATTTTTTATTAAGGAAAATGGTTACAACTATGTCATATAGATTTTCTTGAGCAAGGAAAATGCAATAAGTGCCCCAAGGAGGATTTCATCAGAGAATTCATAACCTCTACAGGTTTGTAAAAATTTTGAAGATTATATTTTGTGTGTTAGTTTTGATGATGTTTTTGAAATATGCTTAAATATAATTTCTTTCTTTTTTTGTCAGAATACTTTACTTTATCAGGATCATCTTTTTAGATTTTACAATTATTGAACTGAACAACACAAGTTTTTAGTTTAAAATGTTTCAGTTGATGATAGAACTGTTTTGTGGTATAATTAGATGATTGATTGAACGTATGTATTTTACAGAACTTGTGCTCATTGGTATCAGGAGGATAAGGGGGATAACTCTTGTCACTGTTATTATGAAACTGACATGTTTGATTGAAGCACTTTCTTTGTCACAAGACTTAACTCTCTGCACTCTCAAATGAGTTTGTTTGAATAATTCACCTTGTGCCATTCAATGTGTCTTTGTCTTTGCAATGAGCTGTGTAGAATAGATTTCATTGCACTTCTCTCAGAATCTTTGTCTGTGCTAAGGAAATAGTTATTCTATTGGAACTTGTTAACATACGCTTATCTGAAAGTAACAGATTTTTAAGAGAATTTTAATTTACTTCATCTGGAATTAGTCGATTTTATTTATTTTTTTGTAGTTGAGTTGGTTTTTTCATATTTGATATTTGTAGAGTGCTAAAACTAGCAATAGTTTATAGAAAATAAAAATGTTTTCCTTGTGCGTATTTATTGAAAGATTTCAGCTCTAGGGATATACATGTGTTGAATGTTTTCCGTTTCTATTTACAATACAAAAATCTGTTTTTGAAAATAAGTTTTATTCACTTGCTCCTTTATATGAAAATTGTATTTGTCTGTTTTTGGATGTCATTCAGAGTAATCATGCTGATGCCAAAAACCTACCACCTTGAGATTTCAAGATGAAGAACGCAACCCAGCACCTTGTCAAAATAAATGAATAAATTACATACCAAAAGATAAAAGTTGACAATTTTTCATATATTTGTGACAGATTAATACTGAACTAATATTTGATTTTCAATCACTGATATTTCATGTCAGCCCTCCCCTTTGTTTCAACCATAATCAACAAATTATCCATATTGTAGGTAGCCCATTCCACCCTCGTATCGTTGATGCACGCAAGGTCCGAGTGATTGGCGGCTGGCAGCACTATATGGACTCGAACGAACGTATCCACCTGGTGGTTGGAGAGGAGAAACACATCCCATTTGAGACGGCCGAGGCAGGACCAGGTGATAATTAATTGAAGCTTACAAAGAAACAACTTAACAATTTAATGCTCTATATGACGTCAGAGATGCGAAACATCATCGACAGCTGTTCGTGTCAGGTCATTTATTCTCTATGGGTATATTTCTGCTTCACTGTCATGCTTCAATTTGTGACTGGGGATTTATTAGGTGACGAAATTCACAAATTGTGTGATAAAGTATTATCTTATTTTATCTTATCTTAAGGGGAAGCAATGAGGAATATTTTTGTTTTGTTATTTAGTGAGATAGATGACAATAACAGTTATATTGTATACTGTAGGAAAATTAATTTTTGTAAATCAGAAGACCAAGTTAATAATTAACATTCTTACATGAACTACCTCATTTCAGGCAAGTTGACAGCGGAGGTGCGAGGTCCTAGCGGGTCCATCGTGCCGTGCACTGTGGACGACAGCTACAACGGCAAAAGCACCGTCATCTTCACCCCTAGAGAAGAAGGTGGGCCTACGTCCACTATTCTGTGTGATAGCATTTGATGGGGAAACAGGGGGCGTGAGGTGTGGCTGTATGTTAGCATTTGATGGGGAAACAGGGGGCGTGAGGTATGGCTGTATGTTACATTTGATGGGGAAACAGGGGGTGTGAGGTGTGGCTGTATGTTAGCATTTGATGGGGAAACAGGGCGTGAGGTGTGGCTGTATGTTAGCATTTGATGAGAAAACAGAGGGTGTGAGGTGTGGCTGTATGTTAGCATGTGATGGGGAAACGGGGCTTGAGGTGTGGCTGTATGTTAGCATTTGATGGGGAAACAGGGCGTGAGGTGTGGCTGTATGTTAGCATTTGATGGGGAAACAGGGGGCGTGAGGTGTGGCTGTATGTTAGCATTTGATGGGGAAACAGGGCGTGAGGTGTGGCTGTATGTTAGCATTTGATGGGGAAACAGGGCTTGAGGTGTGGCTGTATGTTAGCATTTGATGGGGAAACAGGGCGTGAGGTGTGGCTGTATGTTAGCATTTGATGGGGAAACAGGGGGCGTGAGGTGTGGATGTATGTTAGCATTTGATGGGGAAACAGGGGGCGTGAGGTATGGCTGTATGTTACATTTGATGGGGAAACGGGGTGTGAGGTGTGGCTGTATGTTAGCATTTGATGGGGAAACAGGGCGTGAGGTGTGGCTGTATGTTAGCATTTGATGGGGAAACAGGGCATGAGGTGTGGCTGTAAGTTAGCATTTGATGGGGAAACAGGGGGCGTGAGGTGTGGCTGTATGTTAGCATTTGATGGGGAAACAGGGGGCGTGAGGTGTGGCTGTCTGTAGCATTTGATGGGGAAACGGGGCGTGAGGTGTGGCTGTATATCAGCATCTGATGGGGACATGTTTTGGGGGGCAGTGAGATGTGGCTGTATGTCAGCATCTGATGGGGACATGTTTTGGGGGGCAGTAAGATGCAGCTGTATATCAGCATCTGATGGGGATATGTTTGTGGGGGCCGTGAGGTGTATATAATTGTGTACCATGTTGATTATTCAGTTTTGCTTGACAACAGCCTAAGGATATATACCGAAGCATCACGATTACAATATGATAAGGGAATCATTAACCGTAAATTATGTCAACTTTGTAGGCTATAGTAGTTGAAGCATTGGCTCTTCATGCCAAAGGCTAATCCAATTCTTTACATGGGTACAGTGTGTAAAGCCTATGTGGCTGGAATGTTGCTAATAGTGACATAAAATCATACTCAGTCATTGTTTGTTTGTGAGGTAGCTGAGGTTGGCTATAGAACAATTTACCTTTCTATGACAACCATCACATTTATCTAAAAGGTTGAAGATTGATAATAGTCATGTGGCAAACTTTCAGGCAACCAGACGTTTTGAAAGTTTTGAGTTGTTTTACAGAACAAATAACAATCAGTGTCCTATCAAATTTCAGAGCTAAAACTGTGGTTATGATACACAGACTAGCAATGAATACATCGATTGTGATAATTAGACCATAACACCACTTCATTTAACATCTGTGATTCAGGTCATCATAACATCCACCTGAACTGGTCGGACCATCCTCTGTCCGGTTCTGCATTCTCCGCCTTTGCTACTGGGGGCTTCCATGACATCACCAAGATCATCCTCTCTGGCCGGGGACTGAAGGAGGCTACAGTCCGAGAAGAGGCCAAGTTCTTCATTGATGGCTCCCAGGCTGGCAGAGGTAGGAGGCCATCACAGTACCGATTTTCTTCAGTATAGTGCGCACTTTTTTTCCAAAAAACACAGCTGTGTAGAAGGGGGTGCACATTATACACGAATTAATGAGTTTTGATGTTTTTTGCCCCATGGAAAGACATTACCGTGAGCACGTAACACCGGAAATACCATGTCAACAATTCCATACTGAAGTTCGCAAATTATTCATGTAATTACACTGTCTGGCTATGAAAAGTGTTCTTTGTATATCTGGACTTATGTTTGTAACTTATTTCATTAATTTTATTCAAAATTCCTTTTAATATTGTTTTAATTAATTTCGGCGAAATCGTGTGTGAAGCGATCGAAAGATCGCACAACTCACCGTTATTAACAGCAACCACGGTCAGATTACCGCTATTGACGCCTTGAAACAAACTTTAGTTGACAGAGAATGGATACATATATCATAAATGCCATACTTTGATTCGTTAAAAGTCATATTTGTTTTTGTTCGACAATTCTATGTCAACACGTAATTCTCGCGATCACGCGATCACTTGCACAGGAGCCTTGACGGTGACTGGTCAGACTGGTTCCATGTAAAAAATAATCCCCAGCAATAGCGATCAGCTGCTTTGCTTAGGGTTATTATTATTTTAAATATGTTTAGTAAAAGCTGCATCTAAATTAACAAGATATTGGAATATATTATTCCTGATTAAAAAAATAGTTTCAGATACAACTTTTACCGATCCTTGCATTAAAATACTGTAAAGTTATATCACTGGGTGTGTCTTTGCCGGACTTCGCTGTCTGGGAGGGAAATACATCTGAGCGGGAAAATAAACCCCTTAAACCCCACCATGAAGAAAACAAAACAGACTGCACGTGGATTTCTGATTGGGAGATTATATCCCTTATATCCTGCTTCAGAGCAAATAGCCACACATTGTTTATGAATCAATGAAAGTCACATGACCAGGCACAAGTTCAGCTCTACTCAGATCAATCGAACAGCTGGCTTCTATATTTAGCAATGGCAGATTGAACCATGTCGGCAGGATAAATCCGTTATAGCAGTATCAGGAGGTGTATATGTGGTTTTATGTGTCCTGTATCCAGTTTTGTACCATCAGCCGGAGGCTTCAACTTATAATGTACCTCATGAAGATATGAGCATATATACCTTAATAAATAACTGAAACAATGCCGGGCTAAAGCTCAAGATCAATTGTGTAGTAATCTGGCCATTACTAATAAGCCTATCTACACGGAGACAACATTTGGCACTCGTCACTTGTGACAATCTTATGACCTAGAGCGGAGTTTGATCCCCTTGAAGATGATGTTCTGATCCTTTTTAACTGAAATATTTTTTAGTTTATTATCATATGTTTTGCAAGGAATTCATGTTTTCAAGTATTGTTTTCCTTGAATCACTGAATGATTTTATTTGTGAATTTAGCAATGGGTGTTATTAGTGGGTTTACTTTCCATGCTTTATTGTGTAATGAATATCAGCTGTGTTGAAATTGTAAGGAGTGTATCTAGATATTGGAAGATGTTATTTATATGCAGGTGAGCCCCAGGTGCAGCTTACAGGAGTAAGGGCAGAGGTCAACGTCATCACGTCGCCACTTGGCGGCGGCAAGTACAGATGTACTTACATTCCTGTCATCCCTGGAGCGTATCTCCTCCACATCACCTGGAATGGCCGACAGGTCAAGGGGGCTCCATTCAAGGTCAACGTCATTGGTGCTTTCTACCCAAACAAGGTTGCTGTGAGCGGTGAAGGTTTAAAGGGAGGTCTTTTGGGTCGTGACCTTGACATCAGAATTGACACAAGGAAAGCAGGGCCAGGTAAAGAATGGTTTCAGCTTTGAGTCGTATTCCAGATTTCTTGATAATCTTATGAGACCAGCTGAGTGACTCAAGATTCATATTTTGGGGTTAGCTCATCATCTGGCTTACAAGGAGATATCTTGTTTGATTTTAAAGAAAAATAACCTCTAGATCTAGGACATCAGAAAAACTCCCATGTCCTGCAATCCGTATTATATCACTACTCACTTCATATGATGCTCTTCATGTATCCAGGTGAGCTAACAGCATTCTGCAGTGGTCCCAACAAGGTGGCCTACTGTGACCTCGAGGACAACAGGGATGGCACCTTCCGTCTCTTAGTCAAGGCTCAGGAACCAGGAAGACATGTTCTGCAGGTCAAATATGGCGGCGAGCATGTTCTAGGTGTGTACACTTTCTGGCGAGGAGTGGCAGTCGGGTTGTTTGTGTTTTGTAACTTTCACTTACTGTTGAAGATTTATTTCAAGAAACACTTTCCCCAGACATTAATTGTATGATGATTGGAATCATATTTGAGGATGCTGGGTTCTTAAGGAGACTTTAATGATCCAGTGTGCAAATATAGGAACTAGGTCAAAGTGTCAATCCTTTGTAAATCCAAGTATTTATAAACAAGATAGTTTTGAATGTGTGATGTTTGTATTACTGATTTGTTGTCAGGAAGCCCCTTTGTTTTCCGAGTATCTGCACAACCAGATGCCAGCAAAGTGCGCGTGAGTGGGCCCGGCGTGGAGCATGGTATCCTAGCAACCTTCCAGTCCCGCTTTATTGTGGAGACCCGCGGCGCTGGTGCCGGACAGCTCATGGTCAGGATCAGAGGACCTAAAGGTATGGACACTTCGTCTCACCAAACTTTATCTCAATTTTATTGCTTTACCCTTATCAATTTTCAAAAGATATTGTTTGAAAACTGACTGTATATTTTTGTTCAGATTTTAAAAACAAGCATACAGCATTGTTCCTTGTGCTTGAGACATTTCCTGAAAAAAATCTTATGGGGACATTAGTGATTTGTATATTAAATTATCGAGATACAGTGAATATGAACTGTTTCATCATTTCAGTCAGTCAACATTTTAGTGAGCAACTGACCACGAAGACATTAACTCTAGAGATACAATAAAAGTTTTGATTTATATACTCCTGATGAAAAGAACAATAGGTGAAAGAAGCATGCATACTTGTAGTCAGCTTCGTCCACTGTCAAATGTAGTTGCCAAGTTGAGTACCTTAGGCATGCCAGAATCTATGATACAGGTTCCACTCCCAGATTCCTACTAAATACGATTGTTTGCTTGTCAGCATCACACCCTTAATCGTGGGTGGGGGCGGTCGGGCAGCCTAGTGGTTAAAGCGTTTGCTCCTCACGCCGAAGACCCGGGTTCGATACCCGACATGGGTACAATGTGTGAAGCCCATTTCTGGTGTCCCCTGCCGTGATATGGCTGGAATATTGCTAAAAGCGGCGTAAAACCATACTCAGTCAGTCAATCAGTAATCGTGGTAGGCACCAAATGAAAATCTTAAAATCTACATTACTTACAGCATTCCTCCTACATATAGGTGTCATGCCGTGATGCAGGTGAAATACTAATAAAACAGGCAACTGTTTTATGCACTGTATTTCATTTTCCAGGGGCGTTCCAAGTGGAAATGTACAGAGATAGCCAAAAGGATAGGACGATTCTCTGTCGCTTTGATCCAACGGAGACTGGGCTGTATATCATCCATGTGAAGTGGTCAAACGTGGATGTGCCGGGCAGTCCGTTCCAAGTGCACATTGTGGACACTCAGCTAGAGCTGGAACAAGTCTTGCAAGAACAGTCCTACTCAAGCAACACACTACCCAGCTCACGCAGTTACAGTCAGTGGAGGGAGGAGTTTTAAAAAACTTTTAAAAAAATTCTATATAATTTAAAATGATTTCTGATCAAAAGAAACAAATTAATATCAGCATAGATAACAAATTTAATTATGATTTACGTTATATTTGTTTTTCAAATCAAAATTTTTGAAAACATTTATGAAATGAAAATTATGGAACCACATCTTCATTAGACTATGCAATGTATATTTTCAGATTGAAATAATCCTCCAGGGAAATGTATGAACAAATGTTCGTTACCATGGTATCTAGATCTGAATTTATCATTTCCATGACAAAAATATTTCATATTTGTATTTTTATAATTCAACATATTGTTCTACATCTCGTTTGTTCCTTGTTCAATATGTTGTGAATAATGATCAAATGTAATGTATATATGTGTCCGTTTATGAACTGCAAATGACTGTGGTATAGTGTATTTTTCTATTTCCATTGTTTATCTTCAGTGCTGGCAACATCGTCATGTTTTGCATGTACTTAAATGACTCATTGTTGCTGATATCAAGCATGTGATATTTCATACACCACACTTCAATGATGAGATTATAATCTGTACTCATTCCCATTACTGGGTGAAAGGGAAGGCTTCAATATCTTTTTATACATTCATTATTTCTTAATTTTCTATTCTTTGTCCACGTTTTCTATCATTCATCATGTCATTTGGCTGCAAGAACATTTCCATTAGAAATTTGTCCCTCATACAGCAAAATACCGTGCAGACTATAGAGAAGTGATCATGAAATACTCTGTAGTTTAGTGTTGAAATTGATCAGAATTTGTTAGATAGAAGCAAGTTGGCCTTATGTGCTGAGGCAATATTGATACAGACTTAATACACAATTTATTAGAAATAAGCGATTTGGCGTTCTGTGCTGAGGCGATATTGATACAGACTTAATACACGATCATTGAGCAAATAGAGTATCATATGTCTGTTGGTAACCAAAGGTGACAATATGTTGCTATGACGGCTGAGACCACCGGGTGTAACATCAATGATAATGATGCATAGTCATAATTAACCTGTAATTTGCATATATTACAATCATGTATTCAAGAATTGTACATTGTGGATGAGTGACTGTAGAATAAAACAGATATAGTAGCCAAAAGTATTTATTTGTAACAGATTTATTTCTTGTACAATGTTAAAGCTCTGGATGACTAGTCTAAGCATAGATGTAAATGAGATCTCTTTTGTACATAACATAGGCATTTGTCACTACTGCTACAATATCAAATATTTTTCATAATTTAGAGGATGATTCAGTTGCTTCAAAATATAATGAAATCAATTCTCTTGTGATACACACTTTTCTTTCAAGTCTGATATCGTATATTGGTGATAATTTGCTTTATTATTGACTGTTCCGTAGGCATGGTTTTTATATCAGCATAATTGTGTCATTAATCTTTGATATTATATAGCAGACTAAGCATACAGTGCTAGAGGTCTTATAAATACTTGACACAGATTGGTTGTATGTTATGCTAGGCATGGCTGTATCTGTCATAATCAATAAACTATAATTCATATAAGCATGTGTTGTATTTTATTACGACATCAGCACCTGCTGTGGTTTACTATAAAGACAAAAGCTGCGTTTGTTTAATCACTTGCTTGACGTGTCTCCTACTTGTAATAAAGAGGTTATTGTTCCATAAATCTTATCCTTACTAAAAATGTTTTCATACAGTGTGTTTACTGCTATCTATCCTTCCGTTTTTGTACAGATATTATTTATGAAAGTAAGAAGTGAAAGGCGCCCTGACATCGTTGCCAGAACACCTCTCACACACAATGCATATAAAATTCTACCCGAGACCCCCATGCTGCAACTGAACAGTGGCAAAATCCCGCTACCCGCTAATTTACGAGACTGACAAAGTCTACTATCTTCGTTCTCTTTGTCAGTACATACCTGTGAAATCCAATGTACAGATGCTTAGGGAGGGGTCTCTAAAAATTCTTGAAAAAAAAAATAACTATGCTTAAGACTGTTGAAAAAAGGGAATTGTCTGCAACAAAAATAACATTGTTGCAAAGCATTATTCTTTTAAAAAAATCAGGCTCATAGCTTTAAAAAACACACTAGTTCTGCAGCTGAAGCTTAAACATAACTAATCTAAGTGAGTGCCCCTATTAAGTGAGTTCCCTTATTAAGATAGTGCCCCCATTAAGTGAGTGCCCTTATTAAGTGAATGCCCTTATTAAGTGAATGCCCTTATCAAGTGAATGCCCTTATTAAGTGAATGCCCTTATCAAGTGAATGCCCTTATTAAGTGAATGCCCTTATCAAGTGAATGTGAATAATGAATTTGTTGTGACATTGCAGAGGAAATTCAGTTATTTAATTTAACTAGTCATGTGTGGATTCGAAATACTTGTTATTGACAGCAAAATAGCAGCAAATTAAAAAATAAAACATTCTGCGAACTTGATTCGTATTTCTGTGCTCACACTGAGAGTGGTGTTGGCATGTTCATGTCGACACAATATTTGAAATTATCAGCACAGATAATTAAACAATCACTTCTGTGGGTATTCTAAATGTTTTGTCCTCACAGCACGACAAATGAGAATAGAGAAACAAAATATTCAGTGAACTTTGTAACATTTCTGTACACACGTCACATGTACACCAGTACATTCTATGTCCGCTTCAATCACTTTCATCCCATTTCTTCACCGACATCAAATGTGGCAATGTGGTGGCACAACTGCAATACTTTCAGCACAACACTATTCATGATGGGATTTGAAACAATTATATTACAGAGAAGAAACGAAACATGTCAACAAATTCATGATTTGTAACAACTTTTGATGATTTTGTGCACTCAGTTGTGTGTTGTGCCATTTCCCAGAAATGTAGGAAATGTGTGATAAACTGATAGATTACCGCAGATTAATAGTCATAACAATACTAATGTGAGGATGCAAAATGTTTCTAATACACAACAGAAACCAGTCAAGTAGAAAAACAACACATTTAGCTAACCTTGTTACATTCTTGTACACAACAAACAACACATAGACAGGTAACTTCTATGTCCGCCTCAATCAATACAATCACATTACATTTGACAGTTTAAATAAATATGTCACACTTACAAGTTTACACAATGTCATGTTTATTTTATTTCCTATGTGAGGGCGTTATAAATAAGTGACTTCTTGGAGTCAGTCATGGTGATGTCCACCCCGCTGACCACCTTCATGTTGACTGTGTAGTAATCTGGCCGCCCAACAACAAACATGGGGAGAAGAGACTCCCTCCACTCAACATCCAACTTGGCCAAAACAATCTCCCTGTCAAGATCGATGAAGGCGAGTCTCCCCCTCCCCACATCCAGCACAACGCCATAGTGGAGGGTGGCCTGTGTGCCGGGTGTGTCAGACATTGTGTTTGTGTAACACTCCCCCCGCTCCCCCTGCTGATACACCCTGGTACAGAGACTCCCCCGGTGTGTGCCACAGCTCCATACACGGACACACCAGGAGCGGCGCTGTAGACAAACATAACAGTCACTGTCCACCTGGCTCTCCTCCCCCACACCCATCTCCAGGACAGGCCACCCCAACCATCCACCCTCCACACCCACCCTGGAGTGGGTCTCCCAGTATCGTGGTGTGGGGTGGGCAGGGGTGACATTAGAGGGGGGTGGAGGAAGGGGGATGGGGGTGGAACTACAGGTGCCGCGGTATGTCTGTAACCTGCCACTGTCTCTGTGTCTCCGTAACCTGCCGCTGTCTCTGTGTCGTGTGGCGGACGGCGAGTTGACCAGCTCACCGTCTGTAGTTACGTGGCACCAGCCTGTGTTGGCTCGAGCAGCGTCCAGTTGTAGTTTAGGACCTGGAAATATACATTTTGTTTACAGTTTACCAAATTTCCTGACTTCAGATAACAAATTAGACATTTTATTGTGAACCTCGTTTCAATGTTTACAAAGCACCGCACTGAACGATCGGCTGCCATTTTCATATCTGTTCATAATTAGTGTGGCTAAAATACGAATAGTTTCGCTGTAAAAATACTTGTATGGGTATTTAAAATGTTTTTCATGCATTTTTGTATGGATTGACAATGAAATAAAATCTGCATAAAACATTTTGTCAGAAACTGTTAGTTAAGCTGGTCTGCTGTCAGTAGTCAGAAATAGACACTTATAAATTGCTGCCGGAAAACGCATAGGTATCTTCATTATTTCACGATGAAACTATCATTGTTACTATTCTAAACTCTTCTTGTACAATTTTGTAAACAATTAGTTGGAAAAAGCTGTTGTTTGACGACATTTTTTACACTTGTGTGTTCGACAGACACAGTGTGAACAGGTAACTTCTACGTCCGCTTCAGTCACTGGCCACAGTTTCAGCACACTCGCTGGACGGGAGGATGTCGCGTTATGTGTTGTGGCTGGGCCATGTATTTGTGAATTATTTCACACATTGCATAGTTTTATGATGTATTTTTCAAATTGAACAGTTGTTCATACTTCTCTACACAGTTCGTTACATATTCCTCAACAAAAAGACACTGATACTGACCATGGATGACTGTACGATCATTACTATAGATATTAACATGTTCGTCAATGGGTCAACCTACAGCTTAATTAATGAAACATCCAACATGCTTATTTCATTGTAAATGGCTGAACTGCTGTCCACTAACTTTATCCTTATTCATATTCAACTCATTCAAGTTACTTATAATGGTTATAACTGTAAACTTTCCCCCTTATATATTGATGAAGCGTTTTCAGTCTGAATTCTCTTCACTAAATTATACTATCTGCTTCTCGGGGTAGGTAAAATGACTTATTATATGAGGGTATATTTCGTTACATATTTTTACTGCTTAAGCATATTATTCATTGCAGCGTATCAACATCTTTAGAAGCTCCTGTTGCAAGTGTCAGCTTCCATCGTACCGTTAACATTGACATTAAACAGTCTGACACTGGTAATGAGAGGCATCAGTGCGACATCACGGCAGGACCGGACCAGTGAAGTTCAAGTTAGGTTACGTTTGTCGTAAGAGGCGACTAACGGGATCGCAAACAAACAAAATCAGCTATATATATATGAGTAAGTGAGATAAACATTAACCTCGCATCGGCATTGTTTCAGCCATATAGCGACCTATACATATGAGTGGCACTTTATCTTAACTGAAATGTTAATATGATTAACTTGTGTTGTGATCTTCCTGGATGACAAATCGTGTTGTAATTTAACCCCGAGCCTGAGGTAACCTTATCTGCCTTTTAACGATTTTGAATTTGACTTGTCGCCCTACACAGAGCTACGGGCTGTTCAACAGTTCTTATTCGGAACAAACCACTAACAACCCTGCCATAATGTACATGAATCGTAGTGTCAAGAAAACTGAAACACTATTCGCTTCTAAAACCACTTGGCTTCAAATATTTATATACTTTTTGGGTTGGAATCATCGAGGGGATATGGATGTTTGGCTGAGCACAATGGCAGACAACAAATGTTTACCCTTCGTTGGCCTTTACTTTGTTAAACAAGTAGATAGATTTTTGCACAATCTAAAATATATACTCGTATATGAAGGGAAGTGTCTCAGGAAGTGAATCATGTTAACTTTGAATTTGCCGTTACATCAGGACGCATGCACTTTGCTGGCGCATAGAAAGCGCGGTGTCGACGACGGGGCACTTTTCCGGTGCACCAGGTTTATGTTGGCTCGTGGGACACCCTGTATTCCAGCAGGTGTTGTATCAGGGTAGCTACTTTGCTCTGGCGATATAGAAGCTTACCCGGGCCCACCTACTCGTGAAGAGGTTCAAAGCACTATCCTCGAAGAGATTTACGCCGTCACATCTGAGCTTTGTACTGTCAAATCAGATCTTAGTAGTCAAGTTGGTTCAGTCAAGTCGGACGTCCAGACACTATCAGCCAAGTGTGGACAGATCGAAAGTCAACTAGCCTCTACTCAGTCGGACTTGAACGCTCTCCAGCAGACAAACAGCATGACGACAAGGATACGGTCGACAGCATACAGAACAAGATGTCTGATGTCGACGATGACTCGATAGATTTTACTTCTCGATGACAGCATAAAGGCTAAGACGATAGAGAAATCTGACGTTATCCGTGCTCACGTCTTGGGATCCAGCGTGGCAATCCGTGAACTATCGGTCTGGTGATAAAGTCGAGACTTTAAAAGCCAGGCCTGTAATGAAGGAGGGTGGATTTGGCGTCTCTAACTATCTCACATTTCGCCAACGTTACCGCCTTTAGGAACTCGCAAGAAGAGGATTAAAAGGGTATTTCAAGCAAGAGGAACTGATAACAGTACGAAACCAACGTGAGACGGAACAGGCACCCAACACATCGGAGACGGGATCATTGACCTCACGGCGTCCGTCCGTACGTGCCAGCCGTCGAATTGATAGACGGCGAACCGACAACACTTCAACCAGCCAGGACAGCGGACAAAGCCTTTTCCACAGGAGCTATTTCCAGACGACACCGGTGAAATTGACAACACAAGTTCATGTGTCAATTCAAAACGTCTCAAAAGAATCCACATTTCTTTGTATATTGACATGTAACATGAATGGACTTTCCAGTAAACTTTCACTTCATGGCTTTCTATTTATTCACATACATTTGACATGCTAGCAAGATAGCAAGATATGCTATGTACAAGAATACACCCAGTAACTTGTCCTGTGTGTAAAGGATGGACAAAATCAATACACCTAGTACCTTGTGTTTTGTGTAAAGGTCGGCCGACATCAATACACCCAGTACCTTGTCCTGTGCTTAAAGTGCGGACAATATGAATCCACCCAGTACCCTGTCCTGTGTATAAAGGGTGGACAACACCAATACACCCAGTACCTTGTGCTGTGCTTAAAGTGCGGACAATATGAATCCACCCAGTACCTTGTCGTGTGTTTAAAGGGTGGACAACACCAATACACCCAGTACCTTGTCGTGTGTTTAAAGTGCGGACAACATCAATACACCCTGTACCTTGTCGTGTGTTTAAAGGGTGGACAACACCAATACACTCAGTACCTTGTCGTGTGTTTAAAGGGTGGACAACACCAATACACCCAGTACCTTGTCCTGTGTGTAAAGGGTGGACAACACCAATACACCCAGTACCTTGTCCTGTGTTTAAAGTGCGGACAACATCAATACAGACAGTACCGTGTATTGTGTGTAAAGTGTGGACAACATCAATACACTCAGTACCTTGTTCTGTGTGTAAAGGGTGGACAACACCAATACACACAGTACCTTGCCCTGTGTTTAAAGTGTGGACAACATCAATACACTCAGTACCTTGTCCTGTGTTTAAAGTGCGGACAACATCAATACAGACAGTACCGTGTATTGTGTGTAAAGTGTGGACAACATCAATACACTCAGTACCTTGTTCTGTGTGTAAAGGGTGGACAACACAAATACATCCAGTACCTTGTCCTGTGTTTAAAGTGTGGACAACATCAATACATCCAGTACCTTGTCGTGTGTTTAAAGTGCGGACAACATCAATACAGACAGCACCGTGTATTGTGTGTAAAGTGCGGACAACATCAATACACTCAGTACCTTGTTCTGTGTGTAAAGGGTGGACAACATCAATACACTCAGTACCTTGTTCTGTGTGTAAAGGGTGGACAACATCAATCCACCCAGTACCTTCTCCTGTTTTTACAGTGCGGACAACATCAATACACACAGTACCTTGTGTTCCGCGTAAAGGGTGGACAACATCGATACACCCTTTACCTTGTCCTGTGTGTAAAGGATGGACAACATCAATACACCCAGTACCTTGTGTTGTCTGTAAAAGGGTGGACAGCATGAATACACAACGTACGTTGTCCCGTCTTTCAAGTGTGGACAACATCAATACACCCAGTACCTTGTCCTGTGTGTAGAGGGTGGAAAACATCAATACACCCAGTACCTTGTCCTGTGTGTAAAGGGTGGAAAACATCATTACACCCAGTACCTTGTCCTGTGTGTAAAGGGTGGAAAACATCATTACACCCAGTACCTTGTCCTGTGTGTAGAGGGTGGAAAACATCATTACACCCAGTACCTTGTCCTGTGTGTAAAGGGTGGAACACATCATTACACCCAGTACCTTGTCCTGTGTGTAAAGGGTGGAAAACATCATTACACCCAGTACCTTGTCCTGTGTGTAGAGGGTGGAACACATCATTACACCCAGTATCTTGTCCTGTGTGTAAAGGGTGGAAAACATCATTACACCCAGTACCTTGTCCTGTGTGTAGAGGGTGGAAAACATCTTTACACCCAGTACCTTGTCCTGTGTGTAGAGGGTGGAAAACATCATTACACCCAGTACCTTGTCCTGTGTGTAAAGGGTGGAAAACATCATTACACCCAGTACCTTGTCCTGTGTGTAGAGGGTGGAAAACATCATTACACCCAGTACCTTGTCCTGTGTGTAAAGGGTGGAAAACATCATTACACCCAGTACATTGTCCTGTGTGTAAAGGGTGGAAAACATCATTACACCCAGTACCTTGTCCTGTGTGTAGAGGGTGGAAAACATCATTACACCCAGTACCTTGTCCTGTGTGTAAAGGGTGGAAAACATCATTACACCCAGTACCTTGTCCTGTGTGTAAGGTCGGACAACACCAACACACCCAGTACCATGTCCTATGTTTAAAGGGGGGACAACATGGCTGCAGTAAGATGTCCTGTGTTAAGATGGTAGACAACATGACGATATACAGCAGCATATCGTACTACAATTATACCCAAAGCTCAATAACAGTCGAAGGGTTTCATCAGCGCCCAGTACAGCATCCTGTTGTTATGAAAAAGCGCTTCACCCAGTAACCTGTCCTGGTTGTGAAGGGTGCGAACGGCGCTATATAGAGTGTGGAACACGGTCCAGCACGCATCTGATTGTACTCACACTGCAGAATCCCTGGTGTCCTCGTTCCTGTTTCCAGAGTGTAGGTTTTAATCCCCGCATCTGCAAAATATATCCGAGATAAAAGAACCAAAATAAATGTGCTCATATTCATTTAAACATTAATAGTACGTTTGATGTTTTCAAGATCGAAGGTTCTCCACTTTTGTACACAACAAAATATCCACCAAGACAGATCCAGGCCCCTTTACTATCTGTGGTGTTTTAAGGGAAGACCACAGTTCAACACAGTTTCATCTTCAACTGCTGTACATTAGTATATGGTATTCATAATGTATCAGATCTTTAACCATTAAGCGTATCGCAACAGCATTTCAAAATGAAAAAAAATAATTTGTTAGAATTTGAATTACTTAACCAAACAATTATGAAAAAGCTTATACAGTCATCTTCAGACCAGTCAGAACTATTTTTTATGCGAATTATAAGGATGTTTAAGCTAAATTATGCGCTTCTCTATATGAATGGATATTCATAGTTACATTGTTTTCTATTGTTATTAATTTCAAGGCAATACAAGATTATCTTACCAAAACGCGTTAACGGTATTGGATCGTCAGCTACCACCAGCATCTTCAGTATAAAAGAGAAGAAAACAATTAATTTGTGCCTCTGTACGAAAAGGCTTATTTACTTCTGACATACAGGAATCAGTTCAATAATTTATACAAACAATTACGAACATGATATGTATCCTGTCAGTCGGAAATAATATTAATACCGATCTAAGAAACAACGAGACGTATGTACACACATCTTTACCGACTGAGAAGTACTTACGTGTTTGTGTGCGTTCTCCAAATCAGTTACCTGTCTGTCGTCTGTTTGAGTGGCTTTATCTGCAAAATAAATATGTTGTTGACTCACGAGTTGTTGTTAGAGATGTAGAGATAAAACATCAGAATCCAATCTTAAAGTGACATTAAACAAAAGGTCAACATAAACACTAACAAGTCTTTAAATGGGTACTCCTTGTTTGTTTACTGACTTCAAAACTTCAATCAGAAAAAAACTTGTTATAAAACAAAGAGTAAGAAGTAAATACCTGCAATTGTTTGTTCGTCAGCTGCTGATCCATCTTCATTGACAGACCCGAAGTCAGAAATGTAGGATTTCAATTTCTCCAGGCCCCCTGTGTTGAAACTGGCTGCAGATGCACTGTGTGTCTCTGGTGGAACTGATCCGAGATGCGTCTTCGCTGTGTCTTGTATCGACCTCTCCAGTGTGAGAAAGTCAGAGTTTGAAGCATATCTGAGCACTGTCCTGATGTAGTCTGAAGTCCACTTGCATCTTTTACTCTCGCCTTCAGAGGTAACTTGTACAGTGTGCAGCTTTGACAGTTCCTGCTTCGTCTGATTCTCCAGATCTATGACCAGCTCCTTCTCTCTTTGATCAAGTTGTGTCCTCAGAGAATGGAAAGTGTGGTGGATGGCCTCCTTAAGAGCACTACTTGTATTCTTTGTGTCATTTACGACTTTGCTGACGCTCTTCAAATATGCTTGGTGACAAGTATGATGTGCAGTCACATTCTTCTCATGTTGTTCTATCCGTCCTTTTGCAGCATCAGCAGCCACTTTTACATCCTCAACGTCGTGCTCGGCATGCTCGCCAAGCCTGCATTTAAAACAGATCGAAATGTTGCAGTTTTTGTCAAACAATTCAAGAGGGTAAGGATTGTGAAGTTGACAAATAGGTTCAGCATGCATGCCTCTGGATTCTGTATCTCCAAAGGTTTCAACAGCATGTCGCCTGGTAGCCTTAAAGCTATTGTGCATGTTCTGGCAGTATTCGCAGAGGAACTCTTCACACTCCTGACACCAGCACACAGCCTGGTTGCCGTCATCTTCATGTGTACAGAGGAGGTCTGTTGGACGATGTTTGACTGTCATGTGAAATATTTCCTTCTGTCTGACTGCGTCCTTCTGGATGCTTGTGTCTGTGAGGTTGACCTTCTTATGACATGTAGAGCATGATATCACACCACCAGCTGCAGATGTCACACACGTCTCACACACAGCGTGTAGACAGGGCAGTAAGTAGGGGGCTGGACCTTTCAGAGTAAACTGCTGCTGACAGACAGAACAGTTCGGGAAGGTGTCCATTCTGAAACAAAGAATATAATTGGCTCTCGTCCTACTGGAATATAACACTTCACCACATTACTTCAATACCATTATACGCATAGGCTATCAAGAATGGTACAGTGAACTTTACATCACATTAAAGAATGCAACGAGAAAGCAATCTATGCTGTTTCTTAAAGATAATAACCCTGACAAAACCCATCTAAGATTAAGTTTGTTATTATTTTAATGAAATAATGTAAGATTGTATGTTTTTTATACATGTCAGACAGACAGTATTTCAGTGTGAAGACCACCGGCCCATAATACATATTACATTATCAGGAAAGGTTGAAGCACACGTAAAATGTTTACACTTTACCATAACACTGAAATTCTAAGTTCATTAAAATATTTTAGAAATAAGCACAGTATTGTTTGGTCATTTTCGTTTTTGTTACTAAATATATGCATTAAATTGTATTGGAATTCTACGTACATAACGAGTAATTTATGTATTTCTTACATCATTATACCATTTACAAACAAGCAAAAAACATGGATTTGATCTTCAATAGACAGCATGAATATAAGAGTTCTATCTCCCTTTGAGGTTAAACAAAGTTGAACCTTGGTCCAAGAGAGATCCAAGGAGTGAACACTATGCCTTATGAAATAACTTCTATCTGTTTACCTTTCTCATACCATTTTTCGTAACTTCTTAAAGGACCGGTATGTCTAAAGACAATTATAGTTAGTTATATTTCGACTAACCCTCATACCAGTTTGTCTGCAGAATACATCTCAGCCATCTAACCTCCTCTGTAACTGTAGTAATCATTATCCACTCACATTTATTCATTTTTCGCCATTGATTTTGGTGAAACTGCAAGAAACTTATTACTAATTCTGGTGACACTAGACGTCCACAGGGGATGGTGCCTACTGAATTCCTTATTATTTGGTAAATTTCAAAGTTCAAAAGGAAACATCTTTTGTGATGAAGACCAACAGATAAAGATAAAGGGTATGACTTCCAGCTTACACTACGCTGTCCAACCGTGTCTCCTGCTCCTTGTTCTACTTAAAGCGGTCACTATTAATCCACCCGTCCCTCCTGCTCCATGTTCCGCCAGTTTATTACACTATTTCCTCCACCCGTATCTCCTGTCATTTGATCTACCTACAGCAGACACTCTGTAGTCCACCCGTATCTCCTGTCATTTGATCTACCTACAGCAGACACTCTGTAGTCCACCCGTATCTCCAGTCATTTGATCTACCTACATCAGACACTATGTACTCCACTCGTATCTCCTGCCCCTTGTCTCATCTGACAGTACACACTACATACTCAACCCGTATCTCCTGCCCTTGTTCCATCTAACAGTACACACTATATTAACCTCCCGTATCTCCTGCCCTTGTACCATCTAACAGTACACACTACATACTCCACCCGTATCTCCTAGCCTTGTTCCTTCTAACAGTACACACTACATAAACCTCCCGTATCTCCAGCCCTTGTTCCATCTAACAGTACACACTACATACTCAACCCGTATCTCCTGCCCTTTTTCCATCTAACAGTACACACTATAGTAACCTCCCGTATCTCCTGCCCTTGTTCCATCTAACAGTACATACTATATACTCCACCCGTACCTCCTGCCCTTGTTCCATCTAACAGTACACACTTTATACTCCACCCGTATCTCCTGCCCTTATTCAATCTAACAGTACACACTAAATACTCCACCCGTATCTCCTGCCCTTCTTTCATCTGACAGTACACACTATATACTCCACCCGTATCTCCTGCCCTTGTTCCATCTAACAGTATACACTATATACTCCACCCGTATCTCCTGCCCTTGTTCCATCTAACAGTACACACTATATAATCCACCCGTATCTCCTGCCCTTGTTCCATCTAACAGTACACACTTTATAATCCACCCGTATCTCCTGCCCTTGTTCCATCTAACAGTACACACTATATACTCCACCCGTATCTCCTGCCACTTGTTCCATCTAACAGTACATACTATATAATCCACCCGTATCTCCTGCCCTTGTTCAATCTAACAGTACACACTATATAATCCACCCGTATCTCCTGCCCTTTTTCAATCTAACAGTACACACTATATACTCCACCCGTATCTCCTGCCCTTGTTCCATCTAACAGTACACACTATATACTCCACCCGTATCTCCCGCCCTTGTTCCATCGAACAGTACACACTATATAAACCTCCCGTATCTCCCGCCCTTGTTCCATCTAACAGTACACACTATATACTCCACCCGTATCTCCTGCCCCTGTTCCATCTAACAGTACACACTATATTCTCCACCCGTATCTCCTGCCCTTGTTCCATCTTACAGTACACACTATATGCTCCACCCGTATCTCCTGCCCTTGTTCCATCTAACAGTACACACTATATTCTCGACCGTATCTCCTGCCCTTGTTCCATCTAACAGTACACACTAAATACTCCACCCGTATCTCCTGCCCTTGTCCCATGTCACAGTACAAACTACATACTCCAGCCGTATCTCCCGCCCTTGTTCCATCTAACAGTACACACTATATATTCCACCCATATCTCCTGCCCTTGTTCCATCTAACAGTACACACTATATACTCCACCCGTATCTCCCGCCCTTGTTCCATCTAACAGTACACACCATATACTCCACCCGTATCTCCTGCCCTTTTCAATCTAACAGTACACACTATATACTCCACCCGTATCTCCCGCCCTTGTTCCATCTAACAGTACACACTATATAATCCACCCGTATCTCCTGCCACTTGTTCATTCTAACAGTACACACTATATACTCCACCCGTATCTCCTGCCCTTTTTCAATCTAACAGTAGACACTATATACTCCACACGTATCTCCTGCCCTTGTTCCATCTAACAGTACATACTATATAAACCTCCCGTATCTCCTTCCCTTGTCCCATGTAACAGTACACACTATATACTCCACCCGTATCTCCCGACCTTGTTCCATCTAACAGTACACACTATATACTCCACCCGTATCTCCTGCCCTTGTTCCATCTAACAGTACACACTATATACTCCACCCGGATCTCCTGCCCTTGTCCCATGTAACAGTACACACTACATACTCCACCCGTATCTCTCGCCCTTGTTCCATCTGACAGTACACACTATATAATCCACCCGTATCTCCTGCCCTGGTTCCATCTAACAGTACACACTATATACTCCACCCGTATCTCCTGCCCTGGTTCCATCTAACAGTACACACTATAGACTCCACCCGTATCTCCTGCCCTTGTTCCATCTTGCAGTAAACACTATATGCTCCACCCGTATCTCCTGCCCTTGTTCAATCTAACAGTACACACTATATACTCCACCCGTATCTCCTGCCCTTGTTCCATCTAACAGTACACACCATATAATCAACCCGTATCTCCTGCCCTTGTTCCATCTAACAGTACACACTATATACTCCACCCGTATCTCCCGCCCTTGTTCCATCTAACAGTACACACTATATAATCCACCCGTATCTCCTGCCCTTGTTCCATCTAACAGTACACACTATATACTCCACCCGCATCTCCTGCCCTTGTTCCATCTGACAGTACACACTATATAATCCACCCGTATCTCCTGCCCTTGTTCCATCTAACAGTACACACTATATACTCCACCTGGATCTCCTGCCCTTGTCCCATGTAACAGTACACACTACATACTCCACCCGTATCTCTCGCCCTTGTTCCATCTGACAGTACACACTATATAATCCACCCGTATCTCCTGCCCTTGTTCCATCTAACAGTACACACTATATACTCCACCCGTATCTCCTGCCCTTGTTCCATCTAACAGTACACCCTATAGACTCCACCCGCATCTCCTGCCCTTGTTCCATCTAACAGTACACCCTATAGACTCCACCCGCATCTCCTGCCCTTGTTCCATCTAACAGTACACACTATATACTCCACCTGGATCTCCTGCCCTTGTTCCATCTTGCAGTACACACTATATGCTCCACCCGTATCTCCTGCCCTTGTTCCATCTAACAGTACACCCTATAGACTCCACCCGCATCTCCTGCCCTTGTTCCATCTAACAGTACACCCTATAGACTCCACCCGCATCTCCTGCCCTTGTTCCATCTAACAGTACACACTATATACTCCACCCGCATCTCCTGCCCTTGTTCCATCTTGCAGTACACACTATATGCTCCACCCGTATCTCCTGCCCTTGTTCCATCTAACAGTACACACTATATACTCCACCCATATCTCCTGCCCTTTTTCAATCTAACAGTACACACTATATACTCCACCCATATCTCCTGCCCTTGTTCCATCTAACAGTACATACTATATACTCCACCCGTATCTCCTGCCCTTGTTCCATCTAACAGTACATACTATATACTCCACCCGTATCTCCTGCCCTTGTTCCATCTAACAGTACACACTATATACTCCAACCGTATCTCCCGCCCTTGTTCCATCTAACAGTACACACTATATACTCCACCCGTATTTCCTGCCCTTTTTTCAATCTAACAGTACACACTATATACCCCTCCCGTATCTCCCGTCTTGTTCTACCTACGCCATACCTATTTACCCCACTCGCACGACCCAGTGTTTGTTGTGCCTTCAGCATAAACTTCTTACTCCACCCGTATCTTCTGCACCTTGATTTACATACACGAATACCCACCGTCCCCGGATGAAATGATCCGTCTCACTTAGTCATGACACAGTTAAATCCCTAAAAATAGCCCTATCCTGCACGTAGTTTGACTACCTTAACGCATGCATTCAAGCAATGCAGTGGATAATATAGCACACTTCAAGGTCAACTGTAGTCAAGTCACCACAAGTAGCTTTCAGGTTGATCCTCGTGGAGAAAACATCTATCGAACCCTGATACATGTATTTGACAATTAACACACTGTTTGACTCTAGGTAGAGTTGTTTGATGAAGTGATTTATTATATGTATCGTGCACAATGCACTACGAGGTATGGCGTCTGAATTGTGAAAGGGGGCTTATGTGATATCCCCGACTCTCAATTGTGTAACGTTAACCAAAGTCCAACGTTGACAAGATATGATCTACTATATTAACAGATGTATTTCGCTGATTTACACTGACAATATAGCTTTATCAAGACATCTTTACCCATATATGTCGCGACAATTCAGGACACACCTACCTGTTGGTTCGGCTTCGTCGCAATACAGGTCACTTCCGGGTCGGACGTTTATGCGCGAGTTTTATCATAATTGACTTGTGCAGGAGTATGTTACATAACGCGTTAACATGGATGGAGTACAAAGTGAGTTATTGGATGTAATCATTAGTAGTTCATGTACATTTCATTGAGACCTAGTGATTGAGTTGGGTTTAATGCCGCTTTTAACAGTATTCAAGTAATATCACGACGTGCCAGCTTGATATGGGAGGAAAGCCCGAAGTTTTACTGGTCTCAGACATTTACCACTTCGGTGAAACCCACGACCACGGGTATGCTGTTGACAAACCTAGAAAAATAATCGGGGCGAACCGGGATTCGAACCCATAATCATAGGTTTCTGGTGTGCCCAACGGACGCATCTATGCCCAGCGAATTTGGGTGCCTTAGACGACTGGGCCACCCGAGCCCCCTCATTGAGATGTAAATTTAATAGTATTACTGTTGTACCATGACGGGTCCATGTGGTGTGGGAAGAAAGTATGGCAGTGGTCCACTATGTTGTAATAGTCCGAGCAGGATATGGTGCACACATTTAATCGCAATAAGAACTGATATCATAGGGATAAACGTAACTGGAGTGTAGAGCGTGTGAATAAAATAATCCTTGTCTGGTACAGCAGAGTCCGCTGGGACAGACGGGAACACAGAGTAGAAAAGTGAAACCGGACATCCTTGTGGTCACTGATGCGTCAATGTTTATTCCTAATACTGGATATTTGCCATCCCACAGGACACTGGACTGAGATAGCCTACATTTACCTGTTCTCTGTGGATATATGGGTCTTTCAATGGAGAATGAACCCTGCTGTTTGCGCCTTCCTGCAATCTCCTTATGAAGAGACGTGTGACGTCAAAATTGGTGACGCGTATCAGTCAACGCTTAAGGATATGATGTCTCCTCAAAAACTCCCCTTCTACCTTGCTGTTGTAAACATAAACGTAATATGATAGTGCTTCAATGTCAGAATTATTACAAAAATGGGTGCTACTCCAAAAATGGTTTACTTCGATGTCTATCTACAGTGAGCAATAGATCCATGACAAATGTGTTTTCCTTACATCTCAATCTACAGTATACGCTATATCCAACACATGTTTTCCTTAGATCTCTATCTACAGTATACACTATATCCATGACATATGTTTTCCTTACATCTTAATCTACAGTATACACTATATCCAACACATGTTTTCCTTAGATCTCTATCTACAGTATACACTATATTCATGACATATGTTTACCTTAGATCTCTATCTACAGTATACACTATATCCATAACATATGTTTTCCTAAGATCTCTATCTACAGTATACACTATATCCAACACATGTTTTCATTAGATCTCTATCTACAGTATACACTATATCAATGACATATGTTTACCTTAGATCTCTATCTACAGTATACACTATAGTCATGACACATGTTTTCCTTAGATCTCTATCTACAGTATACACTATATCCATGACATATGTTTACCTTAGATCTCTATCTACAGTATATGTTATATCCATGACATATGTTTATCTTAGATCTCAATCTACAGTATACACTATATCCATGACATATGTTAACCTTAGATCTCTATCTACAGTATACACTATATCCATGACATATGTTTACCTTAGATCTCTATCTACAGTATACACTATATCCATGACATATGTTGTCCTTAGATCTCAATCTACAGTATACACTATATCCATGACATATGTTTACCTTAGATCTCTATCTACAGTATACACTATATCCAACACATGTTTTCCTTAGATCTCTATCTACAGTATACACTATATCCATGACATATGTTTACCTTAGCTCTCTATCTACAGTATACACTATATCCATGACATATGTTTACCTTAGATCTCTATCTACAGTATACACTATATCCATGACATATGTTTACCTTAGCTCTCTATCTACAGCATACACTATATCCATCACATATGTTTTCCTTAGATCTCAATCTTCAGTATATACTAGATCCATGACATATGTTTTCCTTAGATCTCAATCTAGAGTATATACTGGATCCATTACATATGTTTTCCTTAGATCTCTATCTACAGTATATGTCATATGCATGACATATGTTTTCCTTAGATCTCTATCTAAAGTATACTATAGATCCATTACATATGTTTTACTTAAATCTCAAACTGCAGTGTACACGAGATCCACAACATATGTTTTCCTTACATCTGAATCTACAGTATACACTCTATCCAACACATGTTTTCCTTAAATCTCTATCTAGAGTATACACTTTATCCATGACATATGTTTACCTTAGATCTCTATCTACAGTATACTTTAGATCCATGACATATGTTTTCCTTAGATCTCTATCTACAGTATACACTATATCCATGACATATGTTTACCTTAGATCTCTATCTACAGTATACACTATATCCAACACATGTTTTCCTTAGATCTCTATCTACAGTATACACTATATCAATCACATATGTTTACCTTAGATCTCTATCTACAGCATACACTATATCCATGACATATGTTGTCCTTAGATCTCTATCTACAGTATACACTATATCCATGACATATGTTTACCTTAGATCTCTATCTACAGTATACACTATATCCATGACATATGTTTTCCTTAGATCTCAGTCTACAGTATATACTAGATCCATGACATATGTTTACCTTAGATCTCTATCTACAGTATACACTATATCCATGACATATGGTTACCGTAGATCTCTATCTACAGTATACACTATATCCATGACATATGTTTACCTTAGATCTCAATCTACAGTATACACTATACCCATGACATATGTTTACCTTAGATCTCTATCTACAGTATACACTGTATCCAACACATGTTTTCCTTAGATCTCTATCTACAGTATATACTATATCCATGACATATGTTTACCTGAGCTCTCTATCTACAGTATACACTATATCCATGACATATGTTTACCTTAGATCTCTATCTACAATATACACTATATCCATGACATATGTTTACCTTAGCTCTCTATCTACAGCATACACTATATCCATCACATATGTTTTTCTTAGATCTCAATCTACAGTATATACTAGATCCATTACATATGTTTTCCTTAGATCTCAATCTAGAGTATACACTGGATCCCTTACATATGTTTTCCTTAGATCTCTATCTACAGTATATGTTATATCCATGACATATGTTTTCCTTAGATCTCTATCTACAGTATATGTTATATCCATGACATATGTTTTCCTTAGATCTCTATCTACAGTATACTATAGATCCATTACATATGTTTTACTTAAATCTCAAACTGCAGTGTACACGAGATCCACGACATATGTTTTCCTTACATCTCAATCTACAGTATACACTATATCCAACACATGTTTTCCTTAAATTTCTATCTAGAGTATACACTATATCCATGACATATGTTTACCTTAGATCTCAAACTACAGTGTACACTAGATCCATTACATATGTTTTCCATATACCTCAATCTACAGTATACACTATACCCATGACATATGTTTTCCTTAGATCTCAGGGGGCACGGGTGGCCAAGTCGTCTAGAGCGCCGCGATTCGCTATGCAGAGTTGCGTCCCTTGGACACGCCAGAAACCTATGATTGTGGGTTCGAATCCCGGTTCGCCCCGATTATGTGTCTAGGTTTGACATAACCATACCCGTGCTCGTGGGTTTCACCGAACTGGTAAACGTCTAAGACCTGCATCACTTCGGGTTTTCCTCCCGTATTAAGCTGACACACCGCGTTATAACTGAAATACTGTTAAGAGTGGCGGTAAACCCAACTCACTCACACTCCTTAGATCTCAAAATACAGTGTACACTAGATACATTACATATTTATTCCTTAGATCTCTATCTACAGTATACACTATATCCATTACATATGTTTTCCTTATATCTCTATCTACAGTGTGCACTAGATCCATTACATATGTTTTCCTTATATCTCTATCTACAGTGTATACTATATCCATTACATATGTTTTCCTTAGATCTCAAGCTACAGTATACACTATATCCATGACATATGTTTTACTTAGATCTCAATCTATATTATACACTATATCCATTACATATGTTTTACTTAGAACTCTATCTACAGTATACAATAGATCCATGACATATGTTTTCCTTAGATCTCAAACTACAGTGTACACTAGATCCACAAAATATGTTTTCCTTAGATCTCAAGCTACAGTATACACTATATCCATGACATATGTTTTACTTAGATATCAATCTATAGTATACACTATATCCATGACATATGTTTTACTTAGATCTCAATCTATAGTATACACTATATCCATTACATATGTTTTCCTTAGATCTCTATCTACAGTATACAAAAGATCCAAAAAATATGTTTTCCTTGGATCTCAATCTACAGTATGCACTAGATCCATGACATATGTTTTCCTTAGATTTCAGTCTACAGTATACACTAGATCCATGACATATGTTTTCCTCAGAACTCAATCTACATTATACACCAGATCCATTACATATGTTTTCCTTAGATCTCAATCTACAGTGTACAAAAGATCCATTACATATTTTTTCCTTAGATCTCAATCTATAGTATACACTAGATCCTTGGCATATGTGCTCCAAAAACAAAAACTCAGCCAACCTTTACTCGTTCATCTGGGTGGCGAGTTTTCTGTGTAGCCGACAGAAGGATTTTCCGGACAGCGAAAAGCCGGCCTCGAGGCGAACGAGTCTTAGTGACAGAAATTGAGATTTGCCTCACCACTTCCAGGCGTTGACGAAGGGCAAGACGAATCGTCTCAAAGAGGGGTTCGGGCGAGCAGGTTTAATGAAGTATACATCAGTAGGCTTGGTACGTTAATTGTCACATCCTGCAATATGACAAAACCATGCAACTATGAAGAGGCTAAAAAGCCATTTTGTTTGTTTTGAAACTTATATTTTGACAAATAAATCAACAAATACATAAACTATAGTGTATGTCTAATGAATATAGCGTATAACATTATTGGGAAGAATTTCATAGCGTTTTAATCTCACCTCTCTGTACATGTTGCGGTGTCTCCTCTACTTTGGGGACCGCTTGCCACCTGCCTCATACTCCAAGTTCTGTCTTCGGGGATTCAACAAACTCAGACTATAGTATTCTTCAGACGTCTGTGTCAGCTATTTTATAGCTTTATATTATTGTTCTTGATATTGCTTATAGTACAATAGTTATTGTCAGATTTAATATACGAAATCACATTTGATACGAAATTCACATTAACATGAAATAAAGGAACACACTCTATTTGTGAATCTCATCATACACTACAATTTACACTACAACTGAAACATTTTGTTAAAGTACATAATCATAAAAGGTTGCCTTGAGCTGTTATTCCCTGTCAATAATCGGGCGAGACAGATCTTGATCAGGAACTGCAAAGACTTCCATGCATATTTGGTGCTGTTCAATCTTTGCATGAAACCTACTATGCACAATATTTTCCCTCCACAATGGGAAGTAATAATACTGCAGATCTTCTGGTGCGTTTTAAATGATGCAAGGGATGATCAGTATGAACATCCTTATTCACTAATATGTTTTTTACTTCAATCTGTCCTCGCTTGATCACTCTGTTCCCACCATTGGTGGCTTATCGTCCACCTACTGCACTTGGGTCACAAAACGTCCCCTCCTATTATAAAAGCATATGTACTCTCTCAAAGGATGCCACAGTTCGTTCTGGAGACACTTGCTGTATTTGTTTAAAAGCCGAAAGATCGCTCTCGTGAGACGCTCCTATTCAAATAGACGTAGCCCAGAGTACGGTTTGACCAACACACCAGTGAATTCTACTCACTTAATGAGTAACAGCGGCCAGAAGGGTCGAATTTACTATCTTGGCTGGTAGACTGCACGAAGCAGCAGTGAAGAGATGGGGTATCCTATGTAGAGGGCAATGTCTGAGTAACTCTCAATTCCTTAAAAATAATGGAGCCGAGGGCCCCGTATAATCCTTAAAAGCTAAACAAATAATACGACAGGTTACTTTAGCAATGTTCTTATTGGAAGCAATTGGGTTAACCTTTGACGAAAATATAATCAGCTAAACATAATTATATATCCTTGTTCAGGTCTATATTTCCTACAACCCCCGTCATGTACATACCGCGAGCAAGCGATTGATAAAGTGCTACGTTACGACCCCACGAAATTATGAAGAGCCGTGTATCATGCATTGTAATAATCAGCTCGCGACGGAGCTTGGTGCACGTTGTTAATGTATTATTTCATGACTGTCAAAATTTAGAACTTTATAGCCTGATAGCATGTACTCAATAAAAGGTCAACATGCACAAGAATACACAAACAAATGGATTCAAATAACATGTAGTCATATTTTACTATAAACGGTAACAGTCGATCATACAACCAAATCATATATCAGTGAATGTATCAATATGTATCAAGAATGTATTAATATTTCAAATTATAAGATGACGGCAATTTTTGCAAGTATGTTTTTAAGGTGGTAAAGTGTCTTTTGGTCGTCAGTTTAAATCGCATAATCAGGCCGCACGTAAGATCCAGAATAATATCTCGCTAGAGAAAGTAGGAAATACTATATCTGCCATTGTTGCTATTTTGAAATAGAGTGGCAGTGAATAAACTGTACTTGTTCGTGTTTTCCGATTCAGTTCTCTCAACCAAATATAGCAAAACAGTTGGGTGAATTTTAAGGGAATGTGATTTCTATGTATATACCTCTAAAAACCGCCGTCCACCATTGGACAGGAAACAAGAGGACAGATACATCTTCATCCCCGCGTCCTTAGATATACCCATGCATGTCATAGAGCCGAATGAACCATTCAACACAGTGATCGGTCATGAGGTAAAGCTATCAAAGTCGACATCCAGAAAATGTGCTAAACAGTAATACACACCTTAAAGTGTGATGTATGCAGACACCACCAGCTCATTTTGTGCAAATCTTCCTTTAACAATACAGAAGTATTGAGAGATATTCCGAAACAAAACCTACTCACGTTTAATCATCAAACCATTTTATAAGTTTGTCACATCTCACGTTAAATCAAAGGATGAAAAAACAATTTGAATTAATTGATGATGCGCTAATATATGATATAACAAACTAACAGCCATTGTTACTGTAGTGAAGAGTACATGCCGCTTTCAGCAATGTTCCTGCAATTTCACTGTGGAAATAGGCTTCACACATTGAAACAACGTGAGGTATAGGACCCGGGCCTTTAGGTGTGCGAAGGGCTTAAAAGAGCGGGGCTGTCGGGTAGCCTAGTGGTTAAAGCGTTCGCTCGTCAGGCCGAAGACCCGGGTTCGATTCCCGACATGGGTACAATGAATGAAGCCCATTTAAGGTGTCCCTGCCTTGATACCGCTGGAATATTGCTAACAGCGGCGTTAAACCATACTCACTCACTCACTCACATAAAAGAGCACAAAACTACACCAATGGCCCTTAGACTCTGAGTACTAGAATGTGTTGATGTATGAAGTGTAGAGTCTGAATGAAGTATAAGGATAAGGATAAGGATAAGGATAAGTTCTATTCAATACTGAAAGGCCTCAGGCCCACAGTACGATTCTGTTTTCGGGGTTTGTTGAAGATATGTTTAACAGGTCATATTCTAATTGACTTGGCATGATAAATGAACATTGACAGTTTTTTAGAATATCTTTATCAGTTGTTGACATGATCGATATAATTTTCTGTTGACTGAGATATACATGAAAGGGCAGTTCTATATCTATATTTCTTAGATGGTCGTATTTTGGACTTACAGGGACTAAACTCATCTAAACTTATCTTCAATCACATTTAAACCACATTGCTCACATATTCTCAATTCTCTGGCTCTGTGTCTATGTCTGCCTATTTCGATCTGAGTCTATAAGAGCTGCATCATAATTGTGCTAAACTTATTCTAAATCTTTTAAAATTGATATCAAACGAAAAATATTCTGGGGAAATAGTTGTCCAAAGAAGCTTGTCATATTTGTATTTTTCTGAACATAAAACATGCGATGACCATTTTTGTAAGTAAATTGTAGATTGTGTAGTGCAGTGTGTGTGGAGTATGATTTAGACTGTATGGTGCATGATGTAGGGCGTGTGGAGCATAGTGTAGAGTTTAGAGAGTACTGTGTAGAGAGAGTGTATAGTATAGAGCGTACAGCGTCGTGTGCATGCCATATACTGTAGAGCGCTCATATTATACCGCGTACGGTGTGTAGTTTACAAAGTGTCGAGCGAAGATTGTGTAGTGTAGTGTGTGTAAGGTATAATGCAGACTGTATGATATTTTATGTAGGGTGAAGAGAGTATAGTGTAGAGCTTAGAGAGTTTAGTGTAGTGTGCATGGAGTATAGTGTCTCAGACCTTTACCACTTCTGTGAAACCGACGAGCACGGGTATGGTGCTGACAAACCTAGAAACATAATCAGGGCGAACCGGGATTCGAACCCATAATCATAGGTTTCTGGCGTGCCCAAGGGACGCTACACTGCAAAGCGAATCGCGGCGACTTAGACGACTGGGCCATCCGCGCCCACTGTTCTTATCAAAACAATGTCATGCTTTTCATGACAAAGAACTAGGAACACAAAAGTTGTGAGTAAGTGAGTGAATGAGTTGGGTTTAACGTATTCCAGTTATACAATGTAGGTGTGCTAGCTTATATGGGAGAAAAGCCAGCCGTTTTTTGAAACTTTCAATTTCTATTGTTTCCTTTGTTGATATGTTGTATATGTCAAACTCCGAATTTGGTTAGGGTGAAATAATGGCCATTTATCAATAAATACGTGTGCAAGAGAGTTACTAATAGGGTTGTTGAAACAATATTCATAATATGATAATATGAAATACTTTTCCTATCACATCCCGAACAGCGAATTTGAAAGTTTGAAGCTTACAAATACGTCTAAATATATTTATTGTTTTGAAGTTAATCTGATAGCAGATTATGTAGCGTTTATTCTGATTTAGTTAACAGTCAGGCGTAGCAGGTCATCCAGTTGTATTCGGAATCGCGGAGTTGTGTGTGGCTGCCTTTCTGTACCGTAACGGTCATCCCGGACTTTGTGACGTTCGTTACGGTGACGTTAACGTTGTAGTTCCAACTGCTGCTGTGGATGATGTCCATGTGTGTGAGGCTGTACATGATGCTGGGGACGTCGTAGAAGGGGTGAGAATAACGTAGTGCAGACGTCTGGGGCAACCCGCCATGGACATCACCAAACCCAGAATCACCTGAGGAAGAAGTCGGTTAATTATGATGTTGGGTGTGTCAGCGAATACCTTCATCAGCATCCCAGGAGTTGATGCAACCATCAGCTGGTTTGTTGTGATAAGGATTCCATTATAGGATATACATTCATGTATATGGATAATACATGCTCTGTTAATATGTTCCATCAAAAGTGGAAATCAACACTTGAAAATAGTTAAAAATTATATATCAAATATAAACGTATGCTCTATCCATAAAAACCTTCTTGCTTTAGTTATAAATGTACGTCTTACGTCCATGTAAACTTCAGTCTCCTACATGTACATGTAGAAAAGTCTGTTTGACTGTGCCTAATATCAAGCCTGTATGCTTACACCCCATGAGCCTTAGTAAAATCTTGGAGAAAGTTATCCCCAAAATAGAAACGTTGACATCCCTAAATGCCTGTAATATTTCGATATGTTGCAGTTTGGCTTTAGGAAGGAGCGCGGTGCTGTCATGATGCTATTTACCCTTATTGAATGTGTACAGAGTTATGTTAACAGGGGATCATGTATATACACAACATTTCTAGATAACGATAAAGTCTTTGGTCGAATATGGCATTTCTGGTCTCTTCGTAAAATTCTATCATCTTGGTATTAGAGGTAAAATGTGCTCTCTGTTACATCACTTTTATACGTCTATGTATGCGTGTGTTCAGTATAGGACGAGCAATCGCATGTATCTGTTGTTAGACAAGGTATAGGTCAGGGTAGAGTTATCTCATCCTGGTCTTTTTCCTGTGTACATAAATGACCTCAAAACAGCTTCGCCAGTTAGACCCTTGAATATGTATATATAACTTTAGTTTACAATGTGTGTTACTTGCTGATGATTCTACACTTATCGGCTACAGCCCTAACGGTCTGCAAACATGTTTAGATCAGTTTTTAATTACGCATTCAAATGGCGATTAACTTAAAATGCATCGAAAAGTATAATTGTTGTGTTTCATAAAAGTTTAAAGTATTTATTGTGTGCGCATGCTTATCATTTTGGAGATTATGACGCACTTTTGTTTGATAATGTAAAATATGCAGGTATTGTTCTTCAAAGTAATGTTTCTTTCTAATTATATATTTGAAGAGAACTGTACAAAAGCGAGGCGTATTATTAATTCAGTACGCAAGTATTAACATTTGGAAAAGAATGATTTTAACAAGTTTTCATGGCTGTGAATTACCACCCCCTCTTCATGGTAAATATCTTAAAATAGCTGAAAGCACACAGCGTTACTATGCCAGGATTATACAAGGTTTGAACAAAGGTTCTCCCACTGATGCCACTATTGCTAATCTAGGACTTTGGAGAATGGTTGGCTGTAAAGATAAATGAAGACTACAGCTGCTGGGGCGTCTCTGTAACCAGTCGTGTCTCTCATTTTGTGAAACTGTTTTCTGCGCATCTACGTCACTGTTTCGTAACAGTAATTCACACAGTTAATGTGGAGTATTGCTTTAAATAGCTAAGACATATAAACTATTTCATCATGTATTTCACTACGTCTGCACAGGGAATTCCCCGCGAAGACTCGGTGGAGAAATATTGTATTAAATGAAATAACTAACCACGAGGAAGAAGTATGGAAATATAAACTATCATGTAGCGTTGACCTTTTCCTTTCCGCGAAAATCCATACAACACTTACTCCTCATGTGAGATACAGCATTGTAGTGTTATATCCATAACTGAGAGAAAAAATACAGTATGTAATAAGGATTGGATCCAGAAGCAATAACCCGAGGAATGTACACAATGTAACACTTTTGGTGATGACTATTATCACCATGCCACCTTAAACTGTGAATGTGTGCTTTCAGAGAGAGAGAGATGTATTTTTTCCCGCTCCAGTTGATAATCTTGATGTTGAAATGTATGTGAAAATAGAGATTAAGGAAGGCCATGCTATGTTAGCATTCTTTCTTGGCAACAATGACGTTGATGAAATAACGTGGCATTTTACTATTGTAGATTTCTCTGAGCATATATATGACATAAAACATATATATTTCTCACAAATTATTTCTCACAGTTTATAGCCTGTATATATGCGGTACATTGTTAACACCTTGCGGTACATTGCGGTACATTGTGATATATATGTTTAATTATTTTGTAACATAATTATTTAATTACATAATTTTGATGTTTTGAGAATCTTCGGAATTATCTGGAGGAAATGAATACATCCATCCATCCATCCATTCAACGATTGTTCTTACGTCTATGTAAACTTCAGTCGCCTTCTACATCTACATGTAGGTAAGTCTGAAAATTGTTCGACTGTGCCTCGTATCAAGCCTGTTTACTTACACCCCATTAGCTCTATCTTCTCCGCTTTCTGTGCCAGCCCTGCGAGGAAAGAAAAGAAGAGACATGAAAACGACAGAACGTAGACGAATGGGCGTTGCAGCTGATATTGGGTCCGTCATGCTATCGTGTATGAAGGGGAGACCAGAGGCGCCCCCGTCATGTAATAATTTATCATTGTCGAGTAGGAACATTTTTATTGATAGACGGGTATATATTCAAAGCTGTAGAAATGTGCCACCCTGCTCAAATCTCAACAAATTGTTTCTTCATGTTTCTTTAAAACCACAGGCTGACACTTCGGGACGTACAGAGCTGCCTCAACAAATCACAGTATCTATTACACCTTATCGACAACGTTGACTGATGATGGTGATAGTACATAGGAATAATGTTTATTCCTTTGATCTATTGTGGATATGTAATAGCAATAATATATAATGACTAATAATTTAACTGTACGATAAAATAGACATTAATAGAATCGACATAAACTACTTTTGGGTATCATCTCACGATAGTAGATGCTTGTTAGGGCCTGAAATCTTATAGCTAGATCACGACATATTTCGTTTCTTCATCATGGGCAGTTATATGATCTTTATTAATAACGTAGAGTAAGGAGTACAGGGTAATTTACAGGTTCTGAAAGAAAATATGACAGGTGTTTAATTAAGGAGGCTAAGCTGAAACGTGGCTTTCAGTGATCTGTTGAAGAATCTCGTCTCGCGGGTGCCCTGGTAGTAAATTTGGACTCGCGCCAGCCATACTGGTGCATCACAATCATCACAGACGTATACTACACAGCGGTTGAAGAACCTATACATTACCAAAATCCCTACTTTGAATAGTCTTTACAGTGATCTTGTCATACCTTGAAACGTCTTCAGAAGGGCGTCCCTCCCCGACATCAGATTGTTGGTGGTGTTGTACATGTCGTCGAGAGATGACGTTAGATTGTGTATGACGTCATGTGTGACAGAGAGGCCTTTGTCACAATCATCTGCCAGAGCTGTCAAGTTCACCCTTGTTTCTGTTGTAGTATCTGTGTACCCCTGCAGCCTCTGCAGCCGTTGCTTTGTTGAACTGATGACACCGGTGATGTTCTGAATGCAGACAGCGATGGTTCAGGTATACGTAGATCGCATTATAACTTAAGGGGGCACGGGTGGCCCAGTCGTTTTAGGCGCCGCGATTCGCTGTGCAGAGTTGCGTCCCTTGGCCACGCCAGAAAACTGTGATTGTGGGTTCGAATCCTGGTTCGCCCCGATTATGTTTCTAGGTTTGTCAGCCCCATACCCGTGCTCGTGGTAAATGTCTGAGACCTGCATCATTTTTTCGGGCTTTCCTACCACATTAAGCTGACACGCCGTGATATAACTGGAATACTGTTAAACGCAGCGTTAAGCCCAACTTACTCACTCACTATTATAACTTAAAGTGTCAGTGAGTATGGTTTTAGGCCGATTTTAGCAATATTCCAGCAATATCACGGCAGGGGACACCACATATTGTACCCATGTCGGGAATCGAACCCAGGTCTTCGGCGTGACGAGCGAACCGCCCCCATTATAACTTAAAAACGTGTATGCTATTCATTTTGATGTATGACAATAAATTTCACCAAAGGACAATTATTTCCCTGGCCATAAAAGGCAATAAAAAACAGGACATTCCGAACACTGATTTTAAAGAGAATATATTTACACAATTTGTATAGATATTTTATGGTCAAGTGACATGGGGGTTAAACGTTGAAGTTCCAGATTAATGCACGTACATAACGTGTGTGTGTGTGTGTGTGTGTGTGTGTTTTCTGCTTGTACTAGTTCGGACTTATGCCGATTTCATAGTGCCAGAACACGAAGAAACCATGCCGCAGTTTAACATGAATACCCCACTCAGACACAATATACTGTCCGAGTACGAGCCAGTCCTTGTTTTATCCCCTTAATGCCGAGCGCCAGACAGGGTAACAACATGTACCATCTTTAAAGTGTCGTGGAGTGACGCGGCCGGGGATCGAACCCTCGACCTATCGCTTTCCGCGGAGTTTGCTTTCTGTTGTCTGATCACTAGGTTAGACAATAATGTCGTGTCACATGTGTCGAACCCCAGATTAGACGACTTATTTCTCTGGTCCCCAGGAGTTTGAAACAACAGGGTTCCACTACACGTGTTCACAGCCAGAAACAACCAATCTATATGAGGGAGTCTAAGTGAATCATTCAATTGCGTGATGACACTAAACGCGTTCAAATTCATGGCCCATACTGTGAACTTACAATATGTATGGTGCGTGCCGTAGTAAAAATAAAACCCGTGAAGATTCGGGTAGAGAATAGATCTTCAGCAGCCCATGCGTGCCGTAAGAGGCGACTAAGTTTATCGTAAAAGGCGACTACGCTTGTCGTAAGAGGCGACAAACGGGATCGGGTGGTCAGGGTCGCTGACCTTGTTGATGGATGTCATCGTATCCCAATTGCGTAGATCGATGCTCATGATGCCAGTCACTGGATTGTCTGGTCAAGACACAACTATTTACAGATCGCCGTCATATAGCTGGAATAATGTTAAGTGCGGCGTGAAACAATAAACAAACAAACGTAAAAATAAACGGCCAGTTCTAGATTGGGAGAATGTGGTAGACATGTTTTTGCAAACCATATACAACTTTTAAATATTTGAATAGAATTCTATCTATTCTATATCTGTATGATGTAATAAAATATATCCATGGTAAATGTTTGTCCAAAATAGGAGAATAATGTGAATGAGTAACACAATTCAACCAACCTTTACTCGTACATCCAGGTGGCGAGTTCTCTGTGTGATCAACACAATGCTTTCCCGGGGAGTCACGACGGATGAATTGACGTCCAAGAAGGCGGCCTCGAGTTGCACGACTCGTGACGACAGAGACCTTCCCGTTTGCTTCACCACTTCCAGACGTTGACGAAGGACAGGCAACTCTTTAAGGAACAGCATGAACCCATCCAGGCTCAGCTGAAAAGATGGGTCCATCGTGGACGGGAGGGACTGCACGGTCCTCACCCCAAGAGACACAAATACGAGGATGTGGAGGTTCATCTGTAGAACTCTGTATAACGGAATGGTATACTACAGGTACACGAAATATAAGATAATATGTCATTCGTGTGGGAATTCGCCATCTGTGTGCAGCTTTTGTAATATTGACACAGATAGCTGCATAATGAGGGCATAGCATGTGCAAGGGTGGTACATGTAAATGACAGTATCAAAGTGTTATGTCGTTAGTTGCAATCAATGTATACAATCCATGTATTTTCTTAATTTGTTTTAGAGACTCACCATTTAATTGCATATTTGGGATAAAGCCAAAGACAATTATTTATGTTTTTTTTAACACAGCTGATTGTCTGCAGAACTGAGGTCTATCTTAAGGTGACCCACATGATAAGATTAAACTCAACATTCAGTCTGTCCCAAGAAGTCTGAAGAACTTGCGTAAGACACAATGGATAGTTTCATGTTTATTAAGATATTACTTATGTGTTTAAATATCGGAATTCTGAGTTCCGCCCAAAGTCGATTTCCCACGTTAGGAACTTCAACCGTTAAAACGACTGCACAGACAACCTTGGACCCACTTCTTATGAGCGGCATGGGCGGGTTCCTGCAAATGATTCAGGAATTCGGGTCTCTGCGGGCACAGGTAGAGCAGCAGGAAGAGACCAACAAACTCCTCCAGGGCACGGTGACCAGGCTAGAGGCGCTGCTGGAGCAGGTCAACAACACGGCAGTGCAGGAGACAGACTACCTCAAACAGGGATCCATGGTAGGTGGTATGATGACGCGTACGCTATAGGTAGGTCTGTGGTGATATGCCACTCCCAGGTCACTTACGTGGAGACCCACCAGCTCTAACAGGGGCCCTTGTAGGTGGTTGGATGATGCGTACGCTAAAGGTAGGTGTGTGGTGATATGCCACTCACAGGTCACTTTCATGGAGACCCACCACCTCTAACACGGGCCATGTAGGTGGTTGGATGGGGCATACGCTACAGGTAGGTCTGTGGTGATATGCCACTCCTAGGTCACTTATGTGGAGACCCACCACTTCTAACAGGGGCCCATGTATGTGTTTGGATGATGCGTACGCTACAGGTAGGTATGTGGTGATATGCCAATCCCAGGTCACTTATGTGGAGACCCACCACCTCTAACAGGGGCCCTTGTAGGTGGTTGGATGGGACATACGCTATAGGTAGGTCTGTGGTGATATGCTACTCACAGGCCACTTACATGGAGACCCACCACCTCTAACAGGGGCCCATGTAGGTGGTTGGATGGGACATACGCTATAGGTAGGTCTGTGGTGATATGCCACTCCAAGGTCACTTATGTGGAGACGAACCACCTCTAACAGGGGCCCATGTATGTGTTTGGATGATGCGTACGCTACAGGTAGGTATGTGGTGATATGCCACTCCCAGGTCACTTATGTGGAGACCCACCACTTCTAACAGGGGCCCATGTATGTGTTTGGATGATGCGTACGCTACAGGTAGGTATGTGGTGATATGCCACTCCCAGGTCACTTATGTGGAGACCCACCACTTCTAACAGGGGCCCATGTATGTGTTTGGATGATGCGTACGCTATAGGTAGGTCTGTGGTGATATGCCACTCCCAGGTCACTTATGTGGAGACCCACCACTTCTAACAGGGGCCCATGTATGTGTTTGGATGATGCGTACGCTATAGGTAGGTCTGTGGTGATATGCCACTCCCAGGTCACTTATGTGGAGACCCACCACTTCTAACAGGGGCCCATGTAGGTGTTTGGATGATGCGTACGCTACAGGTAGGTATGTGGTGATATGCCAATCCCAGGTCACTTACATGGAGACCCACCACCTCTAACAGGGGCCCTTGTAGGTGGTTGGATGGGACATACGCTATAGGTAGGTCTGTGGTGATATGCTACTCACAGGCCACTTACATGGAGACCCACCACCTCTAACAGGGGCCCATGTAGGTGGTTGGATGGGACATACGCTATAGGTAGGTCTGTGGTGATATGCCACTCCAAGGTCACTTATGTGGAGACGAACCACCTCTAACAGGGGCCCATGTAGGTGGTTGGATGGGGCATACGCTATAGGTAGGTCTGTGGTGATATGCCACTCCCAGGTCACTTATGTGGAGACCCACCACTTCTAACAGGGGCCCATGTAGGTGTTTGGATGATGCGTACGCTACAGGTAGGTCTGTGGTGATATGCTACTCACAGGCCACTTACATGGAGACCCACCACCTCTAACAGGGGCCCATGTAGGTGATTGAATGGGGCGTACGCTATAGGTAGGTCTGTGGTGATATGCTACTCACAGGTCTCTTTCATGGAGACCCACCACCTCTAACAGGGGCCCATGTAGGTGGTTGGATGGGGGCATACACTATAGGTAGGTCTGTGGTGATATGCCAATCCCAGGTCACTTATGTGGAGACCCAAAAACCTCTAACAGGGCCGATGTATGTGTTTGGATGATGCGTACGCTACAGGTAGGTCTGTGGTGATATGCCACTCCCAGGTCACTTATGTGGAGACCCACCACCTCTAACAGGGGGTGATGTAGGTGGTTGGATGGGGCGTACGCTATAGGTAGGTATGTGGTGATATGCCACTCCCAGGTCACTTACATGGAGACCCACCACCTCTAACAGGGGCCCTTGTAGGTGGTTGGATGGGACATACGCTATAGGTAGGTCTGTGGTGATATGCCACTCCAAGGTCACTTATGTGGAGACGCACCACCTCTAACAGGGGCCCATGTAGGTGGTTGGATGGGACGTACGCTATAGGTAGGTCTGTGGTGATATGCCACTCCGTGGTCACTTATGTGGAGACGCACCACCTCGAACAGGGGCCCATGTAGGTGGTTCGATGGGGCGTACGCTATAGGTAGGTCTGTGGTGATATGCCACTCCCAGGTCACTTACAAGGAGACTCACCACCTCTAACAGGGGCCAATGTAGGTGGTTGGACGCGACATACGCTATAGCAAGGATAGAGAGTGCTGAAATTCTCAAACAGGGGTCGAGGGTAGCTGGTGTGATGACATACGGTACGTGGTTGTTGATATCGTTACAGGTCACATGCATAAATGCAAGGTGTTCCATGAATCTATATAAAAAACGTTTGGGTTGTGAACTTCTGGCAGCATCACGTCCTATTAAGTATTATCGTGCTACATTCAATCGAACACTTAAGCTTTTGTTCCTTTTTACACATACACAACTCAAGCAGCACCTACTGATGTGTTCTCTGACCAAATGTTAAAATATATGCAAAGTTAACTTATTATCAGCAAAAAGACGCTTTCAAAATAAATGTTCAGACAGAAAAAATTCCACAGTTTATTAAAATCATACAAGGTGTACCCAGTGTAAACTTAAAAAAACGTCCTGACTTCATCACACACCGTCTCCGTTAGTATGTGTACATTTATGTCTATGTAACGTATGGGACGAAAGAGGTTTGAGTTGGTCGTAGTTTATACATATCCGCTTCGTTTATATCCATGTCAATGAAAACATAAAATAGACAGTTTGCCTGGTAAGTACAAGTTCAAGGAATGTCAGGAGAAAGAACCCCAATTAGCGTATTGTAAAGCGCCCATGCGTCCACATTTGCACTAATCACACGTTAAAGGGTAACAGCTTTGTCTTTCTTCACATAATGATTGGTGAATATGAATGAAGTCATTCAAGAACCAAAAAAGTTGAATCTTGTGGTATCTTGATGTGTGTCTTGGCCGCCGTTTATGTTCATTAATGACGGGCCCATGAAGATCCGGGGTAGAATAGGTCTTCAGGAACCCATGCTTGCCGTAAGATTCCGGACTCGGACTGGTCCGGACTCAATTAGTTAATGACCGCCGTCATAAAGCTGGAATATTGCTGAGTGCGGCGTTAAACAACAAACAAACCAGCCAACCATTATTAATGACCACCGACTGTTGCAGACAATTTGACATATAATTAGAATGTGTAGCCTTGGGAAAGCATGTAACTAAAGCGGTTAGTTCCACTATAAAATAAGGAAGCGGTAATGATTGAACATTGTTTTCAGGTGCAGCAAGAGATCTCAACTCTGCTGCAAACAACAACGTTCATCGAGGCGGAGATGACGAATGCTGTGACGACTGCAACAATGTTGGAGATGGAAATGATGAAAGTTGAGAAGTCTCTTGATGACGTCACCGACTGCCATGACATATTCAAAGCGAGGCTGGACAACATGACTTCATCACTGGTTGACGCGACTGACGAGACAAACCTTCTTTCCTTCAACTCTGAGATGTTGAATCAAACAATGGAGGAACTCAACAAGGATATTATGGAGCTGACCAGTAAAAGCGACGGTACTTGGAATTTATATCTCTAATAATCTCAAAGCAAAACTCCCTTACTTATAAGTGGACATCGAACCACCATTTCACAAACGACAAAGGCGTAGGCTTTATGTAACAGTGAACTGTACTAGTTTTACTCAAACTAAATGTTTGTGTTGGAGCGGGTGAGTGAGTTTGGTTTAAAGCTGCTTTTAACAGGATTCCCGTAATATCACCGACGAGTCAGTTTAAAGTGGGAGGAGAGCACGATGTGATGCAGGTTTCAGACGTTTAGCACATTGGTGAAACCTGCAAGCACAGGTATGGCGCTGAAAATCCTAAAAACATCACTGGGGCGAACCGGTATTCGAATCCACAATCACAGGTTTCTAGCATGCCAAACGGACTGCGCAGCGAATTGCGGCGTCTAAAATCCTTGGCTATCCGTGTCCCAATTTGTTTTGGTTTAATCAAGATGTTGTACAGCTATCGTTGAAGGAAGGGAATTCCATCGTTTCGTATATAAGTCACATGTCATTTTAGTCTTCCAACCTATTCGTATGCCTCGATGACGATCTTTAACATCAAATGTGGGTTCTTCAGATATTGTATATTATATGATCATTGGTTTGTTTGATTGACTGTTCCTTTGATGTGATCATACACACGTAGTTTTGAAAATATGAAATATAATAGTTTGATCTAGAATGGTGTTAAGGCTTGCAGCTACTTTCATTTATTCAAACTTTATTCGAAGTATTAAGGTTGTGCCCATAATATGCAGGGAAATACGTCATTATATTCATCTGAAATATCATGTTTATCGCTATTTATCCATTGTTTGTATCGAATAATAGATACATAATTATAAATAGTCCCGTCGGACTTTCTTGTGTTTCAAATTTGCAGACACTGGTTACTCGTGTAGCATCTTGTGTGGTACAACCTTGCAAAGTCGCGTCAACTTCTTCGTGGGTGTCCATATAATGTTTCTTTACCAAACGTTCTGATCTACATACGTTCTGTTCGAACATTATCTCAGTGTTGTTAAAACTACAGGTACAGAGTTCTACATCTAATAATCGTCATATTTTTCTCATCATTGATCATGATTGGCTGTTCGCGAAAAAAGTGATAACACTATATTTTCGCGACAATGCGAGCGTATCCTGTGCCCCTGTTGCACCTGTCACAAACACATGCAAATACAAGTCAATTGTTAACCTAGACAAACACGGTAAGATATAGTACAAGTCAAAATCGGAATTGCATCACACACAATTTTTGTCAGTGAACGTATCTGCCATAAAACCTTTTGAAAACTTTGCTACGACTTTGAATGTTGTAACTCTGATCAAAAAACTTTTGGGCAAAAGTCGGATGGGTCTTACATGACACTTTAAGAATACAGAATATAATAATGCAGCAAAGAGGGTTTGGGTGGTCTTGGCACAGTCAGGCTGGTTAGGCTCATGACCCTTGCTCTCTCTACACGCAAGTCCAGAGAGCGAATGGGACTTCTCCCAGGGAGCGCTGCCTTGTCAAACCCACCCAGAACTTTTCGGAGAATGTGAAGACTCCCCAACACTGCAGCCTTCTGCATTACCCAGATTGTCAGAAGGGCTGTATTCCTGGTAGAAAACACGGGTACTCTCCCAATGTCAGTCAACAGATTGGGAGGTACCAAACCTAAGGCACCGAGAACAATGGGGTGTCGGAAAACTTGGTACTTGGTACGCAAGCGTGACTTTTCGAAAGCAAGGTTTGCATATTTGCCATGTTTTTCCTGATTCTTGTCAATCACATTAGTGTCAAAAGGGACAGAAAATTCAATGATATAAGTGACTGGTCCTGAGCTTCAAACAGATAGCCTTCTGTTTCACTTATCAGGCCAGCTGACCTCATCCAATCGGAGGCCTCTGCAGGGCTCTTCTCGGCACACTGCACATAAACTCGATGCAGTGGTAGTTTAGATAGCCTCTCCTTGAAAAAATCTGGGCCGATTTGATATGGCACTTCGCTTGGTTGACACTCATGTTTGTACCATCCAGCAGTACAGAACCATCAACAAAATCAACACTGACATCGAGAATATATCCAACATCATTGGCTCGGAAATTGTGGAATGCCTTGTTTTCATCATGAGTCGTGACTTGCTTCACAAGAGGATCATACAATTCTATCACGAAGAGTCTCAGCGTTAATCAACCCACACCCTCCCATTATAATTGGCAAATATAAGCGATTGAGGAAAGAGCGAGGGTGTTGGGATCTATTGTCTGACATGATTCTTCGCATGAGGTTCCTGTTTCGTCGACTCAACAACACCAAAAGAATACGAAAGGATGGGTCCGGCATATGTATTTGTGGCTTTAACTTTATTGCGAGCGTTCAGCTCTGAACTCCCGAGTTTCCTAAGTCTGCATTTGTATTCTGACCGAAGTTTGTCTTTGACATTCTGGACATTGTCTCTAACCTGCATCCTTAAATACGTATAGGCCTGACCTTCCACCAGATGCTCAATAACTCCTCCCCCAAGTAAACAGACTGACCCTCCCTCTTCTACCTTGCCTCGTTTCAGACAATTATTATCAGTATCATGTTTATTTGAATTTCAGACTTGAAAGTATCAACGAGCAAACTGGACAGCATCGCTTGTGAGTAGCATGCGATAAAAAGTATACCTATTGAACTCGTTGTACAGGTAGCTGTTTTACTCCTGTGGTGAACGTAAAACAATAACCGGCACTTTATTTTGTTAATGTTTGAAAACAGTAAGACAATATTTAAAAGATGTGACAATAAATGTTATGATTGACCACGTGATATTGGAGCATGTAAAGGTTGGCTTCTTATTTATAACAATGTTTCAGGCCAATCAGGAAGACTTTTCTTCAGAGGTAGCAGCAGGTATCTTTACTCAAGGTTAGGGTATGCTCAGTGGCCGGAAAGCCAAAGTGTTCACTTCAGCAAGCAGTTCATCCGATCACCGACTATTTCATACGGCGTTGTTGGTATGGAAGCGGACAAAGACTATGACGTCAAATTCAACCTGACCATCAATGACGTCAGGAGCTCCGGGTTTGAACTACAGTGTAACGCAAATGGAAAAGGCGAGCTTGTAAAGTTAGATGTACAATGGATTGCGTGTCTTGTGTAGCGAGAGCCACGATCTTACACATTGTGAATAAAAGTTCCCCAAAGTGTGATGAATATTTTTCATAGTGGACGTACTCTTTTAACTAATGTCTGATGTATGATGTTTGAAGTAGATCAAACAAAGAAGAGTTTTTTGTGTCGACCGATCATGTTTTGTTTGTTTGTTTGTTTGTTTTTAACGCCGCACTCAGCAATATTCCAGAAATATAATGGCGGTCTGTAAATAATCGAGTCTGGACCAGACAATTCAGTGATTGTTATCATGAGCATCGATCTACGATATTGGGATAAGATGACATGCATCAACCAATACAGCAAGCCCTGACCACCCGATCCCGTTAGTCGCCTGTTACGGCAAGCATGGGTTGCTGGAGACCTTTTCTTCGGTTCGTGAACACCAAGCAAAATATGACCAAAAAACTGCCTCCTTGTCAATAAAACTTCGAGAACGCCCATTTGGAGAATGTGATCATATTACCATAAAAACATAACTGGTGTATTGTTAACAGAAACTTAACAATAATTATGAAGAAATAATAAATGTCACAAAGGCAGGATTGAAATGAAGATATTTGATCCGTTGTGTGTGCTCAATTTTTATCGTTTCTGCATGGATTATGTGTGCTGCACTTTACCTTAATTGTCCAGACATATTAAACTTGAACCGGTTACCTTAGCCTTTCGTGTATTAATTCCGAAGATAGTACCCTCCAGTGATCTCTCGAGGAGACTGTCAAATCAATTACAGCGCCTGATCAAACGGTGCCGCAGTCATCACGATGTCAGCTGATGTACATATCACTGGCAGAGATGTATATTTCACGTGTCTATTTCTGCCACAAATGGACAAAATTCATGGCCTCCGGGTCACTCGGCGAGACTTCAAAGACGCTCTCTGGCCTTTCTCAGCTTTAGCACACGAAGGAGCGTGCGTTAAGCTACATTTTCAAATTATTTCTCAATCAGAAAGATTAACTGCGTTCATCGATGACGCTTGAAATCAAAGGTGAATGAAAAAAAGAATAAAAATTAATAACGAGAATTTTATGGCATGAATGTCAAGGGAAGATCAGTAACATTTCTCCATATGTGTCTAGTAGATAATACGACTTTGAACATTTAAACGGAAGTATTTGAATACTTCATTAGATTTCATATTACTTTGACATCGATTTTATACAAAGTATAGAAGTGTGTACGCATGCGGCATTTCATTGGCGAGCACTTTTTGCTATATGCTGATAGTAATCAAACGATTAATAGGTATTTGTATCCTAAACACCGCCAGAGGCAACCAGAATGTCATTGTCAATCGAATCAATTTGAAATCGCGAATTTAAAATATTACTTTGATATAATGAATCATGTTTCGCTGACGTGAAGAGGCAGTAAAATCTATACATTCTCTCAACGAAGAACGCACATGTCGCCAGGTTGATTTTGCGAAAATGTTAGTCAGCAGTAATATCAGTACAAGGGTGAGTGGGTCGGGTTTGAGGCCTCTTTGAATAGTATTTCAATTAATATAAACGTAATGTGAGGTCTTAAATGGAGCAGGCATTAAACGTTAAACATACGGCCACAGATACAGTGCTAACAATCCTAGGAACATAAGCAGAGCGAATCTGAGATCGAACCCACGAGTCATAGGTTTCTGGCACACCCAAGGGACGCAACTCTGCACAGCTAATTGCGGTGCCTTGGACAACTGGGTCAACCATGCACCATCGGTATAAGGGCAGGAGAAACAGTATGCTATAACAGTTAAATCGTACAGATCCCGAGGAAATGTTTTAGATCTACCTGATGGTTCTCTAACTGGTGAATGAACCTCCGTATTCATAACCGCCGGTCTATCTATCTGCATATCCCTGTATGACCAATGTCAATAATTCCCAATCCCAAACTACAATAATCTTACGAAGTTGATGTCAGTGATCTCCGGTATGGATTGAACATGACTCTTTTCATCTACTTCGTTTACCGATAATTATTACCCCCCGCCCAACAAAGTTGGCGGGGGATATAGAAACGGGCTCTGCCGTCACGTTTCGTTTCCGGAGCATAACTCATAAACCGTTCAATACTTTTTTCATCAAACTTTGCAGGTCTGTCAGGTATATGCTGAACTGGTGTCTTTTGCTATTTAGAAATTTCAGAATATTTTATTTTTTACGTTTCCATGGCAACAAGATGGACTTAGGTTCTGTGAGGGTAGGGTTCGTTTCCGGAGCATAACTCATAAATCGTTCAATACTTTTTTTCATCAAACTTTGCAGGTCTGTCAGGTACATGCTGAACTGGTGCCTTTTGCTATTTAGAAATTTTAGAAATTTTTATTTTTTTTACGTTTCCATGGCAGCAAGATGGACGTAGGTTCCAAACTCTTCTTTTTTTTAAATTTCCATGACAAGTTCCACCTCGGTTAAAGAAGGTTAGGGTTTGTTTAGATTTTATTATGTCATAAATTCTGCAACAGGGGCGGGGGATATAGCCACGTTAGTGGCAAACTCTTGTTTACCTTTGAAAGATATCTCCTAAAATCATTGTCAGTACTCCAAAATAATTTAATTTTAAATCAAACGTCTTGCTTGAATTGTTTCTTTGAGTGAACAGTGAATGTGTTATTCACGTTATATCGATCTACGTTTGATATTTTATTATTTTCTTTCATACCCCCCTGGATGCCAGAGGGACATATATGTCCTTCCTCTACAGCCCTCACTTTGAAGTCGAATAAAATTCAAAATACATCACCCACACAAATACACTTCACAGTTTTGAATAAGGTGGGAAATTCCCTGTTCTGTGTTATCATCCACTGCCATTTTAGGCCAAGCAAAATTATTGAAAATGACCTCTGAAAATTAGGTACATCGTAAATGTCGCGATTTTTTACACATTACTAAATCACCACTCACGGCGTTATTTACAGCATGTTTTGAAATCTAAATTTAGGATATTTACTCGGAGAAATGAATTTCAAAAATAGTATATTAGTGATCACGGGTATCTGTCTTTTATGAAATCACCAATGATCATTCCAAAACGTCTCCGATAACCCGAGAATCGTTTCGAATGTTTTGGAAAATACGCAAACACGAACGCCGAAGTGAACTTTCCGCCATATTGGCTAGTGTTTACAAAATCACGTTTCAGGTACACCGGTTATGAGGCGCCTGTAACATCGCGTATATTTCAAACTTAGCTACCATACACACATCCTTGAATTCCTCATATATTTTAGAAACAAATGACCAATGGTCTTTGTCACCAATACAAAGTGGCTGGATGAAATCAAGCAAAATATGTTAGGTGTGAAAACGAACGCTGTGCTCGAAAAACTTCACTTGTTTGAAATGTAAACAAAGCAAAATACAGATTTTACACAGTGTAGCATTTTCTCCTATTTTGAGCTATCCATTCGTCTAATCTTTCAAGACATTGGCTCAACATTTTCAGAATATGCACGGGAAGAGAAAAGTAGGAAAAAATTAGGGTATTCAAAATAGATACATTGCAATGATTTGATATTTTCAACAGATACTGTCAAAGTTACCGTCCTGTGTGACGCCATGACTGACGCAAAATCACGCACAACGACAACGGTATTTATCGGAATTTCTGCCTATTTCGGTTCTTTTCAATGAAGATTATAACAACAAATAACAGTACATAGATTGTCAGAATGTTTCTGACTACTTACATGTCACATTTATGTATATACGATCTCTGAATCAACGAAAGTCCCCTCGTAAAATCCCACGCACTGTTGACAGTGAACACGCCATTTTGTAAAAGTGGGTCACAGGTAGTGATGTCATACGTCAACATTGTTGTACATATTTGGTAATTTCTTTGAGGTGAAGGTCCTTGAATGAGAGTGCACACGATCATTGTATCATGCTGTTTACAGTTTCAGTTATGATGTAGATTTTGCATATGTTTTATACATTTTTTCACACAATTAATCACCCTTTGGATATTTGTCAATGTTCATAATGATATCATATGCAAATATAAGCCACAACATGTATGAACGAACCTTTGGTAATCTCTTGTTTGTTTGAACATTGTTTACATAACAATTGATAGGGTTTTAGTGTCGAATACGATATTTCTTTCCTTTGGACAAGTGTTACAATATGAAGCGTAAAGGTAACTGCAGCATGTACGTATTTCTTGGGATGTGTAATAGTCAATGTCATAAGTCCATATAACCAATGTCTTTGAAGAGCTGTTTCATTTTATTTTATAACTAAAACTGAATAGATCTATGTTACTTTAACAAAATGGATAATATTTTTCGTAAAAAGATATGCACACATTTCTGAAAAAATTGTCTTGGTCTTGGAATTGTTTTTTGTTGTTGTTTTTTTGTCGTTTGATACACAGAGCCGCGATAGCTAACGATTCGCCAGGTGCGTGTTAGCCACAAACAATTTACGAATTATTCCTCTTGTTTTGCATTATATAATCAATGGGTTCATTCTTTTTTCAATATTATGATCACAGGATATTAAACTGTTCACTATATTTCTCCAGGAATTGTTAAATGTATAAAATTAAACCCATGCCAAGTACCCTAGCTGTTGGTTCAATAGAGCTTTCTTCGCATCTTTTAGTGTGTAATTCTGAGACGAGATGAAGAGAAATAATAACAATATCTGTCCAATATTGAATATAATTTGGTTGTTTTGAAATATTCTTTTGGGTATTTCATTACGTAAATTGATGCCAAACAGGTGCGTGTCTTGTCCAATTAAAACACACGATAAACTAGCTAATTGATTACATATTCAAGACATTATCTAATTGGTGAAAGCAGTCATTTTATGTTGTGTAGAAAAAGCGTCAAATTACGTTTTACACATCGAGATTTTCCATATCATGAACGAAAATTAGGGGAGATATATATTAATCAAAATACCAGAGTCATCTTTCTCCGACGTTATCAAAGACATAAAAACAGCCATGACGTCAAATAGAACGGTGTTATTGTTTTGGGTTATTTCATTACATTTGATGATAAGGCTAGTGCTCCATTAATAATGGTGCAACATTAGTCAAATTACACTTACACATTCAGGAGAATGTTGGAATCTAAGGACTAAGTTATAGGTTAGATAGGGCCATCCATTTCTCTTTTACCACTTTTTTATGAAGCATGATTTCATCATTTCTTATGTTTGTTTTTTTTACAACTAAACGTATACAGTTTCTTTATCGATATTTGTGTTGGAATAGTTTGGTTCCTCGTGAACAAAACACCACGAAAATATATTATCCTTACCCACAGCTAATTCTCACCAAGTGACCTGAGTTACAATAAACTAGTGCTAAGCTTAGCGGAGTTATGCCCCCTTTTCTTTGTGCGTGTGTAACCTCTCTGTCGCCTTTTGACGTCATAGAGAAAAATCAGTTTTCGTCATTTACGGCAAGCTATTTTTGGCATTGCATGTTTGTCGTTATACATACGCATATAACTCCATTTGGTATATAGTTATGCCGTTCAGATATTAGGCAGTATTTTGTTCGCTCACAGATTCCGTAAAGCTTGTAAATAAAAAAAATCGTCGCACAGTACTTTTATCGGTGTACGGTAAAAAGCGGAGAAATTTACTGTTTTTCAAGGTAGAAAAAATTCTCGGGCAACACTTAGAAGTGAATTTTTTTTAAAACCGGTTCAATATTTGCAGTTCACTTTAAACCATCAAATAGGAAATTTAATATTCTCCACCTCTGCGTAATTTTATAGACAGAGGTAGATCCAGTGCCGCGTGAGCGCAATTCTCGTACAACCTTCACTTTTCCGATCTTAGGAAAATGTGCGTCAGAAAAAAAACTCGGCATCCAGAGGGTTAAACCAATAAAAAAACAAAAACACCAATATAACGCTTTGGGTCACTTGTTTACCCTGTATTCAATTATCAAGATAATGTCTTTTCATAAGTGCACGTTTCGTGTACCCGCAGACCATCGTTCGCACGCCTGTATATACGTACACACATGTATGTTTAGTGTGTTTATGTTTTAGTTTCAACAAAAATAGTAAATGCGCTGTCGTGTCACTGAATTGTCTGGTTCATCACTTGATTGTCTGGTCAAGCGTCGTGCGGCTGTGAGTCGTCGGCCAATAAACAAACATATACTTTTTTATGTAAATATTGTGCGGCGAGGCCTGTTGAATCTGTCTGCGCATGTGTGAAAATGCGTGTGTGCGTATATATATATATTCACACACACACACACACACACACACACACACACACACACATTTGGAAGTGAGGTGAGGTGGGTTTAAAGTCGCGTTCAAGATGATTGCCTCTCTAATTTTGCGACGCGCATACACGTGTGTATTTGTGTGAGCGTAGCTGATTGGACTATTCTGAAGTAATGTCGGTTTTATGGTGCCAGCCCATTGAGATACCATGCCACAGTTTACCATGAATACCCCACTCAGACACAGTATACTGACTCCGGGACGACCAGTTCTCGTTCTACACCTTAATTCCGAGCGCCAGGCGCGGTAACAACAAGTACCATCTTATAATGTTTTTGATAACATTGTATTTTGAGAAATTAAACATTCTACATATAACAATCGTAAGCAAATGGAAAATATAGTGTTAATATCATATCGTCATTTTGGAAGAAAAACATATATATAGTAATAATTAAATAAGTGGAGTAAGATTGAACACAGTTTTAATAGGCTAACGCTTTCAACTCGTACCACGCACGAGTCTCATCAGGCCATAACTGAATAACGGACATGTAGTAGTAACATATAGTTACGTGACGTCATAACATTTAGGAAACTATGACGTCACAATACCAAGGTGACAGTGGACAAATAACTTACGCCTTTACATTTAACTTAGGCGCGTATTTATGAATGAAATGTTGCTCTTTTTGAAACAATGTAGGTTCATGATCAAAATTGAGTTTATATAGCGGGAAAACTAAAAAGTTTCCGTTTCCACATGCTTCTAAATGTTTACTGAGTGGAATCGTGCGGTTGTGTGGCGGCTTTATTTGTGAACGGTGAAGATTCATTCTTCTTTTTAATTTAAGTTCTGTCTTTCCGATATACTTTTCATTGCGTCCACTACAAACAATCAAGTAAATAACATTTTTAGTATCACAAGTCATACTTTGTTTTACAGTAAATTTAGTGTCCTTGGTAATTTGGACTGAACAGCCTTCAATTATATTGCTGCAAGTTAGGCAACGTTTGTCACCGCACTTAGACACCTGTGGAGTAATGACAACAGAATCAAATTTAGAACTTGTCAAAATCTTTCTAAGATTTTTGGGTTGTCTTTGGCTGTTGATAATTTTGTATTTGCTTAATATCTTCTACATTTTAATACTTTGAAAGCGCTAGCCTATTAAAACTGTGTTCAATCTTACTCAACTTATTTAATTATAACTATATTGTGCCTGAGAGTTAGAACTTTACTGTGCTTTTATATATCTATATATCTATATATATATATCTATATCTATATCTATATCTATATATATATAGAGAGAGAGAGGTTATCACGCGAGTGTGTTTGGGAATGGTAAATATCCTGCATTAGGAATAAACATTGTATTTAGCGAGCCTTGGCGAGCTAAATACATAGTGTTTATTCCTAATACAGGATATTTACCATCCCCAAACACACAAGCGTGATAACCTCTTTATCATATAATGTCATTCTTTAATTCTGTGGTTTAAAATCGCTTTCGCTCTCGCACAAACATTACCGGAAATTGCGAGTTTTCCTGGAATGCGCGCATTAATATTTATTACGTCAGAGGGTAAGTGATGTGTCAGTCGGAGAGTGACAGTAGCCAATATAGTTCCAACTGAAATCTGTTTCTTATACAGTGGCAAAGCAACATATACACAAAACAACAGTTGTTTTTAATTGCCTTTCGCGGCAGTCCATCGGTCTGTCCGCTAGAGTAACTGCCCATTGTCAAAGGGAAGCTACTCTTACCCTGCTCTATGAGACGTCACGGCCACGGTCAGACGTTGTTGACAGTCGGTCTGTCCTGTCATAACGTTAAGGAGTGTAGACAGATGTACACACAGCGACAAAACGAAACAAGGTAACAATTCAAACATATTTCGGCCAAATCCAACTATTTTGATTTGTGGAAAAGGTTTCAAGCCGCAGAGGTCTACAAGCACAGATATGGCTACTGATCCCGCTGGGCTAGGCCTCGTGCCCTCGCAAAATTGTTTCGAAATTTATATCTCCAAAGTTGCCAAAACTTATAAAATGCCTAAGCTACGTCACAGTTAGACACTGATTTTCAGTATATTAGACTGTTCTTTTGATAATGATAGCAATTATCCCTGTAGTCTATCCAGATCCCGATGGTTAATTCTGACTCGATCGCCGAATGACGAGGGCGACTACATGTTTGTTTATAAACAGTGAAAGTAGTCCTACTTGACCTTTGATATTTGCATCTCTATCCGCATATGACCCCAACGGATATCATTTTTATCCGTTGGCTTTATCCTGCCGAGAAACCTACCCATTATATGATAAATATATATATATGAAAATATAAAACAACACGTCCCATTTTAATTCTGGAAACCCAAAAGTCCAGAAACTCTACGCTCTTTGCCCAGTCTCGGTTAAAGGTATTTACAAAATTAAACATGCCGTTTTCATGGGAACATACCAAGGAAGACAAAATGAAAAAAAAAATGTTTAAAAACTCAATATTTAAACTATGTCGCCCATGGGCCTGCCCATGGGCGAAGTCTGGCCCATGGGTAGGCCCATGGGCAGGCCCATGGGCGAGAATATGTTCCTTTACTTAAAACTCATGTTTTTGTTTCGCAAATACATTTAATGTATTCATTCAAGTACCATGACACAAAATTTAACTCATTTTAACTTAATTCAACGATTTTATAGCGATATTGAAATATTTCGCCCATGGGCGAGAAAAGGTTTGGCCCATGGGCAGGCCCATGGGCAGGCCCATGGGCGAGAACATTTTCCTTTACTCAAAACTCATGTTTTTGTAGCGATCTTTAATGAACCCGGCCTTACCTCTCAAAACGTTTTGACAGTTTATCATACGAATTCATGTGCGTGTACTCCAATTCATTGGAGTTGTTTTCCACAACATTAAATTTTAGTTAGTTTCTATTTCATTTCCCGTTTTTTATGTCCCGTTGATACATCACACTGGGCAATTACGTGACACTAGGTATGCAATATACAGGTACGTGTGCGCGTATTTTAATGAAAAAAACTATTCGTCTTTTATTGCATAACCTTTGGCTGAATATCTTACATTCTAACGAAATCTCGAAATAATTATTTAATTACAAGCAGTGTCGAACTGACCAGTAGGAATTATGTTTCAATGCGATTGAGGAAAACGTGAGTGAATATTGTGACACTAAAGCAACTTTTAACTGCATTGTCACTTTTGGTATGAAAATGGTAACCGTTCAGAAAAAACAACAGCCTTCTTATGATAGTTCTCATTAGTACGTTGTATCTAATTACAGTGTCGGCCTTATTTACAGGTGATTCTACAATACCTGCTCTCGGTCAATTACGATCTACCACACCACACGTGAATAAACAGTTCTGCAGGTGTTGCTGTGGGCAAATACCTAGCCTGAAAATGTTTATTTTTTTTAGGATACATGTTTTACAAATGTTCGTTGATATGTGGATATATTAAGCACAAAGACAAAAAAAAAGTTTATGAAAGATGAATTAGTGCCTTGATATATTCATCGAGATGTGTATCATCGTTTAATGGGGTCATTCAATAAACGTATGTTTGGAGGAGATATCAAAGGAGCCGCCCAATATACACAGTGTCGTCCGGTGAACTACCAACCCACCCTGTCCATTAGAGTTATGTAATCGGTACACAAATATATTTGATGCGGTGTCAGTGCGGAAGGAGTTTGAATTACGTCCGCCACTTGCCACAGAAATCCTCAAAGTATAGAAACAATAAACAAGGTCAATCCGTACTAATTACCAATAGGGAAAATGGTGAAAACAAATTGAAATAGATTTTAATAAAACATTATTGTACTAAATAACTCGCAAAAGCGGTGCCTAAAATTGTTTGACCGTGTTATGTGTGTTGTAAACTGACGAATAGCAAGTAATTGTCATGCTGTACGCATGGTTCCATATACAAATTCAGTTATGCAACCGGTATGAAACTGAGAACTGAGATACCAAGTACAACCTGCATTCACACACGGAAGCAATATACTTGTGTGTATGCCCCCTCCTCTACAAAATGTATCACTAAAGTATTTGCATTGTAATAAATATAGTAATGATAAAACTTGGTAATTTGGTAGGTCTCCTACAGATATGATTTTCAGTTTTTTTTACACCTTTGATTGATACGGATTACGTACCTGTAGTCTAGTCACTGTCTCTAATGTATCTGCTTGTTAGAAATTTCAAATGTCTTGTTGTAGCACTGTTCCTAAAATACGGTAGTTTCTTTTATCGGGTATAAATAGTTGATTCGTCTTGTCACGCAGTCATTTTTACTTGATCGAATGATTTCCACAAAAAAATTACGGCAGAGAGTTTTGTATTTTATTATATTTTTAGAAGATTTTAGAAGATGCTTACATCACTGTATCTCAGAACGTAAAACTGATAACATTCAAACATGTAATTAGTACACAGTTAATTGTTACATATAATTTCCTGCATATTCCTTTTTGAACAAAAAGCCTACATGTATACTGATATCGGTGTCCACTGTTAAAAGGGTATTAGTGCAGTCAGCCATGGTAAATGGAGAGACAATAATAAGGTGATTAATTATAGTCTGTTGCAGAATATGCGGTATAAGTGTAGTCATTGATACATATACACATTACACATATACAGATGAAATACACGATATGATGCAGTGCAAGAACAAATTAAGATACGGTTTCTATTAAAAATAATTATACGATTTTGGATTTAATTAGCATGTTTAAATTTTCAGGCCAACACGGCTGAGATACAGCATCGGCATACTCAACTGGAGTTGTTTTCTGCCGGTCGTAAGTTCATTGTTTGACTGAGCACACTCGTGTCGGGGTTGCGATATTTTCTTCTCTTTGTTGGCAGCCTGCCACCGGTCTGAATTTTGAGAAAGGTCTCAGCATGGGACTGTTAATTACTTCTTAATGATGTCTACAAGCTTACAAACTTGTAGATGTTGGGTGCGGTTAGGACCAAACTTTTTCAGCTCAGATTGTTAGTGGTCCTGGAACCCATAGTGTCAAACAGGTTCTGCACAAAACGTCCATCAGATTCTACTGTTCAGCAACATTGTCACTGAATTTCAGAACTCTGGCATGATATAATAATCAAGGATTTCGAAGGTGAACGAGGGGAAAGGCAGACGCACGTGGATTTACCCTCAGGTTATTATTGTCTGGAGTTCACATTTTGGGGCATTTCATATACTAATTGAACAGAGTTCACCTGCACATGTCCACTTTAGTGATACAGACTGTAACCAAAAATGCAATGAGCCGTAGCTCTTAATCCCTTATAACAACGGTAACAACAACCAGGGTGAGGACACAGTAAGGTTAAACCGTGTCCAACAGACAAACTGAGGTGGCTATCTCCCATCAAGTCAGCTCTGTTTTTAAGCGCATAGTTATGTTTTTACATATTGAAATAAAAGGAATTTAAAAAATTATATTTAACAAACCTACACATTACCAAATACAAAACTTTATAACCCTTTCTAGACTTCGTTCCAATTAACCTGGATCATTCAACTCGCTCGCGAAGGTCGTATGCGACTTTAAAGTGAATACGTCTACAGTGTACAAGTAACTTTTAACTGTATCATATATACTCACGACAAGCAATTATTTTCGTTCCTAATTCGAATGAGCACATTCTGAGGCTAAATCCGCAAAAGGACAGATAAAATATTTCTTTGTACAATGCAAACGATACAAACGTAGCGGCTGATAATAGAGACAATGATTTAATAATCTGCAATATATCAAGTGTTCTCGTTCAATCTATTGTACATATTGAAGTGATTGTAAAGTTTCAAGGAGTACTAAAATGTTGTGGTATTATGAATGTATTTACAATATGAATAGCGAAAAACAGTCACCATATCGGATGTACATGTATAACTTGTCTTCCAACACCACGCTTGTGCCGAGGCCCATGGTCATAAAACTAATCGGTCCCATAAAAGGAGCAAATAGTTTCGCAGATACTTCTTGCTATGGTTCACTCACAATTGTCAGACGACCTAATCATCAGTCAGACCAGTCAAGTGTGACCAGCGTACCTGTCTGGTTTTGGCTCCTAATTACTGAACTGCCTAATACTGTCATACTGTGGGCAGAGTAAGCGGCCTCGTTGAGTGATACAGACTAACCAGATTATGATTGTGTTTGTAAGTTGCGTTTAATCTGTGTCGGGTTGCAGTTGTTTTATTAGTCAAGACTAGGGGTAGTTTTTTCAATGAAACCTTTTAGCCGTTGAGTTTGTTTTGCATTCATTTCATTAAATACATTGTTAGGTAGAATAATAACACGTTATATGGATTAAACATCTCCCTAATCTGAGTATAATCTCACATGTACTCTAAGTACCGTACTATATTACTTTGCGGAGTCACTGAGTATATTTTTTTAGTTGGCATTGTATGCTGTCTGATGACTTTATACAAATCCCTGCATTCAATAGACCCGTGAAGATCTTCAACAAACCATTCTTGGCGTAAAAGGGCGACAGCGCTTGTCGTAAGAAGCGACTACCGGGATCGGGTGGTCAGGCTCGCTGACTTGGTTGATGCATGTCATCGTATCCCAATTGCGTGGATCGATGCACATGATGTCAATCACTGGATTGTCTGGTCCAGACCGTTAATACGCCAGTTGTGACAGGGATGATGGTATGGTAGATGTAGCAGACATATTGACAGCCGTTGTTACGAGAGTCACTAGGTTATTAGTACGGCATTGGCCTTGTTGATTGGTACTATACTTTCTGTGGCCACTGGCGGACGTAATTCAAACTCCTTCCACGCTGACATCGCACCAAATATATTTGTGTACCGATTACATAACTCTTACTGACAGGGTAGGGTGGTAGTTCACGCGAAACGGACGACACTGTGTATATTGAGCGGCTCCTTTGATATCGCCTCACAACATACTTTTAATGAATGACCAATTAAACGATGATACACATCAGGATCGCGGAGAAAATACAAGCTTCGTTCGCGTTGAATATATATATCAAGGCACAAATTCATCTTTCATAAACTTTTTATGTCTTGGTGCTTAATATATCCACATATCAACGAAAATATGTAATACATGTATCCACAAAAATATACATGTACAGGCTAGGTATTTGCCCACAGCAACACCTGCATAACTGTTTATTCACGCGTGGTGTGGCAGATTGTAATTGACCGAGAGCAAGTATTGTAGAATCACCTGTAAATAAGGCCGACACTGTAATTAGACACAACGTACTAATGAGAATATGAGAATTATCATAAGAAGGCTGTTACGTTTTTCTTAACTATTACCATTTTCATACCAAAAGTGACAATGCAGTTAAAAGTTGCTTTAGTGTCACAATATTCACTCACGTTTTCCTCAATCGCATTGAAACATAATTCCTACTGGTCAGTTCGACACTGCTTGTAATTAAATAATTATTTCGAGATTTCGTTAGAATGTAAGATATTCAGCCAAAGGTTATGCAATAAAAGACGAATAGTTTTTTTCATTAAAATACGCGCACGCGTACCTGTATATTGCATACCTAGTGTCACGTAATTGCCCAGTGTGATGTATCAACGGGACATAAAAAACGGGAAATGAAATAGAAACTAACTAAAATTTAATGTTGTGGAAAACAACTCCAATGAATTGGAGTACACGCACATGAATTCGTATGATAAACTGTCAAAACGTTTTGAGAGGTAAGGCCGGGTTCATTAAAGATCGCTACAAAAACATGAGTTTTGAGTAAAGGAAAATGTTCTCGCCCATGGGCCTGCCCATGGGCCAAACCTTTTCTCGCCCATGGGCGAAATATTTCAATATCGCTATAAAATCGTTGAATTAAGTTAAAATGAGTTAAATTTTGTGTCATGGTACTTGAATGAATACATTAAATGTATTTGCGAAACAAAAACATGAGTTTTAAGTAAAGGAACATATTCTCGCCCATGGGCCTGCCCATGGGCCTACCCATGGGCCTACCCATGGGCCAAACCTTTTTCTCGCTCATGGGCGAAATATTTCAATATCGCTATAAAATAGTTGAATTAAGTTAAAATGAGTTAAATTTTGTGTCATGATACTTCAATAAATACATTTAATGTATTTGCGAAACAAAATCATGAGTTTTAAGTAAAGGAACATATTCTCGCCCATGGGCCTGCCCATGGGCCTACCCATGGGCCTACCCATGGGCCAAACCTTTTTCTCGCCCATGGGCGAAATATTTCAATATCGCTATAAAATAGTTGAATTAAGTTAAAATGAGTTAAATTTTGTGTCATGATACTTCAATAAATACATTTAATGTATTTGCGAAACAAAATCATGAGTTTTAAGTAAAGGAACATATTCTCGCCCATGGGCCTGCCCATGGGCCTACCCATGGGCCAGACTTCGCCCATGGGCAGGCCCATGGGCCACACTTCGCCCATGGGCAGGCCCATGGGCGACATAGTCTAAATATTGAGTTTTTAAACAATTTTTTTTTCATTTTTTCTTCTATGGTATGTTCCCATGAAAACGGCATGTTTAATTTTGTAAATACCTTTAACCGATACTGGGCAAAGAGCGTAGAGTTTCTGGACTTTTGGGTTTCCAGAATTAAAATGGGACGTGTTAAACGTAAAACGTCAAAGTGAGGAAAACAATCTCGATTATCTTGCGAAAACAGATTCCTTTGGGCGTAAAGGCAAATCACATCAAAACTAGAGTCATACTATTTTCTAATACATCCATCTTTGTTCTAGATGCGTGACTGGTTTTTAACTGTCTAAACTTGAATCCAAGTAAATGTTTTCGCACAGGGAACAGTGTAAATGTTTTTTTATAAATCAATGTGTGATGTGTTCCTATTGTCTGGCCTGAGTTGTATTCCATTGTAAGATTAGAATAGAGTGACATACTCGTAATGAAATCATGTGAGTCATCGGAGACATGTACTTGTTTTGTTTGCAATGAACATTTGAGACGATCAATACCACTTACAGTTATTAATATTTTTTGTTACGATTTATGTTATATACACAACAACCTGTCAATCAACATGCACAACAGCAGTACATCTCTATAGTGAAATTGACCAGACGCCTGCAATTGACATGCAATTAACACCGCACCTCCTTCGCACACATCGATTAATAGAGAATTGCTCGGATATACACGCGAACACACATCGCGTGTCGACGGCAGATAAATGGAGATAAATATTTGCTAACTTAAGATCGAATTTCGCTCAATCTCTATCGCTCTATGCCGGGCTTTCAAAAGCGTACTGTCAAAGGCATATTGTCTGCTGACACTATAGATTATATGTCAAACGCAGATTCACAACAAATATTTTTGCATCGTGCTAACACACATGCATGTTATTTGAACATCGATTACTTCGTAACTTTTGCATATCTACACTTTGAAATTCTTCATGAAATTATTTTGTTAGGGTTTGAAGAAATATCGAGTGTTGGAAATAATATGCATTTTATTAAACAGATTTCTAATAATTACCATATCACAATAATTTATCTTTTTTGATTTCCTGTAACAAACTCATTGGAGTGACCAGGATAGGGATCAAACTGTAACCAGGTTGTCTTTTTTAGTGATCTATATCTATTTGTGGTGATTGGAATATTGCTGGGACATTGCTAAAAGTGGCGTAAAACAATACTCTCTCTCACTCACTTATATAAATACGTGAACACTTATGAAGGTATTCAGGGGACGATGTGCTTATAAACCGTGTAAATGTATTTAAATGTCATTATTTTATTGATCAGAGTTGGTTAGAGATGCGATCTGGAACAATACGTTAGCCCCGGTAGAAAAAAAGTTGCACACACGCTGCAATTTTTCAAGCCTATAACGACAAGCATTTAGTCGCCTCTTACGGTAAGCATTGGTTGGTGAAGACCTATTTTAACCCTCATCTTCACGGATAGTAATATTCATAAAAAAACGTTTTGGTCAGGGATTTAATTTAATCACTGACATGTTTATGGATTGCATCAATTGATTTGCATAAACTGATTTTTTAAATATTATGACCGGTGATTTGATAAAATCCCTGCAATACTTTTGAATGTTCAATGACATTTTGTTCAGTTTATCCCATACTGGGTGAACAAATAATGGATGACAAAAACAAATATAGTTCAAATTATTCTACCTGAATCACCTCTTGTCAATATGTAACAAATGTTATATGTAGGGTAACACTTTCTTCGCAAAGTACAGATTCTAGTACTTTTGGGGGTTGCGTCCCATCCAGGATTCGAACCCACACTGGCAGCACAGTCAGCGATCTAAAGGTCAGCGATCTTTACGTAGACAGAGTTATCCCAAATATACTCACACGCAAAAGACATGCAAGTCGAGTATGCAGTAGATATGTTATTTATTTTCAACAGTATAGACAAGAAATACTAATAGGGCAAGATCGACAAAACTTTGACTGAAGACAGTTGAATGGATTAACAGGCAGATGACATAATTGTTTTTTTTCAAATGTCGCTGGTGTTGACGGGTAATCTGTCGATCTTGTCGAGGTGTGGTGACCCTAGGACGACCGCTCCGAGGAAGGTCATCTGTGGTCTGTGTAGCATTGTATCGAAGCAGGAGACGGTAAATTGTGGTTATGTTAACGTTGAAAATGACGGGTAAAATCTTGGACAGACTCTCCAGCTTCCAAATGTCCGATAGCCTGGTTTCTCTGAGTTTGTGAGTTAGGCGTGGCATTGTTGACCAAGGAGTGGTAGGTCCAAGAATCGGCCACAGTTTTATATCCACTACAGTTCGTGACAGTTCGTGCATTTTCGATTTAGCGAGAAATGGGTGCATGATACCCATATATTCATTGAAAAGGGGCCTTTTGGCGATTTGTTTTTTATGTTGGGTTTTTACTCGGGGCTTCCAAACTGCAACCAAAAATATTGATAACACCATCAGGCTTCACTACATTCTAAAACTCGTATCAATTTATGGTTCCGTATTTGTTAGCTATTTGCTTGAAACCACTTGCGTTTCTTTTGCGAGTGAGTATGTAACATATGTTACATTTGACCACTTTCTAAAATGGCATTCGTGTGGTCCTGTCAATATCTCCATACATTGAATACAAAATTTTTATTTATTTCAACAGTTGCTACAGGACTGGTCGCACTACAACACCCATCGCCAATGGTCTCTCTCTTCTTCCCTAGTTTTGCCATCTTACTGTAACATGTATATTGTATAAGTTAATGATTATGATTTGAAGGACTTTGAAATAAGGCACAGCTCTCGTTCAATATTTAGTTCAATTGTTTAATCAAAACACACATTTATGGACCGATGTCCAACACATGTATACATTGGACAGCACACTTTGATCAGTATCCCTTAAGCTGGTTCCACTGTTGGTACGCGACGCTAGCTTAACACGATTTAGTACTAGTTTAGGTAGACGGGAACCCAGACTAAGTATTCCTCTGCGTATCAGCTTAGTTTGGAAGAAAAGTCCGAAGTGATGCAGGTGAAACGCAACAGTAGCTTTGTTGAACCTGTGTCTTCTTTGAAACACCGACAACGGAATTAAAAATCGACAGTAAGTCAAATAATCATCTGTAATGTGAGTTCTGGGAGACCCTAGTTACAAAACAGATATATGAAGTGTTTGTTTGTTGTTTAACGCCTCACTCAGCAATATTCCAGCCATATGATGGCGGTCTGTAAATAACAGCGTGACCACCCGATCCTTTGTAGTCGTCTCTTTCGGCAACCAATTCTAACCGGATAGAGGAACGGTAAAAATATGAAGATACACGTGTGTTTAGTCATAGGGGTAAAGCGAGGCTATGTAGATATTGTGTTTGGTGATAGGGGTAAAGCGAGGTTATGTAGATACTGTGTTTGGTGATAGGGGTAAAGCGAGGTTATGTAGATACTGTGTTTAGTGATAGGGGTAAAGCGAGGTTATGTAGATACTGTGTATGCAGTGATAGGGGTAAAGCGAGGTTATGTATATACTGTGTGTGGTGATAGGGGTAAAGCGAGGTTATGTAGATACTGTGTGTAGTGATAGGGGTAAAGCGAGGTTATGTAGATACTGTGTGTGTGATGAAAGGTGTAAAGCGAGGTTATGTAGATACTGTGTGTGCAGTGATAGGGGTAAAGCGAGGTTATGTAGATACTGTGTGTGCAGTGATAGGGGTAAAGCGAGGTTATGTAGAGACTGTGTGTGCAGTGATAGGGGTAAAGCGAGGTTATGTAGATACTGTGTGTGGTGAAAGGGGTAAAGCGAGGCTATGTAGATACTGTGTGTGCAGTGATAGGGGTAAAGCGAGGTTATGTAGATACTGTGTGTGCAGTGATAGGGGTAAAGCGAGGTTATGTAGATACTGTGTGTGGTGATAGGGGTAAAGCGAGGTTAAGTAGATACTGTGTATGCAGTGATAGGGGTAAAGCGAGGTTATGTAGATACTGTGTGTGCAGTGATAGGGGTAAAGCGAGGTTATGTAGATACTTTGTGAGCAGTGATAGGGGTAAGCAAGGTTTAGATGCCGAAGACCCGGGTTCCTTCCCCGACATGGGTACATTGTGTGGAGCCCATTTCTGGTGTCTCCCGCCGTGATATTGCTGGAATATTGCTAAAAACGGCGTAAAACCATACTCACTCACTCACTCACTCTACACATGGCAGAGATATGTGACAGTTATAAGGAATAGTGCCTCATAACGGTGAGATCTGGACGACATATCGACATCTACACATCGCAGAGATATGTGACAGTAATTAGGAAGTGTGCCTCATAACGGTGAGATCTGGACGACATATCGACATCTACACATGGCGAGGTGAGGTGAAATTGGGTTTAACGTCGCGTCCAAGATTATTGCACTTATATAGCGACGTGCATGCACGTGTATGTGTGTGTGTGGCTGCTTGTACTAGTCCGGACTGATGCCGATTTATAGTGCTAGCTCACTGAGATACCATGCCGCAGTTTAACATGAATACCCCACTCAGACACAGTATACTGACTCCGAGCCGACCAGTCCTTGTTTTATCCCCTTAATGCCGAGCGCACGACAGGGTAACAACAAGTACAATCTTTTAACGTCTTTTTGTATGACGCGGCCCGGGATCGAACCCTGGACCTTCCGCTCTCCGGGCGGACGCTCTACCACAAGACCACGGAGGCGGTCTACACATGGCAGTGATATGTGACAGTAATGAGGAAGTGTGCCTCATAACGGTGAGATCTGGACGACATATCCACATCTACACATGACAGAGATATGTGACAGTAATGAGGAAGTGTGCCTCATAACGGTGAGATCTGGACGACATTTCCACATCTACACATGGCAGTGATATGTGACAGTAATGAGGAAGTCTGCCTCATAACGGTGAGATCTGGACGACATATCCACATCTACACATGACAGAGATATGTGACAGTAATGAGGAATAGTGCCTCATAACGGTGAGATCTGGACGACATATCCACATCTACACATGGCAGAGATATGTGACAGTAATGAGGAAGTGTGCCTCATAACGGTGAGATCTGGACGACATATCCACATCTACACATGGCAGAGATATGTGACAGTTATAAGGAATAGTGCCTCATAACGGTGAGATCTGGACGACATATCCACATCTACACATGGCAGAGATATGTGACAGTAATGAGGAAGTGTGCCTCATAACGGTGAGATCTGGACGACATTTCCACATCTACACATGGGGGGTGGTCGGTAGCCTAGTGGTTAAAGCGTTCGCTCGTCACGCCGAAGACCCGGGCTCCATCCCCGACATGGGTACAATGTGTGAAGCCCATTTCTGGTGTCCCCCGCCGTGATATTGCTGGAATATTGCTAAAAACGGCGTAAAACCATACTCACTCACTCACTCTACACATGGCAGAGATATGTGACAGTAATTAGGAAGTGTGCCTCATCACGGCGAGATCTGGACGACATCTTCACGTAGGAGAAATAACATTTTCTGTTTTCTTCTCAACATGAAGTGTTTAGTTTCAAACAGCAAACTTTGAAAACTTTTTTAATGCTTGTATGGAGCTCCCTCTCGGATATGGCGACATATTGTGTGGAACTCTCCGAGAAGCAATGTTTCCTAATTGATACATGATATAGTAAACAAAATAAAATGTTACGTGAGTCTATCGTTATTGCCAGGTGATAGGCATAAGGATTTCGCCGGCAGATACATTGGCGAAAAGAGGCCGAGAACAACACAAAACCAAACACATCGCTTCATGACAGCTCGTCAATCAGACATTATGCTTGGAGGTAATATAAAACAGGGAGTTGACTTTGAGATGGAATCGTTTACATTTTTTTCAAGTTTGCTGACGAGATGATGTTTTATTCCTTCAACGTTATCAACAGAAAGTAGTTTACTTTAAAATTATCCTCCAATACAGTCACCATATAGCAACCACTGTTGCAGTTAGATGCATTGCTCTGGTGTGTCGAAGAAATCCTAAGGGTGATAGTCTTTAATACTTAATTAGGATGACGTAAGATTGTTGAACCATCTGGCATGATGTAGATCAGCACGAAGACTCAATACAAGTCTTATACTATGGTGTTACATGACATATTAAAATAAATGTTTTAAATCATGAGTGACGGTTTTTTTGGTTTTTTTTTTAGGGGGGGGGGGGGGGGGGGGTTGTTGTTTTACGCCGCGCTCAACAATATTCCAGCTATATGACGGCGGTCTGTAAATAATCGAGTCTGGACCAGACAATCCAGTGATTTACACCCTGAACATCGATCCATGCTATTGGGATCGATGACATGCACCAACCAAGTCAACGAGCCTGACCACCCGATCCTGTTAGTCGCCTTTTACGACAAGCATAGTCGCCTTTTACGACAAACATGGGTTGCTGAAGACCTATTCTACCCCGGATCTGACGGAGTGAGTGTGTATTGCATTACCACGCTTTTTACAATATTCCAGCAATATCACGGAATGGACAGAAATGGGCTTCACACTATGTGCCCATGTGGAGAATCCTCCGGCGTGACCAGCGAACACTTTCACAATAGGCCTAACCCGCCGCCCATGTGAAGACTTGTGTATATCCAAGTGTTGTCCAACTTGGGTAGAATTAGTTTTGTCTAACAATAGGGTACTGTCAGTCTGTCATGCAGATCCGGAAACAAATATACCCAATACAGCCCATGCAAGTCTATAGCGATTGACAAGTTAAGAGTATTGCAGCATCTGAAAATGAAGAAAGTCTCTGTGCGCTTTTTTTATTACGTTTTATGAGTATAATTTTACAACGTTTTTTGTGTGTCTAAAATGTGTCCATTTCAGAGACTAGCGTTAGTATACTGTACCCTGAGCCTGTCACTTTATGCTGGATTGAACGAAGAAAGAAATGCACTCTTCTCTCCCACTTAGCCATTACACATTGCATTACTGAAGGATGACGCGGAATGTCTGCCATCTGTATTTTCTCACATGTAGTAGTGATCCACATCTCTCAAACATTAATTATATATTGCATTTAAACAACATTGTTTCATTGAATGTATACCATATGGGTTTCATGCACAAACCAATTCTGACGCCTCTTCTGGGACTTTTTTTCCGACTCTGACACTTGTTTACAATGGCAACGCTTGGAGAGGCCTCGACATACGATACTGTTTTGATTCCTGGCCTACACGAATATTCTAATGTTTACATCAATCAAAGTTAAGTCATCTTCAGAACAAAGTACGAAGACACATCGATTTAATTTCATTTAATCGCGATGTAGGGTTCATCTGACAGATTGCTATTGTTTTACTGGAACTTAAAGAAACAACGATAATCACAAATTTAATGATAGCTTTCTGGTCGTATCGTATACTGTATCAATGTAGCGGTTATCATGTCAAAATGAATAACGCTAAAATGCTCAGTCATGCATTTTCTGGGAATAGGCGTCATTTGTTTTCATCTTGGTACTGCGTTTTATTGAAATGGATATTTGTTCAGTTTAGCTGAGAAGAAACATGTTGCTGCCTTTACTCAGTAACATAATTATATATGACAACCACATATGTATCAATAATCGTGGTTCTCCATTTCAGCGGAGGCGAAACATGCTGCTTCAGCATGACAAAACCACTGGTGATCATGCAGTTTCTTGGGTTTCTGTCAGCAAACACATGTGTCGGGATTATCGGGAGATACATCGCTTGGAAATTGCGGATTGTGAAACGAATTAATGCATCCTCGGTCTGACGACATATACAACACCTGGTTCTTGTACACAGGGGGCATTTGGTTAATGTTTGATACCTGCGTATCAGGTCATGTGTGGCAGTAATATACATAGAGGGTATCACGCTTGTGTGTTTGGGGATGGTAAATATCATGAATTAGGAATAAAGCTTGGCGAGCTAAATACATAGTGTCTATTCCAAATACAGGATATTTACCATCCCCAAACACACAAGCGTGATAACCTCTTTATCATATAATGTCATTCTATAATTCTGTGCTTGAAAATCGCTTTCCCTCTCTCACAAACATTACCTAAACATTGCGAGTTTTTCTGGAATGCGCGCATTAATATTTATTACGTCACAGGGTAAATGATTGGTCAGTCTTACAGTGACAGGAGCCAATATAGTTCCAACTGAAATCTGCTTTTTATACAGTGGCGAAGCAACATATACGCAAAACAACAATTGTTTTTACTTGCCTTTCGCGGCAATCCGTCGGTCTGTCCGCTGGAGTAACTGCCCTTTGTCAAAGGGAAGCTACTCTAACCCTAGTCTATTTGATGTACACACAGCGAAATAACGAAACAAGGTAACAATTCCAACATATTTCGGCCAAATCCAACTATTTCAATTTGTGGAAAAGGTTTCAAGCCGCAGAGGTCTACGAACACAGATATGGCTACTGATCCCGCTTGGCTAGGCCTAGTGCCCTCGCAAAATTGTTTCGAAATGTTTATCTCCAAAGTTGCCAAAACTTATAAAATGCCTCAGCGACGTCACAGTTAGACACTGATTTTAAGTTTATTAGACTGTTCTTTTGATACTGATAGCAATTATCTCCATAGTTTATCCAGATTCCCGATGGTTAATTCTGACTCGATTGCCGAATGGCAAGGGCGACGCCATGTTTGTTTATAAACACTGAAAGTAGTCCCTACTTGACCTTTGATATTTGCATCTCTATCAGCATATGTCCCCAACGGATATCGTTTTTATCCGTAGGCTTTATCCTGCCGAGAAACCTACCAATAATATGATAAATAATAATGACATACCAATGGGTATTTGTATCTGATGACCCATGCTTAAGTTAGATAACCATGTCATTGTGATATGCAAAACAAATATAGTGCACGTGGTTGTCTATCCTGTGGTCTGTATTTGGAAATCAAAGGTTTGACGAGACAGAGACTGCGAGAGAGATTGCAAAGTTCTAAAACTGTATATTCTTCAATGTAATATGTACAATTTTTGTTATAAAGCAGGGCGTATGAGGCAGGTGATTAGGGCCAACAGACATGACTGAATATACTGACGCAGCTAAAATGACCAAATGTAAATGGAAAGAGTATCATAAAACTTTGGATATTTAGTAAGCCATGTCACATTAGCGTGCAATGAGTGAATGAGTGGGATTTAACGCCGCTTTGAACAGTATACCAGTTATTTCACGGCCTGTCAGCAGCTAGATTAAACAATCTGGGATGAAAGCCCGAAGTTACCACTCTGGTGACACCAACGAGCACGGGTATGGTGCCAAAAAAACAAAACAAGAAACATAATCGGGGCGAACCTGGGTTCGAACGCTCGAACATAAGTTTCTGGCGTGCCCAAATACCGAGAGTTCTAGTTTTCTTTACAGGCATACAAGCAAGTGACTGTTTCAATGTTCTCTTCCTGTGGGAATACAGAAAGGTTAGAACTAATCTCAGGTAGAAATATCATTTGATATCGAACGCTGAACAACAGCAGGTTTTAAGAGTGACACTGTGTAAACGTGCCTTCTTATAGTATTAAAGTTGTCACTGTTTGTCCTGTCCAGCTGCAAGAACAATTGATTAGAAACTTATTTTTTAGCGTTCCTTCTTTGGCATTTGCGCATTACACACACCAGACAAATGTGTCAGCAGCTGGGACTACGTATCTCGAGGGAAAGATGACCTCTAACTGTACTGTTTGGAAGCAGAGTTAACCGAGAAAACTTGAAGCTCAAGGGAACAAGTACAATGAAGAAAATAAGATTTGTCAATTTCACAATCAGATTGTTTCACCGAGGTAACATTAATATATATGTATTGTTTTAGGCCTACCTTTAGCATATCAGCTAAGATGTTTGGTTTATTTGTTGTTGAACGCCGCACTCGGCAATATTCCAGGTACATGTGTATATGACGCCGGTCTGTAAGTAATCGAGTATGGGCCAGACAATCCAGTGATTGACATCATGAGCATCGATCCACGCATTTGGGACACGATGACATGCATCAACGAAGTCAGCGAGCCTGACCACCCGATTATGTTAGTCGCCTCTTACGTGTGGCGTGGCGTGGCGTGGCGTGGCTTGGTCTGGCGTGGCGTTGCGTGGCGTGGCGTGGCGTGGGGTGGCGTGGGGTGGTAATGGTGTAACGAAATCCGATTGGTGATATTTTCCTGTCTGTAAACTTTGGACCTTCGCCCAGAGGGGGCGGCGAGGTGGCTGCTGATTTGGTTTGGGACCGTGTTGCCACATACATCTAATTTTCGGATTATGTAGAGTTACCTCCCTTGGTGACTATAAAGGCGTAAGAACTCATTGGTTACGACACTCCTGCCCAGAAGACGTCGCGCAACAGACTAATATTTCGAGCCGCATGTAAGGTAATTATGGTGTCAGTCACGATCAGTCTAACTACTTTTTCCCCCACTTTGTTAGGGTGGGCAGAGATTTTGTCAACTTTGTTTGTGCCATAATCCGAGCGCACGTGGTTGTTCGCCCAGGCTGTAAATGCTCGTGACTCGTTTATGGTAATACGTTTGGTAACTACGTACACCTTCGTGGCTCATTGAACTGTGGGTGCCTGTATACACCGCCACCGGTGAGGGAAATTACCTACATATGTCGCATTTAGGGTATGAATTGTATAAATGGGTGCGACCTGCTCTCTTTGAAGAGGGCCATTTGTTTTCTTTTCCACGTAGTCGGCGTGAATTGCCGCATGTCTATGTGTCGCATTAAGGATGTGAATTGTATAAATGGTCGCGAAGTGCTTCCTGTGAAGAGCGGCAGTGTTGTAGATTACACGTTTTTGGCGGGACTTGTTAATTGCCTATGTGAAACATTGTGGTATGTGAATAAACCCATGTGTGCTTTTATTCCTCTGATATTCTGGACATTTAAGGTGGGTTGAAACAGAACCACTGCCACGCACTTGCCTGGTCAGAATACTGGGACCGTAAGCTCTGGTATCGTCCAGTGATACTACAAAACAAAGCTCAGAATAGACACAACCCTGGAAATGTGACATTCACATCGCAAGCATTGAACACAAGATAACATTGGATCATTGGTAACTTTATGTTCCTTACTTGAGACTACCATTGTAGATCGTTAGGGAAGGTTTGCTTATGTCTATTTGTCATTGTATCTTCATGCATCATATGAAGGCTGTTTTATCTAGATGGTATGATGTCAGAAGAGGCGAACAAGGCGCTCACTGACAACGGTTCTAATGCTCAGTTTCTGTCATCACTGATTACATGGGAGTAGAGGGTTACACCATACATGCATCGATGTATGATTGCGTTCCGATACAATTACCAGTAGGAGAGGTATGTCCAATCTGTAATATTTACAACCTGTAGGGCAAATATACCGATGGACAGAACAAAGAAAACGGGTGTAAAGGGTTGCACTTGTCTCATATTCTCCCATTCCGTCCATTGGGAAGGCTGCATCTGTCTACAGTTTGTCTTTTTTATATGTTTTGTGTTCAGTGGCAACCTTTCAACTGATGAATTCGTAAACGTTTCATCTTCTTTTCCCGCAGCTAATGTATAACTGACATACAGTCAACTGCAAAAGGCCCACACAATCAAAGTGCTAATAAGGTCAATTTAACAACATGTTTATGTGTTAGATTTGGTACGATATATCTACCTGTTTGCTATACTCGAGTTGACTGTATGCTCGAGATGACTGTATACGCGACATGACAGTATACTCGAGTTAACTGCATAATCGAGTTATACTGACTGTATAATCAAGTTGAATTTATATTTGAGGTTACTGTATACTCGTGTTTACTTGTACACTCGGCTTGACTGAAAAATCGAGGTGTATACTCGAGTTGACTGTATACTTGAGTTGACCGTATACTCGAGGTGTATACTCGAGTTGACTGTATACATCGAGTTGACTTGTACACTCGGGTTGACTGTATATACTCGAGGTGACTGGATATTCAGGTTACTGTATACTGGAGTTGACTGTATACTCAGGTTGACTTTTGGATCAAGTTGACAGTTTGAGTTGACTGTATTATCAAGTTAAATGTATATTTGAGGTTACTGTATACTCGTGTTTACTTGTACACTCGGGTTGACTGAAAAATGGAGGTGTATACTCGAGTTGACTGTATACTCGAGTTGACTGTATACTCGAGTTGACTGTATACTCGAGGTGTATACTCGAGTTGACTTGTACACTCGGGTTGACTGTATATACTCGAGGTGACTGTATACTCGAGTTGACTTGTACACTCGGGTTGACTGTATACTCGAGGTGACTGTATGTTCAGGTTACTGTATACTGGAGTTGACTGTATACTCAGGTTGACTGTTGGATCAAGTTGACAGTTTGAGTTGACTGTATTATCAAGTTAAGTGTATATTCGAGGTAATTGTATACTCGAGGTGACTGTACACTCAGGTTGACAGTATACTTGAGTTCACGATATACTCGAGTTGACTGCATACTCGAGTTGACTGTATACTTAAGTTGACAGATTAAGTTGATTGTATACTCGAGGTAGTTGTGCATTTCTGAATATTTGTGAAGTGAACGATTGTGTGAAAAACAGTCAGATGAACACTGGGGTTTCTGAAACGTCATTTGTAAACGTCAATATACGAGGGGATATCAAAAGGTTTTGAGCCTCACACAGAAAAAGTAAAAGAATTGGATTGTTACTACTTTATTTTTCAACATAGTCCCCTCCCAACTCCACTGTTGGATCAAGTTGACAGTTTGAGTTGACTGTATTATCAAGTTAAATGTATATTTGAGGTTACTGTATACTCGTGTTCCACCTATTTTGCCAATCACTGATGCCCGATCGGTAGAAGTCAACATTCTGGTCCCCTAACCAACACTGCAAACACGAAAACGTCGTTTTTTTCCGTATATGGTCATTGGACGGAAAAACGACGTTATTTGGACGTTTTCAAACCATCGTTTTTCCGTCCAAATAACGTCGTTATTTGACATCGGAATTTACTGGGAGAGAACGATAGCGTTAAGCTCCTCCCTTTCTTGATTGACATTGTCAACCAAGCAACAGCGTCTACCGGTATTTCTACTTCTCAGATTTCATTGGTCAGTCCCCGCGTGTTAGATTACAGGCCCGCGTTTGACGCTGCACTCGAAGCGCTTAGCGGAAGTACTGAAATCAATCGTTCTGCGCATGCGAATTACTTAATGCCTTGACCAAATTTTCCGTTCTGTGCATGCGCGATTTCGCGTATTGTTTCCTAGATTTAATGTCACCACTATTTGACAATGGTTCATAAACACAGTCACGTGAAGGTTCGGAATCGTAACGAGTAACTCCATTTAAATTGAAGAGGATCCCCAGTGATATGGGAGATTCCAAGATGAAACTATTCTATGGCTATCTAGGCTGCCACCCAAACCGATCTAAACGGGACCCGATAGCTTATTGTATGCTATATAGTCATATGGGAGTGGACAAGAACTATACATTGTATTCCGGCCGATTGTTCTTGCATTTACTTATAAGTCAGGAAAATGGACTTTAAAGGGGAGTTGTTGAATGTAATTATTTTAATTATTAAAAGTTGCCTGTGCACTAATCTGGACGAACTTCTCATTGTTCTGTTTATGTCATTCTATATACTATTAGTATGTTACCGTTCTAAAGTCAACCTCTCACATTACATTATATTGTTCATAGTATCAAAGTTTAATCAACAATATCAAGAGCAGCGATTTAAACCACTGAAACACCCAAACACAAGGCTGTTATCAAGCGCTAGTGCAGACGTGATGCATCGTAAAAACTGTACCGTGATGTCTTCAGAAATACAATTATACTACGAGATAGTACGGCTAACGCTGACTCACCGGTGGAACAAAGACAATATCGCTAATACAGATATAACGTATTTGAATGTTAATACTAAAGACAAACAATCATTATTTTTGCAGTGACGATATAACACGTATACACGTTTATTGTTAACTTTCATCAGTTTTGCTCTTCATTTTAATAACTTTGTTTTCACATATATATGTAGCAATACCCGACAAGCATGTCATACATAATTATGGGGCAGTTTTCAATCTTGTACTGACTTACTCTGGTGTTAATGAGCGAAGTTTATTGGCTTGTGTGTAAAACCCCGTTTTTCTGGTAATCCTATTATTACTTAGTTTATTTCTATCTAATGACACCCTGTACTCTGGATCATGGCTCCGTGACTATCCATAACAATTAAGATGAACATTCAGTTCAAGTAAATGAATGAGTTTGTTTTGACGCTACAGTCAGTCAAAAAACCAATGCTGTGAGGTTTGATAACACACTTCTACCAGGTCGATCATCGTGAATCCTCATTTTCTGCCTAAAGAGAATCATAGTTCATATGCTAATCCATCTGCGAATACCCTCCCACTCAAGATGACCTTACTTGTTGCTAAATCTATCATCTATCCCCACAATCTCACCCCCCCACGCCCCCCCCCCCCCCACGCACGCACGCACGCAAACACGTACACACACGCACACACACACGCACACGCACACGCGCGCACACACACACACACACACACACACACACACACACACACAACTGACCTAAATAACCTGGACAGGAAATACTGCTGATAGCCTCTGGTCAACTCCGCGCCACCGTAGAATGTTCGTCCAACTCTGCAGGGGGCATTCTCAGTGGCTTCAAACGCGCTGAAATGTTTTCGCCTTGCATCCAAGATGGTGGACAAGTGAAATCGTATGAAATTTGGCTATTTTAGGTCCTATCTCTTTTTTGATTACCCAATAAAGTCAATTCATAGTTACACGGTTGTGAAAGCTTACAACTTTATAAGACTTATTCATCTCATTCCAAAAAAAGCTACTCGCGCTCACATAAAGTTGTAGTTATTATGTCACTGTTTTATTTCTTTAAAAATATATTACATGTTCAACAATAACAATTAAGATGAACATTCAATTTCCGATATAAATAAATGAATAAGTGTGTTTTACGCCACAATCAGTCAAAGACCAACGTTGTCCGGTCTGATGACACACAATCTACCAGGTAGCACATTGTGTACACCCTATCCCCATTGAAGTCTCCACTGTGGGTATTCCTGGGGACGAAAAGGCCCCATGTACCTAGGAATTTCATCAATACATTCATGCGCGGCATTCTCTGCCTAAAGAAGATCATATAGTTAACATGCTAATCCAACTCGAACTACCATCCCGCTCAAGATGAATGTTTTATGTAACATCCAACAGGCCCACATTTACGCACGCACGCACGCACGCGCACACACATATTTGGATTTACCAATCCCTGAATTGAGAAGACGTGCGTTACGAAGCTCCTCCAAGTCATCATCAATATCCGTATATGTTTGTGATATCATTACCCATCCAAAGCCGAATATATATTTATTGTGTTTTCTTGACAACAAATGTTATAATTGGGATAACACTTTCTGAGTAAAGTACAGATTCTCGTACTTTCTTGGGTTGAGTCCCGTCCGGGATTTGATCCCACACTGTGAGTGAGGCACCCAATCGCCAGAACACAAAGTTGGCGATCTAACCCAGCCACCGAACCAAAAATGTTAGTCCAGATGACGTATACTTTGTGTACTCCTCTGACAAGAGAAAAATGGCACGGCTTCTATGACCGAAAGCTTTGAACCAACAATGCCTTTAAGTAAGTGGTCAACAGTAACACACATTATATTTGGATACCACTTTCTCAGTAAACTACATATTTTTAGGGTGGAGATAATAGACGTTGATGGTTGATTATCAATTGACAAATTAAAGCTAAAACTTAACTTATGAATGATTGGTAATGGGAAATGGACAATGGGCAAACGGGAGGCGGGGTATTCAGCGCTATGCCAGTTATCTGTTGGCTTCCCTTGTTGCGTTCCCTTCTTTGCTATCTTTTTACTTTTGTTGTTCTTACAGGTACAAATATATGTTCTCTGCCTCATAGCATTTAATAATATGCATCTGATGAAGGAGAAAGTATATATTCCGAAACGCAGTGTTCCTCCGTTGACATCCATAACAATTTTCCTTGTGTGTATCAGTTCTTAATGCCCTTAAAAGACTCAATCTAGCTTTGATTTTAAATGTGGTGATATTTGCGTAGAATATAAGTTTCAGCTTTCGCCTCTTCCTTTGTGGACTGAGGTTTCACATTTGTAAAATGATCTCTCTTATCTGTCTGTACCATCAACTTAACTGCCCTCACCCACTGCAGTTTTCCCGTCCCATGTGACCCACAAGGGGGAATACCGCCCTCCCTCAGTCCAGTGATACTGTGCCTAGCACAATATGTTGGGGATACGTAGCCTTGCTGTGGGCAAACATTTTGTAACAATTTGGCAAACTTTGATATGTAAACAGCAAATATTATTCAGTTTTATTTCAACAAAAACGGAAAAAATCGGATCCTACTTATTTTGTGGATACCATAACAATAAATCAAGCCAATAGATCGTTTGATTAGCAAGTCGATAGTCATAATTCCCTCTGTTGGTCCCACGTGAAATGTTCTTCATGAATAGAATAGATGGCTGATAGACGTTCGACCGAATAATATCATTTGATAACTTCAACTGTTCATCTAATTTCCATGAATGTATGTTACATAGTTCATATGTTCATGGGCTTCTTCACTGAATGTATAGTGTGGAGGACTACTTCACTTGAGGATAAGTAACATAAAGAATGATGATAATTATGATAGTATTGCCATTATTTTTTCTTCAGATTATTAAAAAAAAGTTATTATGTTTTCATAGAGAGGAAGAGGTATGGAAATTGTGAGATTATTTTTAGCATCGGAATTGTTAACATAATTCTTAAAGATATTATGTTTTGTTTGTTTGTTGTTAAATGCTGCACTCAGCAACGTAAGGATATTAAAACATTACATTTAGGTTCAGTTGTATTTTTATATTTGTATCATTTTGCAAATGTTACAGAGACCTGATAAGGGATATATAATAATGTATAGTCGCTATTCTTAAAGTAAGAATATGTTAGATTCATCAACCAGAAATATTGCACACAAGAGGATAATCATATTTCATGACACTATTCAACGTCGAAGTCAACGATATTTGTGTATGTTATTGCTACATGACACGGATACGTCATGATAAAGCAATTAGAAATTGGCATTTGATGATATAAGATAGCTACGCGATAAACCACAAAGAACAAAGAAGGAAGCGATATTTATTTCACGATAAAACATTGTTCTATCATGACGTCATTTATTGAGATTCGAACATGCACTCGCAACTAGAAAAGTAAAATTTGTAAATTTGACCTTATTTTTGAGAGGTATGTGTCTAGTGAGTTGTTCCCAATAAATGTTGCTGGAGAATCCGAAAGTGAGAGTGATATGACAATCGGTATTGGGAGAAAAGGTACAGATGATTGACGAGAAAATTGTGAGAATATGCGAGACCAAACTCAAATCCTAAAATGGATTTATCTAGCATGGCCGCTGTCGGATTCTATTTAAGGAATCATCATTATTTAAGTACGGGTAAATATTGTATTTTTTCCTAATTTAACACCCTAAAAGAGGCTGTACGTAATGTTGATATCTCATATAGAAAAAAAACGAGTCTCGGTCGTTGTTATTCGTACAATAAACAACTCCCACTCGTCGTTTGTTTCTTAATTACATGACCATTGACACTAACATTATATCTTTTCATGTTTATCGGTCAACAAAAGCGACATAAGCATTTCCATTATCATGAGAAACCCTTGCCAAAAGTAGCGCCAACTGCACCATTGCGACATCAGGAGCATGTTTCCTGATTCATCATAATAAATGATGACATTGGATGCTCGCAAAAACGCGAGCTCATTCCGATCCACTAGTGGCACCCGCCACAAACACATCCAAAGGCAAGCCAATTGTTCACCCGAAAAGGCAGAGAATTGCATCTGACATCATTTTTGTCATTGATACGTCAAACCTGGAAATGCCGACTACACGTCCAACACAAAGCCCAAGCCAGGACCCAAATCCTTCAAACCCGGCCAAAGTTCTGTTAATTACATACATTTCCCCCTAACCTTAAATAATCTATACTAGTTCTGAAGTAGATCGTATTTACCCGTATGATTCGTCTTATGTTATTTATTGCCGATAAACAGAATATGAACACTTTCTGAAAGTAATGTGTGATAAGTCACGCACCAAACCTATACTCTCGATATACATGCTGCTCTTACTTAAAAAAGAATATTGGGTTAACAAGATACGTATATTAAAGTACCATGCTTTCCTGATGTGCTCTCATTCTAATTTGAAATAATGGCATAAATAGTTACCACTCATCTTTCAATATTTTTCAAGGTTGGGTTAATCACGAACATATTTGAATATGTACAACATCTATACTTACTTATCTTTATACTTAAAGGCATCAGGTGTGTCTGTCATAAGACCCCGAAACAAATATGTCCAACACAGCCCAATATTTGACTCTTGGCTCCTTGTTCTTATATTTTATAAGTATTGTTTAAACAACTGTTTTTTTCTGTAAAATATTGTTCATTTCAGAAATTAGATGTTATTCTAGCATTAGGTCTGTGGTACGTTTACTGCATCAGCATTACATAAAAACGATATTACATTATATAAATCCATACAGAGGAAATGCTTAGCATTTATCTTTTAAGGAAGAGTGCAGGACGACTTGCTTTATACATATAAATGTGGACATATATGTATGGACATTTGGATGATACAGATATACCTCCTTAAAGATAGTGTTCGTAGATGACTGTAGAAAATGGAATAATTATGTGAGTAATCGGGTTAATACCACGTTCAGCAATATTTAGCCATATTGCGATATTGGTTTCCAACATACAAGACGGACCATGAAATTATGACTTGAATTTGGACCTGGCTTTCTGGTGTGATGTAACACCCCAGAATCTCCGGTAGAAAAAGGGCTCAAAGCACGAATTAAGATCACGAGATGATACTGATGTATGCATCTGGACATATATTTGCGTAGTATTACTACCTTAATTCATCAGTATTTATGTATTTTGCATAAAAGGATATTATAGGATCGACGCTGACATGCGCATATAACCTATTCACCAGTGCTGTAATATTTCATTTCTTCTGACACATATGGACACGAGAAATTATATTTAAATTTAAAAGGAGCCCAAGTGGGATAGAAATTTGAGTCTGAACCTGTTGAACAAGGCTTGTTTCATTTTGGGCTATAGCATTGCCGCAAGGCCTGGGCGGAAGGGAACACCTGTTTGCACCCATCAGATACCAATCACAACTTCTCTCTCCAAACGAAAACAAAATACGAAAAATGGCGGAAGTGTATCCTTCTAATATTTTTTTTTAGATACATGTTTTAACTTTAAAGTAATTATATGTATCTCATGTATTATTGGTATCTGTGATGCTGGTACCGTTTTGTTGCCATTGTGTAGCTTTTGTGGAGTTATTATGAATATCAAATACATGCCTTGAAATATTGACTTGTGAAAGAACTCATCATTGAATCATTTGCATTTAAATTAATGCATATACCATTTACTTGGCGTGTATGGACATATTATCCATCTACTTATACACACTTATTATGGACATATACAGAATTTCATTGTACCTTATTATTTAAAAAAAATACCCGTGAAGATCCGGGTTAGAATAAGCCTTCAACAACCCATGCTTGTACGAAGGCGACTAACATGATCGGGTGGTTAGGCTCGCTGACTTGATTGATGCATGTCATCGTATCCCAAATGCGTAGATCGGTGCTCTTGATGATAATGACCTAATTGTTTGGTTCAGACTGGATTATTTACGAACCACCGTCATATAGCTGGTATATTGCTGAGTGCGGCGTTAAACAACAAACAATCAAACAAAATCCTTATATATTTATTAAACACCTTCCAACAATGAGAGATTAAACTTATATTTTCTAAATATTCTGTTATATTTATAACATAATTTGATTCATAATTTAATTATTGCGTTGCTTTCTTCCCTGTCATTCAATGTGCATGTTCAAACCCCTAAACTTTTAATATTTTATTTCACAAATGGCTACGTTAGTGCGTTGCCTAGATCTCTCGTTACCTATTCACAGGAATAGATTAAAATAATTTGTTTTACTATCATATTTCTGTTCATCTTATTCATAATACGAATATTATAATAGTATAGATCATATTCGTGTATATCACTATCTGATGCTAAGGTTTTATTTCAGAAAATGTAATTAATTCAAAATGTAGAAAGATACACAATTTGCCATTATTTGACTTTTAAACTGTACAAAGTATGAAATAATGACCAGAATGCCTGTAACGGGTAGTATTTAAGAAAGAAATATTTGTCGAGAAGTCCCATTTTTCAGATATGCCCTTCAGTAGTATTATTGCATATCTCCAGAGAGAGGTTTACATTGTAGTTCTCATTATTTGTGGATAATTCAAAAAGCAACATAGAAAATGTATATGCTACGATGACGAAAGAATACAGAGTATACATAACCCGCAATTCTACATATTCAGCAAACAGCCCAAAACCGAAACTCCACAACATATCCGATTACACTGATTAAGGCTGTCCCAGTTCTCCATGCGATACTGACGCCCGTTCGTCTCCCAGACCATACAGAATAAATTTAAAAGGAATCCAGCTCAAGCCTAGAACGATTTGGCAAGCCTAGATTGCCTTAATTCTATCAATGAAAGTAAGCATTAATAAAAAAAAATATTGTTCTTGTCTGCTTCAGATTATATTTTGTAGATACTTATTTTAACTAGGAAAATTGTACTGACACCGGCGCTGTCCCTATTGAAGCTATCCATAAGAATTTCGAATTGCCGTCCATTGTTCGATGTCAATACATCGATGACAAGTGAGGATATCATAAAGTAATCGTTGATGCCGCGCTACACTTTGATAAAAATTATAATCAAGTTGACTGGTGTGTACATTACTACAGTGAACATGTACATGATCATGCCCTAATAATGAAATGCCGTAATGTCAAATACTAATTTATTATTGTGTGATGAATTTAACTGGATCAGTGGTAACATGTGATATTAATATTCCATCAATTTCTTTCCTGGTTGGTCCATCCATGTCTACAAAATGAAAATAATACAATTAAAATGGAGCATAGAACAATTCTTAATTTCAGGCTAGAGCTGTGGAAATCTAGACTTTCCCAATCATTATAGACTTGAGTTGGTCTCATGTTTTACATTATTCTCTTGGGTCAACGTCACAGCTCATACCATACACTAACAAGACCAGCTTGCCCCCCGCCGGAGCTCCCGGATTTTGGTTATATCATCTAACATGGCCAACTCTGCTCTTAAGTAAACAAGAACCTAATCAGCGAGGGGTCCTTTATCATCCCTTTGTGGCTGCTTATAAAAAATCTGATATCTTTTCCCAAAGACCTGGTTAATAATATATTTTCTGCTGAATAATCGAAACAAATAGAGTGAGTTGGTACTACATGTACATATGTATACGGTTCTATTTTAAATTACTGCAGCGCTCCATTATGAAAACAATTTGTTTTAACGCCGCTCTCAGCAGTATTCCATTGATATATGACGACGGTCTGTTGTATATGAAATATATGCAAATTGAATCTTGAATCTTGAAAGTTGTAACATTTCCGCTAATAAGTATCACATGCAGTATACAGTATATCAACTGCAATATACTGTATACATCAGTATACAGTGTGTCGCGAGCTCTGCGCTGGGCTGGAGCACACATTTCCTACAACTCTCCCTTCGGCAAACACATCACGAGGGTTGCAACGAGGTCACAGGTCAGGCGTGCACTCGTCAGTTGTCTAATACGGTCAAGAGTAAGATCTCCCAGAAGACCACTGCACTGGAGGTATGTGGATTATTGAGGAGGTACTACGTGTTTGGAACTTGGAGTTGAACACTAAGCACTTTTAGAGAAGAGCTCACAATAAAACGTTATGGACTCGCGGACGGACTTGTGTTTTCATCTCAAGACATTTATCAGGTTGAACTTCCTAACTGTAACAATAACTGAACTTTACGCCTTTTATACACATTTGTGATGGGGCGACAATGCCACAACGAGACATATTTTGACCTTGAAAATGTCGCGTTACGGCATCGTCGCCCTTTTGTAAAATAAAGAAAAGGATTATCAAAGAGCGACAATGCGAACACGCGACAATGCGACAAATGGCCAATTGTCGCGCTTTTGTTAATTTTGACACGTTTTGCTTGTTTTTGTAAAGGCGTCAATGCGACAATGCGACAACGAGACAATGTCCCTTCCATAGTAATCCGTGCAAATAAAACTGAGTAATGAAATAGAAGTCTGACATGCCAGTTAAAAGATGGAGTGTTGCAGCTTCTGATTTTATAGATTTTCAAGAAGGGTTATCAATAATGGGATGGGTGATGAGTTCAACTGCATACGCTGTGATTAACAATAATGCTCCGAGTCAATACATTTTGTCAAATGTATGACATGTATTACGTGAATGAACATATTGTTTATACTCGTCCATGTTTTTGACGGACAAAATAATTAACATGCTCGGTAAAACTGAGGACGGGCATCATTGTGTGTTTCCGTGCTTTGTTCAGGTGAACAATTGACTTGTCGTTGCATGTGTTTGTGACGGGTGCCACTTGTGTGGCAGGATACGCTCACCTTTTCCCGAACACCCATTGGATGACCTGAACCACTTCGGATTTTTATCCCACATCAGTCTGATACACCCTGATATAACTGAAATACTGTACAGTTGAAAATGATGTTTAATGCGATTACAGTAGTGTGTTACTGCAACTGTTCATATTTTGTGCAGTGATGTTATGTAATATGTAAAAGAAAGCATATTCAATTATCCAATTGATTTGAATAGAATATACTTGCGTCAGTGTATTTTATTAACGCCCCAAATCGTAATTTAAACACATAAAATAACAGATCACGCATGGTGCCTTGACTTACTACTAGATTTAATGGGCCACCCCGGAATAAAATAGTTCCCCCCAAAGCGAGGAACATATGTTTTAGTATGTTAACAAGAAATATATTCCAAACAATATCCTCATTAGATGAGAAGATCTTTTACAGAATTACCTCAGTAAGTCAATTACAATGACAGAGCGTCGTAATACATTTTCATCAAGTACAAGACGTCAAAATGGCCGAAACGATAAACGTGACGGGAGATATTTTCGAAGTTGTTAATTAACCTGTGGCTATTTCAAGCCTTTGGCATCACTGATCAATTGGCCGATCATTGAAAGGTGATTGTGAAGATGTGTCAAATAGATACTAAGGTAAATTCATAGATTTCTGTAAATTGTCACTGCGACAGTTTGGATTTTTTTTTTTTTTTTTTCTCTCTGGGATGGGTTGTAGCGAGGGTATCCTTAAATGGGCTTGCAACCACGCTTCTGTATGAATTCGTACCAGGGAATTCCAAGGGTTTTCCCCAGGAATGTGGAAGTAGTCAGTGTTTACGCCTTTTCAAGAATACAGTCACGTGAAGAACGTCATGTGACCGACCTCGCGTCCAAGTCGTATATCTTGTAAACTTCACATTAAAAAATTAGTTATTGTTATAACCAAATAAAACACAACCCATTATCCGATAGGGGTAACTGTACATAAACTTAGTAACATTGTTTGGTTTGACTTCTTGGCGCGTGTCTGAATTCCATTAACATGTAACATATCCTAAAACTAGCTTATCAGCAAATCTTGCTGCACTGCGCGCGACAGATACTAGAGCAAGGCATGCCAGAAATACGAAACCTAAAGATTCCGAAAGGAAGCCTTGGACATCACGTGCGTCGGGGGACCAGCGCCATCTGATTGGCCGTTAACAGTTGTACAAGGCGGAGCAAAAAGCATCGTTTTTCCGTCCATTTTACGCTTGAAAAACTCGACACTTTTCTGGACACTTTCTAGACGCTGACCAATTAATCAATTTTAATGAATTTTTAGTCGTTTTTCCGTCCAATGACCATATAGGGAAAAAAACGACGTTTTCGTGTTTGCAGTGCAACCCTCCACAGCAGCAGTTAGCTAATCGTCATCTTCAAATCTCCGGCCCCGGAGGTGTTTTTTCAGCCTGGGAAAGAGGTGGAAGTCACTGGGGGCTAGGTCTGGAGAAAGGAGGAAGGAGTTCGTAGCCACATTCTTGCAGCTGTCATTGCAACACGGCTCGTGTGGACTGGTGCGTTGTCCTTGTGAAGCACCAGATTTTTCCACGGCGTTTCACCTTGATGGATTGGCGCACCTGCTTGGCGTAATGCTCCCCATTCATTGTGGTGCCATGGGGCAGGTAGTCGATGTGAATCACTCCTTTGCTGTCCCAGAAGATGGTCATCATAACCTTCTTGGTGGATCTGGTGGCTTTGAACTTCTTTGTCTTTGGAGAAGTGGCGTGTTTCCATTCCATCGAGTTGTATCGAGTTAGCAAGGCTCCACTTGACAGCTTCATGTCATCTGTAAGCATTCTCGGGACCCATCTGGCACACACTTTTGGCATGTGGAGTTTGCCATGAATTATATTATGTATGGATCCATATGATAGGCCTGTTGTTTCTTCTAGCTCATGGAGCGTAATACGGCGGTTTTCCATCACTAGTTTGTGTACAGTATCAATGTTTTCAGGGCTGGTACTGGTTGATGGCCCTCCGGACCGGGCATCATCTTCTAAGCTCTCTCTGCCACGCTGAAATTCCTTTACCCACCCTTGATAGTTGCAGACGATGGGGAAGTCTCTCCATAATATGCAGCAATCGCTCTTCCACCTGTTTGGCAGATTGACCCTCTAGGACAAGGAACTTTATCACCGCTCTGTACTCAGATTTGTCCATTTTGCCAATTCACTAGGGGTAGGTCTCTTCCACCAAGTCTTGTGACAAAGTAATTGCAGCCAGCAATATGTTTCTACATAGCATCAGTAGCTAAGACAGTCATGTACATCAGGTGTAGCGCATTGTACCATTCGGCCAGGAATACTGAGTGAGGCTGAAAACCTTTTGATATCCCCTCGTACGTAGGCTCGGTTGTTTTCTTTCTCAGTTGCGATTGTTTGCTTACGATCAATAAGGCTAAGCACCTGATATATCAAGTCGCAGCTATCATGAAATCTTGCCTGAGGCATACGTTCTCAATCCACCAAATTCTATTTCCATAATTCATGCGATCTTAATTTATTTAATCTACATCGTTAACATTTATAGTGTATCACAGTATATTCCTACATTCGATGTATTTCCATGTTATTTGGATTCTGCGTTGGGTAATGTCTTAATGTCAAATTCAGATTTTCTTTTGGATTTTGAGTACCAGTAATCACTGGCGACAATCTAGTGTTACATTACCAGTTCATATACTTGTAGGTTTTACTAGAATTGAACAACATGTAAAGTATGACTGCAGCAATATCATTTGACATCAGTCTGAATGTGCGCGCACATCACGAACCTTTGTGTACTGGAGGGCGAAGGTCAGCCGCGGGAGTCTCTGACAATTGATGCGTTCAAATTAAATTAAGTTGAAACACATTTAAATATCCCTATTAACGTGTGGTCTATGTCATGGTCTAATGCACCGTTTGAAGTTACATAATTATATACTTAAGGCGTCAATAGTTAGATATGTTTGATCATAATAGTACAAAATCGACTGGGTTTCGGATGTCCGTTGGTATGTTGTTTTACTTTCGGACAGTTTATGAAAGTATTTATGTATTTGGACAAAATCAGCAAAAGAAGTGCGCTCAAATATCTCCCGACCCACATTAACACAAAACATGTTATTTAGATATATTTGAACATTACTCACTTTGTGAACACTTCACATAGAATGTCAGAACAGTAAACTATTTAATGCTGTTTTTGAGTGCTTTTTTTGTTGATTTGTTTTTGTTGTGTTTTTTTCTGAATGTTTCAGGATGCTGTGCTCAAGTTTCTAGATGCTATGATACAGTTCCGGGCTACTTGGTTGAAGTTTCAAGATACATAGGAGGAGGTTTTAAGATGATCTTCAAGTTTCAAGGTAATAAACTGACACGTTCTCACCAAATGAACAAACAAAATATGTACACTGAATAAATGTATTCCGATGTAGCTCATTATCTTGAAAGTTCAATTTATTATCTTAATATTTCAGGATCATTGCCTTGAAACTTCAACTTAAGTGTCTCGAGGTTTCAACAAGGTAGCTTGAAATTTCAAGGAAAAGATAAGGGAGCAGATGACTCTAAAAGGGTTCCATACTTTACGATATGTGGACTCGCATGTATTCAAGGCAAGTTATGCTCCTGCACTGACTCTCGAATGTACAGCTAAACTTCGCGAAAATCATAATGTCCAATCCCTGATGTGGATTCCGGGTTAGAGTTTATCCTCTGCAGCTATGTTTGTCGTACGAGGCGACTTAATAGAGAGCTGGTCAGGCCCCGTGACTGGGTGAATAACGGTTTAACGTACCCCAACGGGGTGGATCTTTGCTCATACTATCAACCATTGAATAGTCTTGTTTACCACTCAGTTACTGACATATGGTTCTCATAGATGTGGAATATGGCTGAGTGTGAACAACAAACAAGCGTATAATAATATATAGACATCCTTAAGCATAAACACTTTGAATATATATGACACCTATCCACTGATGGTTATTTTGTAGTCAGTTAGTCGTTATTTATTAATCATTTCTGTCTACGATAGACTCCCATACTTCATACCCTCAACCTTTAAAAGTGATCTATGAATAACTGTTGAATGTGTTTCACTATTCATATTTCGAAGAATAATGAAGTAAATATGAATAAGAGGTTGTTGTTTCATATCAGCATTATCCAGGTCAATCATAACTCATACCACTTTGACTTTGAGCAATAGAAATGGCTGCCGTAACTAACATATTGCTTCTTGGGATAACCTAGTGGTTAAAGCGTCCGCACGTCACGCCGAAGGCCCGAGGTCGATTCCCCACATGGGTTCAATGTATGAAGCCCATTTCTGCTGTCCCCCGCCGTGATATTGCTGGAATAGTGCTAAAAGCGGCGTAAGGTACTCACTCACTCACTCTCGCTCACTTATGCAACTCATATTTATTTTTCCTGTATTACGTAGCTAGACACTTGCCTTCCTGTCAAACAGAAACGATGTTCACCAGGTTATGAGAACCAAAATGAGTCCCAGTTAGACATTTATGCTATAATATACCCCTTGGTACTGTCGAATAATGACGTGAGAAACAGCATCTGATTACACCCAGAAACCTCTCTCCGGGAGTATATTATGTTCCTCTCCATGAGCATATTATTTTCCATGGGCATGCCTTGCCCAGTCCTCTAAAGGCGCCATAATCAAACTAAACTCACACACCAATGAACTCATGCATTCTGCAACTATATTGTGGCGTGCTTATTGCCAGTGCTTATTACCAGTGCCTTGCAAAAATACTTCTGTTGCATGGCTTGAGGTCTTTGTCAGTGCATGATGTGGTATTTGGCGAATGAATAAAGTACAAGGAGAAAGCAGAATCGATATAAACCTATTCTGTCCAGACCAGAAGTCATTCAAAGTCCACCTGCCCTACATGACAAGTTTATAATGTTCCTTCTGACAAGGCCTCAAATAACATAACCATAATGTAAGCATCACTGCGTAAATTGCTCAATCACAAAACTTGGTGTAATTAACTTATCAAATAATGTCACATATAAGGTGACAGTATTATACATGATGAAGACGTCTTCAAAACCCAGACATGAGTACCTGACACCGTCTCATTGATCATGTCTTTGCGTCTTCTGGAAATTGTCACAACGGATGCAAAGGAGACAGAGTGGTGTCATGTTTGTCATGAACAGAAAAGCATAGATCGTCGGTCTTGGAACACATAATGAAAGGACAATGATGCCGACATGATTATAACGTTCTTGATGACCAAATCACCAGTGAGCGGACTTCCTATACTGAACAGATTGCTAATTGCCAAAAGCGTACCAGAGCTGATGATGTGCGCCAATCAGGTGATATTGAACGTCAGGTGGCAGCACGATATAACACGATCAACCAGGGTATTATTGGGATATCGGACCACTGTAACTGTTGCAGATACTGAGAGCCTAATTGTCCTAGCTTAAAAGGATTGACATCTTTTCTTCTCTCTGTTTCTGTCAATGTATTTCAAATACATACCGACTGGTTCTGTCGTTCTATCTCATCTCAGGCATGTTGTATGGATGAGAGGTTAGGGGAAACGGCAGGCCATGGCAGTACAGCAATATTTCGCTGCCTCAAAAAATCTGTTACAACCCGTGCGTTCATTTTCCTGCTGCGACGTTACTCATCTGTGAACAGTATACTGTCCTTGTCTTCTGAACCTGTCTTCACCAAGCTGAGCGTTCCTCACAGTGACGTGGAAGCACAAGTGGGCGTTTCGCTGGATGTCGGATTTTGTGCTCCCTCAGATCAACCGGTTCTAGCACTAATTGGCCTCAACCCAGGATTTGCTATAGCTGTTCTGTGGCAGTTAGGTTTTGATTCCATAGATGCACCAACCGAAAATGGTTGTCTTTTTGACGTGACGTCATACGTAATCGACCGGTTAGGATTGTCGCCGGGGGGCACGGTTGGCTCAGTCGTCTAAGGCGCCGCGATTCGCTGAGCAGAGTTGCGTCCTTTGGACACGCCAGAAACATAGGATTGTTGGTTCGAATCCCGGTTCGTCCCGATTATGTTTCTAGGTTTGTCAGCACCATACCCGTGCTCGTTGGTTTCATCGAAGTGATAAACGTCTGAGACCTGCATCACTTTGGGCTTTCCTCACACAAACTGACACGCTGTGATATAACTGGAAAAAAAGTTAAAAGCGGCGTTAAACACAACTCACTCACTATGATTGTTGCCGTGTTGTAGATAACGTCTCCAAAGAGATGATATTGTGTTTCGATGAACATAAAAATGTCTGGTAACTTCGTTTTACGCCAGACCTGTTTGTAACATTACCACGGCGCGTTGAGGTTGATTTTTAGCAAGCCGTGGCATTGCGTAAACACTATTTAAGTTAAGCAAAGTGTTTTTATGAGCACTTGAGAGCTTACCAATCATTGTGTGCAGTTCACATCGTGTATAAGAATACTGCTCCCAACAGACACGGAAACGGTCTACATGCACGTTCAAATTATGAATCACAACCTTAAAGCCAAGGTGTCTTCATATATGTGTAGGGAAAGTTGCATTATTTCATATACGAATAAATTGATTTGTATTGACCAGTTACTCTTTCCCTTAGAACATATAATTTCACGGTAGCTTTTCAGACATAACTGAGTGTGAGGTGAGTGGAGGTTAGGTCTAATTTCGAGCGCCAAACATAGTTACAAGTACCACCTTTTAATACGTTTTGCCATGCCTAAATCAATGTACATACTCACATAAGAACATACTCTTCAGCAACCCATGCTTGCCGTAAAACGCAACTATGCTTGGCGACTGACGGGATCGGACGCTCAGGCTGAATCACTGGATTATCTGATCTAGATTCGATTATTTAAAAACAGTCGTCATGTAGCCGGAATATTGGCGTTAAATAATAAACAAGCATCACAAACATTGATAAACATAATTTGTTCAAAAACCGTTGGACTAATGACCAGATTTAACTTCAGTTATTGTAATTGCAGTTGGTATAGGTCACACTCTTCATGTCATGGTTGTAAACTGCAAATTGTTGTTTATGGAAAAAAATAGACTCTGAACATTTCGGAGATCAGTTTCAATAGCTTGGTTTGTTATCAAAATTAGATATTCAGCTGGTCATTTAACTTAATTTCAATAATAACTTTGTCCAAGAATATGTACATGACTGTATATTATTATGCTTACAGTTGCATTTCTCAAGTTTAAGTTGTTAAGCTGCACGTTTGGTGTCCTGTATTCATTGATGATTTTCAGGTTGATCTGAAGTCTAAACTCACGAAGAGAAAAGCAGATGTTCATCCTTATCATCTAAACCTCGGCTATTTATTTCACATGTCGATATGTGTAACAGTAACGGTATTACAGGTGTGATATTTTTTTCATATCATTATCATATACGACCTTTTACCTGTTAGGACGATATACTCACTCATGTCACACACACACACACACACACACACACACACACACACACACACACACACACACACACACACACACACACTGACTCCGGGACGACCAGTTCTACACCTAAATTCCGAGCGCCAGGCACGGTAACAACAAGTACCATCTTATAATGTTTTTGTTAACATTGTATTTTTGAGAAATTAAACATTCTACATATAACAATCGTAAGCAAATGAAAAATATAGTGTTCATGTCATATCGTCATTTTGGAAGAAAATCATATAAAGGATATTTTCCGTAATATCTTTTTTACTACTGCTATTTGTAAGCCCAGTACAAACTGTTCTTCGTTGTACTCAACTTTTTAAATTAAACATATCCCTGTATATGTTATATTCCCGAGTGTTGAAATGATAGACGCTAATATTCTTCGTATTGACATTTATTGTTTCCTTTTATTGTTATTTAAAACCTGTGTCTACCGTCAAGTGTGCGCATTTTCACCCAAGAAGTGTCAATACGACTACTATGAGGTGAATTATGACATGTCAACTTAGTTTTTTCATTTTCAGGATATCCATAAATCGGTAATTATGCGTAGGCATTCCTTTTTTGGAAATCACAAGTGATTGTTTCATGAGGTATAGACAATAATGTACAAAAACACGGTGGTTTTCAACAACTTGTATTTCAAAGTCATGTGTAAATATATGAACGGACATCTGATTGACTCCCATTCTTTTTACATAAACTATACGTTTGTAAAAAAACGGAAAAATAGCTGTTATACTGAAGTACTGTCAGTCTGTACAGTACTTCAGTTATACAACAATATGACAGCTGAATGTGGTAGGAACGTGTAACGCCACATAGCACGTGTATGAAAATCCTCAGTTACGGGTATGGAATAGAGACACCAGTGATTATAATAGAGAAAACTATCATATTTATCCTGCAGTTTGGTTTGCATGGTGTGACTCGAGACCTTTCTATCTGGGCAATGCTGTAAGTGATGCCAATTTTCCTGTATAGTGTTGTATGCTCGAATAATAACATGTAAAGATGAATCAAATTTGGAATCTGTGTGTCGACTGTCAGATACCAGCGTGAGTGTCGGAATCTTTCATAAATCAACATTACTCTAAATATAACTGCCACGTCCAGTAGCAGTGTTTTCATTTACCTTTGCTCTTACCACAAGATCACTTAATGATCCTACACATATCAACCTACGGAATACACGATGAGACCATTATATTATTATCCATATAAAGGGCATATATTTGTTTATAATTACATGTACATTAATAGCATAATATTAAAAGGTGACTGCTCACATAATAAAACGAATATGTTTAGGGACTGCTTATCACTGAAAGTATCTTTTGTGGATTAGTTCTAGTATTTCTAGTATTTATTTTCATCTTTCGATGTCACGAAATATCTGAAGGATAATTACATAATTGATATGCCAAGAGAGTAAATTTCATATAAACAGTCACCTGAGCAATTAGATCGAAAGACATTGTCCTGACAGGCTTAAAACAAGACGAAATCCAAAGCTTATTCACCAGTGTCATTATTTGCAATGCACCCATCCGGATATTGTATCTCAATTGCGACATTTGAATCTTTGAGTCTTTGTCCTTTTCATATCATCAAACGGCAGAGTCATTTGACAATAGCTGTGCCTCCTTATGATGAGAGATCTGTTGTCAGCGTGTGACTGATCCATGAACAGAAAATCCTGTCCTTTGGTGTTTTGGATTCCAAAAGCATGTATTGATATGATATTAAATATTCAGTTACCTCTAGGATGTGGCGAGATATATATGTAAACATCGATCACCTTAATAAAAAGAGGAGGTGTTGCGTTACCTTTAGAACCTATGGTCGAATTATACAGTGCTTGTGTAGGCGATATTATCTCCTCAACTGTAAGCTTATTCCATTAACGAATCGTAACGAAAGGTAGCAACGAAACAAATATACGATGAACTTGTGGGACAAAAGAGAACAGGTTACTGTGATACTGGTCTTGGAATTTGTAAAACAAAGCGGTTTGAAATCAGAAGATATGAAATAAGTAAGCATGTCTTGTGCATGAGGGTGGGAACCACTTCTTTCTACACATAATTAAAAGTGGCTTACACTTCTAACTGCGCCACAAATTGGTTTCAGACAATTTTATGTAGTTTTTCATATCTATGAACCAAGACTTTCCAAGAGTTTAAATGATAATGTAGTGATTATGCGTCCTATCCCTGAGTGTGTGTGAACCTTGGATGTAAGATAGCATGTACGGACTTTTGGTCTGATGTGCCGTAGTTAAATATACATTGTTACGTCTCTTAGCCATGCCAGGGTTCGCATAAAATTCGTTCGAATCCCTGATATGATCTTTGGGTTACAAAGCGTGGTAAATGTCAAATGCCGCGTTAAGCTCAACTCGCTCACTCACTTATGGCAACTTGTATGTAGTAATCCTAGAATGCCCACTGTGCCTACATGAACATTTAAATGATTTGGTCAATCAAAAGCAAATCAATATCAAGAGTCATTGATTCAGAAGAGACCTGATCATTTCATTCCTCCCAGCAGAGTACGGTATTGCTGACAGAAAGTATTTAATCGAAGCTGTCACATTGGATTGATAAATTGCATTCATAGTATTGTTCTGAGAACGTGCACATTACCCATGTAACTTACCCTCCACGGCAGCTAACTAGCTAAGTTGTATGTCAAAGAGAGTAAGTAAGACGAAACTTCCTGCTTCCTTTCCCTATTATCACAGGTACTTAATAGACAATAATAGAAATGTTTTATCTTCGATCGAATGTTAGCTTAGGTGTAACTTGCTGCCGGTACATTAAAACAACATTTGTGTTTATATTGAGAATAGATGCAACTGGGATAACTGCAAGGTACAGAATTTATGGTTTGTTTCAAGTTGCATTCACCTTCAATACGCAACAGCATCTTGGAATTGAAGTGTCCAAAACGATACAAATCTTGACACTTGACTGACACTCTGAACACGATCCTTCGTGGAGTTTAAAAGTTGTCAATGTTTGTGGTGTGCAGCTGCAAGGAAATTTTATTTGATTTTGCAATTTTAATTTGTTGCCTATTTGAAATTCCCATGTCCACCCAGCATGCAAACGAGAGAGCAGGTGGGATATGTGTATCATATGGGGGAAATATGATGAATATGAATAAATATGTAATGATGTTATCGTTTACGTTTGAGTAAATCGATTAAATAATGACATTTCGTACAAAAATGAGTTTCTCAAAAAATGTATAATGTATAAAAATGAATAATTGCTGCTATAAAATCTTTGCATCCCCATTTTTGCACACCGCCGTGTCATGTTTGGAAACAATCAAAATTATGGCAACTTCAGTCGAGGCCTTTGATAATGGACAAAAATATGCTGGACTCTGATACATCTTATGCTGTACAAATACAAATATGAAACGACTATTGAAAAAAGAAAGTATTTTTAGCCTTATTGAAACATGGAATTTCTTGTTGCAGATAGATTTATGAATGAGAAAGTAAACTAAATGAAAGGACATCAGCAGGGACTGTAACGTTTTGTTCAGAGTCGTACAAAGGTCTGGGATGTCCTGCACTACAGACTGTCAAGATGAACTGCTGTAGATACAGTAAGCCTGTCCTCTTGAAATAAGTTCGTGAAGAATAATTACGACTTTTTGAAAGTGCCATTCTTGAAGTTTCTTGGCGGTTAATATGACCAACGGCAGTAAAAAGACCATGAGCACACTCTCGGCATCCATGACTAATTAAGACACGCTTGTGTCGTCGTCTAAGACATAAATACTTTAGTTTCGGAAGGATGACATTTAGTATCCTTTTCGATCTCACGCGTCAGTATTTGTTGTGTCATCAGCCAGAACAATATAAAGGCAGTTCCTCTTCTTTAACAGTCTCTCAGACAAGTTCGATTGTACACACAGCAGCAATAAGTGGCAGTAATTGAACTATGTTCTCTCATAACATGCAAGCATCAGACGTTGCAGAAAGACACTCCATCTAGACGTGTGTTATTTCACGTCTATGGGTTTCAAACAATTAGGTTTCTTAAAATTGTTTTTAAGCACATGTCTTCCTTAGGCTCACTTATCCAGACAAAAGTACGTGGAATTAACAAACAGGCGAAATTCTAAAGTGATTAATGTGACAGCTTCTTGCGAGAAAGGGTCGTTTTCAGTAACGTAATTGGTATTAGGCTACCTACAAATTGAAGGGATGTGAATACCACAAACAACCATCCCTTGGAGACCTGTTGCCTAAAGGTAAAACACAATGTTCGATGATATTGCCTTTACCATTGCCAATACGTCACGACTTTTTATACACGTCCCTCCATCACCCCCGAATACACGGGACTAATATTGTGAGTAGTGACGAGGATGGAACGAGGTCATTTATAACATGTGAGTCAAATAAGCCTTACTCGATGCACGAACCCTGCCTTATGACCCAGAATCTTTGACACACAGATGATTAGAAGGTCATATAAATATGATATGGCCGTTAATCTTAGATTTATACTCTCTTGACACTGGGAAGTTCTTGCTTAAATGAGTGGGTCTGGAGGTGAGTGAGTGAGTGAGTGGGTATGGTTTTACACTGCTTTTAGCAATATTCAAGCAATATCACGGCGGGGGACACCAGAAAGGGGCTTCACACATTGTACCCATGTCGGGAATCGAACCCGGGTCTTCGGCGTGACGAGCGAACGCTATAACCACAAGGCTACCCGACCGCCCCTCTCCCTGGAAGTACATGTAGCTGGTGCCATAACTTCAAATCGGAGATTCTTTACAATTATATTCAAACGTATGTTTATTCTTGATAGTATATTTACATCCCCAAACAGTCAAGCCTGATAACTTCATAAAGATATGGGGGCGGTCGGGTAGCCTAGTGGTTAAAGCGTTCGCTCGTCACGCCGAAGACCCGGGTTCGATTCCCGACATGGGTACAATGTGTGAAGCCCATTTCTGGTGTCCCCCGCCGTGATATTGATGGAATATTGCTAAAAGCGGCGTAAAACCATACTCACTCACTCATAATGATATGATGGCATTCGTATCGTCGGAAAACGTTTTCTCATCTCTAACGGTGATCACTTTCGCCCTGATTATGTTTCTATGTTTATCAGCACCACACCAGCGCTTTCAGGTTTCAAGTGGTAAGCGTGTGCGACCTGCATCACTTTGGACTTTCCTTTAAAATTAAGCTGACACGCCGTGATATAACTGAATACTGTTCAAACCTACTTTAAACCTAAATCGCTCAATTACTAACCTCACTCGCTCTCGCGTTCAGAGAGCAGGTGTTATCATTACGATGCCATATAGACAGACAAAAACTGTCTGTACATTGTACTGGCACACACAAAACAAAGGATAAGGATTGTTTCTATCGGTGTTGTGACGTTAATACTACAAATACCAGGAAGTGGCAGGAAGGCGTTCACACTGAAACATGCATTGAACTAGTGGATTGGTTTGCCGTTGAGATTTATGGTTAAGGGGGAAATACGCTGAATTTAATAAATGAATTTCTCAAAAAATGCTATGCTCAGAAAAGCATATTTGCCGCTATAAAATCTTTTCACACGCACCACCCATCCCATTTTTGCACATCGTTAGAAATCATTAATGTCAGGTTCAGGAACATTCACAATTATGGCGTCATCAGTCGAGGTCTCTGATAATAGACTAGGACAAAAATGCTCCGCATGCATAAATCTCATGCTGGACAAAAACGTGTTTTGAAAAAAGGTACGAGCGTGGGTTGCTGACGAACAGCCCATGTTTGTGGTAAGGTGGGGCTCATGGGGTCGGGTGGTCAGGCTCTCTGAGGCTCATCGTATCCCAATTGCGTGGATCGACGCTCATGATGTTAATCACTTGATAGTCAGGTCCACATTCGACTATTTACAGACCGCCGTCATACAGCTGAAATGGTATTATAATGACTGTATATATATATATATATATATATATATATATATATATATTATGGCGCTTTAAGCATACATTTGTGGTGTGGAATTTGACATATTATAAATACGCTTCATCATCATCAATGTTGTCGAGTGCGTCATCAAACAACTAACATCAACAAGAACAACGGCGACTTCATGCTTGTAACCTAGTGTAACTAAGCCCGGTAGACTAGCGACCTATATCTGTATTGTGGGTAACTCGATTGTGTAAAATGAGGTGAACGCACGGCGTTACTTTCAAACTTTGAAATCCTTTGAGACATGTCTGAATAAAATATTTTACAGCTGACGCCAGGCTTTTGAAAACATGCTTGGTAACTCTTCGAAAGTGTTACTTTCTTATAAACTTTGAAATCACAGACTTTGTGTGAGACATGTCCTTATAAAACATTTTTAGCTGACTCCAGGCCTTTGAAAACGCTCATGGTAACTGCTACTTAGCCATACCTTCTATCGATACTCACTATTAGTTGGTATTAACGTTTCATATTAAATGACAGAGGCTTCAAGTATCTTTGTGTCTGGCAACGTGTCTCGTATTTATCGCTATGCACCCCGGCTTTATTTCCTACCCAGCTCGGCAAAGTCCGGCGGTCGTCGTACAGTGTCATTACGTTAAACATTAAGAAATGTAGTGGCCCGACGATTTCATTCTCCTGTGATTTAATGACACACTCATACTATGTATTGACTTCATGTATGTTATCTCGTATGTGCTCGCTACCTTAGTCTTGTATTGAAAATGGTTTAGTAACAATGACTTTCAAACATTAGAGGAGTTTGTATGTCCACTCCGATATTTCTCATGTATTTATGATCATTTTTGCCTCCTCAATAATTGCACATAGATTGTAAATCTTTACTGATACCGTTGGATAGCTCATGTTTAGCGCTTTACGTTGGTACTTTTAGCTCCAGTATAGGTACACATGTATTGTAGTTAGTTTGCTATTCGTTTTTTGCCCATGTTAGAAACACAGTTTCGCTAAACACACCAATCCCTTGTATTCCCGGGCCGTCCAGGAGATATTGTCCACGCACGCAGTATATTTATACTTCTGACAGGATCTTGCGTCTTTACCCGCTAGGACTCGTTAGGCACCTTTTAAGGGTCACGTATGAATCTCAGGTTTCGTTAGTAAGTGGTTACAGGACACCTTGAAACTTCTACGGACCTGCTTCGGTTGTATTGAGCTAAGTTTAGTTAATAGAGTTTGTAATATTCAGTAATCCCTGGATAACCAACCTTCCCGTGACTGTCTAGCTTTTGGGAATTTTAGTGTTTCCTTATTCAGTCAAAGTGACATTATCTTCAGTCGATCAGACTAGTTTGATATTCAAACATACTCGTCTATTTTGTAGTATAAGTGATTTATTTTAGGGATAGGCCCTCTGTGTTTATTTCCCGTTATTTAACCTATCCGAGGCTATTCACTCATTTGAGTGTTGAGTTAAGTGACTCCGACGTTATTGGTTGTCTACGCATGTGGTTGGTATCTTGTCAAAGTGTTGTTTAACACGCTCTCATTTTATTACTGTAATACAGTTGCTAAGCTAAGCTGCTTGTGTATTTGCTCTGATGTAATCAATCAGTGGTCTTTGTCAGCGCCGATAGGGTTTATTTTATATCTTTTATTGTAATCTATTGGTACAATGAGTTGTTAGTAATTTACCTGTTAACCTCTTACCACGTTTTCATTATTTCTTTATTCTTGTTTAATGACACCCCTGATGATTGGAGCACAGCTCCGTGACACTGTCCTAGTCCCACACACTTTATTTATAATCCTTCAAAACCACCATTCTCCTCTAAATATAAGCAAATGTCAGTTTTCCTAAGAACGTACACGTTAATTTGTAAATGAGTCATGTACTGATTCCACACCGTGCCTCGGTGAATCGGAAAAATCAACAGTAGGTATAATTTATTGTTTATCTAGATAAAGTCCACATTGTTAAGCCATCAAATTATATGTGTATTTCAAAAAGCCCATTTATTGTTATATTGTTTGACATTTGAACTCGAAAGCTGACAAAATTGTAAGTTTTAAACAAAGAGAAAAGTACGAATTAAAATTACAAATCTTAATAACTGTATGCACAGTTAAGACTAAACAGGTCTAAATGTTCAGTAGGATTAATTGAACGGCCGCTGTCAGGCATTAAACATGGGTGTTTCAATGCATCCTTTCTCCACCAACGCATCATCACCCAAAGACCCCGTCCACGCGACGTCTGTACTTCCAAACCCTCATCGAAGTAGTTAATTCTTCCTCGCACCATCACTGTGTCATTTGATCAATAGTGGTGCCTATAGGTCTTCTTCTCAAAGGCGTTATGGTTAATGTTTCTGTTATCACACTGTAAATGTTTGCCAGCATGCCAGACCAATTCAAGAAAACACAGACATGGAATGAAGTCGGAGATGCATTGCAGAATACACACCCTCCGACGTATCTTGTCCTTTACTTTTAGATGGCAGATCCACGATTTTAGTATCAGTGAACTGAATTAAAATTTAGGTTTTACCATAAAAGAAGCAACATATAGAAACCAATCCAATGCCTACATAAACACAGCTACTCATATTCAATGTGTTTTATTTCGCTCAAAACGTCAAAAGCGATTTCTAGTGGAATAGAATGATATCTTTTAAACGTTAATTCTCCATATCAAATTCTGATACATTAAGTTGAATAACTTCGGGGCTGATATAGATGTCGAGATGATGTCGAGTTGACGACTTTCACCATCATCACATACATATCGAACAGTTAATAGAGAAACCTCATTATTCCGGAAACCTCTTCGCTCGTATCCATGATTCCTTATTCTGAAGAATGATGTCGCTAGGAACCTCGCCGTCGGGATTAACAGGGTTTGGTTCAGGATAAACAAACATATTCAGATGTTAATTCATATACAGTGTTCCGCCCAAACTACCTTTGATCGAAATAAGAGTGATTGTAGAGGGGATTGACTTAAAACTAATGTGAAAAAATTTAGAAACTGATATTAATATGTGGTCGATGTGTTTAGTTGTTCTTTATCTTTATACATGCATTCATGCGTATTCTCCCTATCATTCTTGAGCGTGTCAAAGCAATATTAAATATAAATACAAAACAACTGATCAACGAATGCAGATTTAAGTAATGGCTTCTGACGAGAATTATAAAGACTATATTAATATTTTCTTACTGTAAGATAGTGTCGCTCACAATTGTAAAATCTAAGAAATTTATGCTTTTGACGTATGTTTTCCTAAAACGTCTGCTGTCATTAACAACATCGTTTATTCAATCAAAAACTTCGCTTGACAGGAATTGAAGCGTTGTCTCATAAAGAGGTCACCCAGGCGAATGGTATTAGACGTTACAGAAATAAGCGTGTCCTCTTCTTCTCAACATGGAGGCTCTCGAAATGCTTGGTTGAATACTTTGAAATAATATTTTATTTACAATTTTCACACATGCTTACAATTCCCATCTGTACTGGTGACATAGGCTTGCTTCGGTTTGACAACATGATGACTTTTCACAGAAGAAATGGTTTCAAATGTGTTCATTGTGGCGTGGGAAGAGGATAACATATAGTTTATTCTACACAACTAAACTGTGGTGACATGAAGTCACATTGGTGGAATAACGGAGGTAATGCTTGCAAGTAAGTGTGACACTCAAGACGTCGAGTTGGAGCGTCATATAAGAAGTGTCGCTAATGGGAGTTTTGTACATGTTTTAAAACAATCATGACGTCTTCAGCAATATTTCATTGAAGGCACTTTCTTTGTGAAAGGTGACATCTGGCTACTCTTGTCTTGAGTGTTGACAAAATCCTCGCCAATTTCTCGCCACACAACCCCATCCCCTACACCCTTTCCCCGAATCACGAAAATTAAATTGGCTGCCAAAATCAAACTGACCTCATTCTAGCTTTCTTTGAGTGTTGAATGTTTAACGCGGCTCTCAGCAATATTCTAGCTATGCACATGCACAGTGTGTTGTCGAGGTGACGTCCGATGATACATGATCAGCATTACGAGTGGACGTCACTCTCTGTTTCACTCCATCGAGAAGCTGACTTTGCCGTCTCGGATTATCACATAAATGTGAACAACAAGAACTTGTAGCTGGCTGTTATCCCTGGCCATGTGATAGCCCACATTATAATTGACGATTAGTCAGGCAACCATAATGAAAAACTATGGAAGGTTCTTCTCTGCTTGTTGTAGCTTTTTTACTTGCCAACTTGAAAGTCACCTTCGTTATTTATATACACATAAACTTATACGAGGACGTAAGTGTATGCCACGATCAAAACATGTTTCCATTGATTCTGTGACATCAATAGCAATGTCGTCTTGGAACAAAGTACTATCGTTAAGTCACTTGTTTTTTATCTGTATAGCAAAATACCTGCATCAATTATTGTTGGATTAGGTGAGCTCGAAAAACATTTGAACAGCGCGCGATCACACAATGTTTTAATCCAAGAGAATTCAGTTACAAAATGCATGCAGTCTAATGACATTTACAAGTACGTGCACCTCGCAACTAGTGATGCTACCTTTCGCGTATCTCATCAGAGCCGTGTAATTCAGATACAGACTAATTATAACAAGATATACTTTATTTAAATTTCAGACGGAATCACAAATGCAAATTGTTGAAGTACTTTTGAAATTATAAACCGAGAACCATTGGAGTAAGTGAGTGAGTTGGATTTAACGCCGCTTTTTAAAAGTTAAATGTCAGCTGGATGTGGGAGGAAAGCCTGAAGTTATGCAGGTCTTAGACATTACTGAAACATCGCCAGCGACACAGGAAGATAAGCTTATCGTTTCTACCAGGTCGCTTTGTGGACGTTTTATAATCGGAACTTAAGTCGTTGTTCTTAAAGTTTGACATATCCACTTTTAAACATGACATAGTATTATTAAAAATGTGCAGTTACGCATACATGGAGGTCATGTTATTGCAAAGAGGCGGTACGCGAACTGTGCACATCTTGTAATGTTTGATCAGTTCACATCTTGTTATGTTTGATCAGTTCACATCTTGTTATGTTTGATCAGTTAATGAGGGATATGATGGTTCACAATGTTGATGCTAACCTTGAAGGAGCATGTGGATGTGTGGTTCTGTCAGTGGATTATCGATTAACCCCTAGTTTGGGAAACTAACCAGTTGCGGCACCCCTTTCCCATTGTTTCCATTAGAGTGATTGAGTGAGCTGGGTTTAACGTCGCTTTTAGTGAGTGAGTTTAACAGTATTCCAGTTATATCACGGCGTGTCAGCTTAATGTGGGAGGAAATTTCGAAGTGCTGCAAACAAACATAGAAACATAATTAGGACGAACCGGGATTCGAACACACAATCATAGGTTTTGAGCCTGCCCAAGGGACGCAACTCTGCACAGCGAACCGCGGCGCCTTAGACGATTGGGCCACCCGTGCCGCCCATTATGATTAGAACAATATTATCTTACTGCATTAACATGCACTATTTAGTATTGTTTTTTTTTATAATTCAATGGACACTTATCAAGTATGGTATTGTATCTAGTAAATATAACAGTTACAGTTACAGTTACAACTACGGTGATGTAAACTCAAATGGTTTACATTTCACTGGCTTCCTGTGTTTACATCACGTTTGTCTTAATAATGATGACATGATAACCACAGAGCTGAGTTTAAATGTCACTCCACCTTGCCTTCTTTGTTTCCATATTCTAATTGGAATAACATTTTCCCCCACAAACATAAATAAAAGAGGTTTTCTAATGTTTGAAGTATTTCATTTAACATTAGCATAGATAGATAGACCAGACAATCCAGTGATTAACATCATGAGCACTGATCCACGCAATTGTTGTTTGTTTGTTTGTTTGTTGTTTAACGCCGCACTCAGCAATATTCCAGCTATATGACGGCGTTCTGTAAAATAATCGAGTCTGGACCAGACAATCCACTGATTGACATCATGAGCATCGATCCACGCAATAGGGATCGGTGACATGTATCAACCAAGTCAGTGAGCCTGACCACCCGATCCCGTTAGTCGCCTTTTACGACAAGCATAGTCGCCTTTTACGGCAAGTATGGGTTGCTGAAGACCTATTCTACCCCGGAATCTTCACGTGTCTCCACGCAATTGGGATCGATGACATGCATAACACAATTGTACCTTGACGCTATTTTGGCGTCACAGTGCACTCTAACGTGGTATGCCGTCATTGTGCCGTCATAGTATAATCTATCATATTGTTACAGCAGGACGCATAACGTTGTGTGTAACACACATACAGAAATAAGTATTATAGTGGCAGAAAAATGTATAATAATTGCATAAAATAATTGAAACAATGAATAAAATAACTTTCATTTACCTTTTTCATTTTCACATTTGTAAAACGAGAACAGCACAAAATGCCATGCTATATTCCCTATACTAACTCGTAAACGTAACTGTGTTTCTGATAACGTTCAATAACGTCCCCCCCAAAACCATGTATTCTGAAATTACACAATACATCTGTCAAAAAATATTCATGAAGACATCTTCTCGACTTTATGTTTGCGTGTTGCGAGCATGATACTCTCGCACGTGGTTTGTTTTGTGAACAGCACTCAATGACTGCTCATGTCAACATTTGTGTTTAACAGTAAATAACGCCTACGCAATTCCACGGCTTGCGGAAAAGCAACGTCTACGCGTTGCAAATAGGAAAAGCACAAAACGAAGTCGCCAGACATTTTATTGTTCATTGAAACACCGTGTCATCTATTTTGGGCGGTAACTATAGCGGGGCAACACTCATTACTTGCTACCTGCCGAGTGTCCATGTGTGTCGTCACAACTATATTCGGTTGGTGCATCTGAAGAATCGATAGTAACTGCCTTATTAACAGCACAATTAGTGGAAGAACCTTACGCAACCAGTTGAGGGAGCACAAGATCCGACCCCAACGTCCAGCGATACTCCAACCTTACGCTCCAGGGACAACATCGTTGGAGATCATGTTCTTCTCCCTGCAAATTCAGGGATGTAGCTTCACGTTGCAGCAGAATAATGCCCGCCCACAAGTTGCTGCTGTTGTAAGAAACATGTTGAGGCATCACAACATTACTGTCATGTTTCTCCATTCTTCCCTATAGAACATGTCTGGGATGAGATAAAACGACGCCTTCGACAGAACCATAACCAGCCGCTAACGCTGGCTCAGTTGGGCCAATCTTTGGTTGACATTTGGAACAACCTCAGGCTGTTTTCAATTATTTAGTGTTTTCAATGCGCCGCCACCTGTATCAACGCAAATGGTGGTCACACCCGATATTGACATTGTTAATAGACACCTCCCTTCCAGGAGACATCCTGTTACCATGTAAGGGGTTTGCCAATGAATGAATTATTATAAAACATTGATCAGGCATATGACCAAATATTATGTATAACATTTACAGCACTTTATATAAAGCACGGTTACTTTTTTCCGTTTGTATACATTGTTGTTATTCTTTATTGATATTTGTGCAATGTAATTATAATAGCGTCCATGTTAGTATGAATAGCAGTTTGTACATTTGCTGTCTTGGGAAATACATGTGTTTAACAACGGGCTGGTAAATGAATTGAAATTGTTTTATTTCTTTGAAAGGATGCTGTTTTCTGACTGTTTGCCTTTGCTTTCCAGCTTGTTAGTTTGTGTTCTAGATGCAGAATGAACCAATATTGGTATAATAAACTAGCAATCACCTCAGAATATGTGTAAGTATCAGTACTCAGAAGTCAACGACCGTGTTTGTCAACGATGTGGAAACAGTGAACCCTGTAAACTTGGCACATTGTTTTCATAATTTTATTGTTTTGATGAAATTATCAACATCCCAATACAATACGGATTGAGCTATCATTGATCTTTGTATACATAATCTATGCCACAATCTATCAAAGAGGCACATATACTGATTTTGTATAGTATTGGTTTACTTCATTTCGCTGTACGACCCTTCATCGTCCACAGGTCCACCGATTGTGGATCCCAACCTCGTATTCGCCGAGACAAAAAAGGTTCACAGTTAAAGGATCGTGAATGCTGGTCATTTGACCACATTAAGTCGAATTATACTCCGATGTATATTACAGGTTACATGGCTTAATTGCTGTATTGCTTCGAAACTCACTGTTGTGTCGTAAAGATGATATTATTTGAATTGAAAATGATGTCTGAAGTAATGAAGTAAAGAAACACAAATAATAATACCATGAATGTCCATTCATCATTTTAAAGCAGTGCTGATATTAGGACGCTGTTAAGGACATACCTGGGGCACGGATGGCCCCGTCGTCTAAGGCGCCGCGATTCGCTGTGCAGAGTTGCGTCCCTTGGGCACGCCAGAATCATATGATTGTATGTTCGAATCCTGGTTCGCCCTAATTATGTTTTTAGCTTTGTCAGCACCATACCCGTTCTCATGGGTTTCACCGAAGTGGTAAACGTCTGAGACCTGCATCACTTCGGGCTTTCCTCCCACATTAAGCTGACACTCTGCGATATAACTTGAATACTGTTAAAAGCGGCGTTAAACCCAACTCACTCACTCACTTTAGGAATTACATGCGTTGTAGAACTGTTACCTTTATGATGTTGATGCTTTGTAACCATCGATGCAATGGATAATTGTCATCTTTGGACATTGATCCTATCCCATCGGCTTCGTTACCATATTGTTATTTTTGTACTTCAATCCTATGTCACTGGCTTTATCATTATGTTGTTATCTTTGTACATTCATCCCAACTTGTTTTGTTTAAACATTATGATATATGTATAGTACTTTATGCACTTACAAAGCATGCACCTGATGAAGAAGCAAGAAGTAGGTAGCTCTGAAACGTCGTACAAAGAATAAATAAAGTTGCCACCCATAAAAAAAGTGTCATGTATTCATGTTCTCCCAACTTCTATATGCCTATCAAATATTCCAATGGTCATGTCATTTAACACCATTTATAATTTACTGTCGAACCTTTAAAACGAGTTGCATTTTGTTGAGATTCCCATTTGTAGCTGCAAGAATCCATACAACATATGATGTACTAATCAGTTGTTCGTGGTAGTCCCTTACTCTGAAAAAAACGTATTATCTTTTATTCTTTGTGCTCCGGATGTCACCTGATACCAGCAGCTTCATAAGTCATTGCGATGGAGGGTATCAAAAGAATGCACCTGATACCACCAGTTTTATAAATCATTACGAGTGAGGGTATCAAAAGAATGCACTTGATACCACCAGCTTTATAAATTATTGCGATGGAGGGTATCAAAAGAATGCACCTGATACCACAAGCCTAAAAAAATCATTGCAATGGAGGGTATCAAAAGAATGCACTTGATACCACTAGATTATCAATCATTGCGATGGAGGGTATCAAAAGAATGCACCTGATACCACCAGCTTTATAAATCATTACGAGGGAGGGTATCAAAAGAATGCACTTGATACCACCAGCTTAATAAATCATTGCGATGGAGGGTATCAAAAGAATGCACCTGATACCACCAGCTTTATAAATCATTGCGATGGAGGGTATCAAAAGAATGCACCTGATACCACCAGCTTTATAAATCATTGCGATGGAGGGTATCAAAAGATTGCACTTGATACCACTAGATTATCAATCATTGCGATGGAGGGTATCAAAAGGATGCACCTGATACCACCAGCATTATGAATCATTGCGATGGAGGGTATCAAAAGATTGCACTTGATACCACTAGATTATCAATCATTGCGATGGAGGGTATCAAAAGGATGCACCTGATACCACCAGCATTATGAATCATTGCGATGGAGGGTATCAAAAGATTGCACTTGATACCACTAGATTATCAATCATTGCGATGGAGGGTATCAAAAGAATGCACCTGATACCACCAGCTTTATAAATCATTACGAGGGAGGGTATCAAAAGAATGCACTTGATACCACCAGCTTTATAAATCATTGCGATGGAGGGTATCAAAAGGATGCACCTGATACCACCAGCTTTATAAACCATTGCGATGGAGGGTATCAAAAGAATGCACCTGATACCACCAGCTTTATAAATCATTGCGATGGAGGGTATCAAAAGAATGCACCTGATACCACCAGCTTTATAAATCATTGCGATGGAGCGTATGAAAAGATTGCACTTGATACCACCAGCTTTATAAATCATTGCGATGGAGGGTATCAAAAGATTGCACTTGATACCACTAGATTATCAATCATTGCGATGGAGGGTATCAGAAGGATGCCCCTGATACCACCAGCATTATAAATCATTGCGATGGAGGGTATCAAAAGATTGCACTTGATACCACTAGATTATCAATTATTGCGACGGAGGGTATCAAAAGGATGCACTTGATACAACCAGCTTTATAAATCATTGGGATGGAGGGTATCAAAAGGATGCACCTGATACCACCAGCATTATGAATCATTGCGATGGAGGGTATACAAAAATGCACTTGATACCACCAGCTTCATAAACCATTGCGATGGAGGGTATCAAAAGAATGCACCTGATACCACCAGCTTTATAAATCATTGCGATGGAGGGTATCAAAAGAATGCACCTGATACCACCAGCTTCATAAACCATTGCGATGGAGGGTATCAAAAGAATGCACCTGATACCACCAGCTTTATAAATTATTGCGATGGAGGGAATCAAAAGAAAGTATTTGAGGGTGACAATATTTTATAGTTTATAGGGTTTGTAGGTTTCGTTTCAGAACCTACGGAAATAAAAAAAATATCTTACACCTCTCCCAATTTTATTCAGCTCTTACATGTACAACGAGCACCGAGTAATGGGGGCCTACTCAGATGCCACAGGGTTCCTGTTTTGTCCTAAGACATACACTATTAAGTTTGTTGTACGATTACCTTGACTGTTCTCGAATGAAATAACTAGGCAGAGTAATCCCATCTTTTACGTACAGACAAGTATTGCCATTTTGTGTCACATAACCGCTAAACGAAATCTCCCATGCATGTCTTGTAGGAGGTAATCAATTTCAGTTGTCAATTCACCTTTAACATTTAAATCTTGCCCCCATGTAGACAGCGTTTTGTGAATGTATATTTTATTACAACATATCTAATACGTCTAGCCAGTTAGCCATAACGTTTACAGGATTCAGCCATCGATTAAAAAACCCGAGTCAATTCCATTGCAAACAGCACCGCGTTGGTGAAACGTACAGGCGGATGATTACATCAGATAATTCTATAAAGGGTAGCCGACATCATTGGACCCCCTGTCATTGGTAAAACCGCACGATCCGCGGAAAACGACAGCCATAATTGTGATCTTGACTTGAGTATACGAACGCTATCGATATACGTCAACTTTCGAGCCACATTCCATTGAACTAACTAGCCAGAGAGTAAATTGTCTAACTGTAAATTTCCGAGATAGGTCTTAAGGCAGAGGTGTCAGTTTCATGTCTCACTCAAGCGTTTGACAGACGTGGATGTCTATGTACATGCATGCTATTTTACTTCTGAGACGAATCTTGATGTTGATGTCCCACATACTCGGATGTGTATTTAAATGTCAGAGCAATACAATTAAAACCAAAGGTGTATGTACACTCGTATATATCACGTTAGCATGTGAGTGATCGTTGTTTCATGCCGCTCTCAGCAAAGATACAGTTCTATCACAGTGGCGTAAAAAATACAGGTTTGGAATAGCTACCTCAGTAGAGATCGAGTGCAATGACACACTATGCGGCTGGTGACACGTTGTGACAATCCGATTCTCATATGTCTCTTAAAGTGCGTCACATAAACAGATTAAACACAATGAAATCAACAAAGTCGTTTAATTCCTAAAAGTATATCAATCATGTATATTACTTGGTTGCAACAACACATATATGCCACTCATCGTAACATTTAACCTGTAAATCGTTATTTTATCACTTATTGTCTACCGCAGACTAAAAATGTATGTTTTTTAGCAAAATGTGTTAAGTATCTGTGATTTAAGATTCTGTGAAAAAAACGTGCTCGACTTCTTGCATGACATTTTGACTGCACCATCTTCATCAGCGACAATATACCTTCATTTCTCAATCCATAACGACGACTTTATCACCATTCTGGAAACTACAAAAACGTTTTTTTAACCATTGTGATGAAGATGGTGCTGTCAAAATGTCATGCAAGAAGTCGAGCACGTTTTACCTGTTCGAAGGACCAGACAGTTTTTTCCACAACCAAACGCAAAATATGTCTTCAACGTTCGTCTGGCCCTATTTTTTTTATAGACAAATGATGCGACATTTCATTTTTGAAGTGTTTTTTACAAATCATGCCAAAGAAACAGTCGCCACCATATGATATGCAAATGTTGAATCGATAGCATTTCTGACACAGCGTTGCGCTAAGCATTGCCCGACTGTCTTCATCTGGAAGTGGGCTCATGACCTCCATGCATCTGCTTCTTTTATGTCTATCAGTTAATGATGCTTAATCTGTATACTCCTTGCTCACAGAAATTGTTTCTTCGGCTGTATGGACACTGGGCTATGTAAGATGTTAATATGTTTCTGGCTAAAGACCAACGTTGGATATTTCCGAAAACGACAACTTACCTCTTTTATTTTGTCAGAAGAAATCTTGTTTTGTTGTGTCATGGCAAGAAGAAATCAGACTGTTTGTTTTAAAGAACAGCTTGCGTTCAATTATACTTGGAGGCAACTGCGATGACCATTGTTGTGTTTTTTTTGTTGTAAATCGTCGTTAGCCGAGTGAATTGTATCTCATTACTGACTGGAGCAGTTTCATGTGAGTTCGAGTCCCAGATTTATCCTGATAATGATGGTTGATGGTTCTGCATATAATGAATGGGTTTCTATAAAACAACGAGACTCTAAAGCTACATTGTAAATCGCGGTAGTCTATGATCTAATAGCAAATAGTATAAAATTGTGGTTCGTCCCAGGGAGAATGAGGCGTGTCTCCAAGAATTACAGGATGTGTTCAATCAACCCTTAAATCAATAAAATCGTGTGTAAAATTTGATAACACATTTTTAAATATATTTTAATGTTCACGTGGTGTCCATGGAGGACGTCTTTGTTTTTTATTTTTATTAATGAGGAATTATCCAGGAATCCAGTTGAATCCTCCCCTGACGCTATTGTTTCGGTTGTTATTAGCATATGATACTATCCCAATTTCAGATACTATTGGGCTTTGCGAAAGCGAATTCACGCTTTGAAGAAATATTGCATTTATTATGATTTAGATGTTAATTTGGATAACTATATAGTTATCATTATTATCATTACAGTTTTCAAAAAAGTAGGATGTCTATCACAAATGAAAAAAAAAAAAGATTTTACAATGGTACTCTCGTTGTCCAGACACTTAAAAAATGCAGCTTTACGAGGAGAAAGCTCTACTTCGCATTTTGAAGCCAATATGTTAGGAAGACCTGTATATTTGACAAAACAATAACCCCAATATAGTCTGCAGTTACTTTTAGAACAACCATTCACATCAATTGTATGTCTATTAAGAAATTTAAAGCATATGTTTTTGACATAACATGCATTATAAAACTGGAAGATATATATGTAAATATACCAAAAAGTGATCGAATAAGTAAATGTTGTAATTACGGTAATATTGAGGATGGAAATCACTTCCTACAATTGCAGCTTGTTTACCAACTTGAATAATAAAACACTTTGGTCAATCAAATACAATTCAGTATGAAGAGTCATTAATTCAGAAGAGACCGGATTATATTCTCACTAGCGAAGCAGGGTTTTGCGGATAGCAGATAGAATGCATTTGATTGAAACAGTCTCATTTGTTTGACGAATGACAGTCAGTACTGTGGTACTGTGTTAAGCAATTGTACACAATCTATTGGTTTCACACATTGTACCCATGTGGGGAATCGAACCTGGGTCTTCGCCGTGACAGGCGAACGCTATAATCACAAGGCTAACCCACCACCACGATTACTGCAAGGGGTGGGATGTATATTGACATAGGTTTGTTTCAAAAATGCATTTCAACTTTAATACCTAACAACAACTTCGAATTGAAATAATCAAATCGGTATACACCTTGAATTTGAAACCGATGAAATGAAAGATTGTAACTAATAGATTGAAACTGTATATCAGCACAACGAACACAAATGCACGGGTTGATGGAAATGGCAGTAAATAAAAAATATCAGTATTTCCATTTGATTCAAAACTTGACAAACTCCGAACATACTAGGACCGCATAGCGTTCAACACAAAGTTCATATCCTCGTCTGTGTCAGCACTGTCGACGCGTCAGAATTCAGGAAAAACGTAATAATCATTTCAGGAAGCCATTGCTTCTGATATTAAACAATTCACTCTATAAATGAATGAAAGTATGATATCGTGGATATCAACTTCCTTTGAAAGTGGCACTCTAAACACGACCCTTAATGTTTGTGATGTTTTCACCTTTATGAAAGTGTTTTCTGGCGGTAGCTGGAGGTAAATATGACAAACAAGTGAAACACAAATCTTCACTCCCCATAATGTGTGAAGTACGGATATGTTTGAGTCAACACATAGCCTTATGAAATCAATAATCATCATGTGGTTTGTAATATTTCATGTCTGGGCCAAGTCTAAAAACATATGCAACGCTCCATGCTGCTGCGGAACAATAACAATCACACAAACTTATTTAATGTTGCCTCCTATAAAATAAACTAGATAACATATTGTTTGATAGAGGAAATGACACTTGTTGATAAAATGCTTCACGCTTTTAGTGTGAATAGACAAATAAATATATGCATGCATGAACGGATGAAGGGACAAATGACCGAACGATCGAGCAAATAAACCAACGAACGGACGAGCGGACCTGGCTATATTCAGAGGAATTCTGAGCATTCACAGATCTGGAGAAGACCACCAGTAGATTACTAGCCCGCAGTTGAATTTTGGGCACTGTGCCCTTGGTTATTCCACTGATATGAATGAGATACATGAGACATGTCATGATAAAAACATTTTGTTGCTGACTCCAGGATTTTGAAAACGCGCATGGTAACTGCTACTTCGCCATGCCTTAACTGCTAGGGGAATCAAGTATCTTACTTTCCTAGCCAACAATGTCACAGACTTTATTCATCCCCTTCAATCGACTCTTATATTTGCAGCTGCTAGAGAACCTACATGCTAATCGTCAATGAACCATGCTCTGATTCTAGACAGTATCGCGGAGAATCTGTGAAATCAATATTAGTTACATGTGATAATATTGTTAACGTAGATGAAATCAACATCGCTAAGCCATCTGGTTGTATGTGGATTTCAAATAACACACACTTTCAATTGTTTGAACAACCGCTTTATTATAAGACCCACAAGAACTTAACAACATCTCAAAAGTACAAATTGCAATAAATATATTCATCATGCACTGTTCAGAATAAACTCAACGGGATATGTACACAGGTTTAAAAGGTTCAGCTGTTCTAAATACACCCTTCCTCCATCACCACATCATCCCCAAAGACCTCGACCACGCGACACCTATAACATACAAACCCTCATCTAAGACAGTTAATTCCTCAAACGCACCACCACTATGTCATTTGATCAATAGTTGCTGGTGCCAGTGGGACTTCCTCACAACACAGTTGTGGTGAATGTTTCTATAACTCTGTGTACATATGTTGACCAACATGCTTGAGGAAAAACACCAACATACAGATTAGAATTGATTTGTAGGAAGGTGCATTGCAGAGCATACACCTTCCGATGTACCTCGTTTGGAATTATATATCAAATCATATATTATCAGTGTTTGGGAACTAAATTCTAGAAAAAAAAGATGAAAAATAGAATCCACTCTCATGCCTAGAAACAACAGTTTATAACATCCGAAGTGCGGTATTTACCTTAAACGTCGACAGTCACAGAGGGGCTTAGAGCAAAATAAATGATTTTTTTTGTTATATCAAATTTACATAGTATAGAGCTGATGTAGATGTCGAGATGATGTGGACTTGACGACATTCGCTTTACATGTCCTGAGTCATTTCGAACTATAGAAAGTATAGAAATATAGAAACCCAACTTCCAGGCTTGTAAGTATGTGATAGGACATTATGAAGTATCCATGGTAAGCTTATTCCGGAGGACTTGGAACCTCGCCGTCCGGATTCACAGGTTAAGGTACATGATGACAAAACGCTTATTCAGATGTTCATACAATGTACCATCCCAAAAATAAGAGTGATTGCAGAGGGGAGACACGGGGGACTAATGTGAACAAATTTAGAATTGACATTAATGAAATGATTAGATATTATCTGCATGCTTTTATGCACAATGGAAAACAAATTCTCAACGAAAACAGATATATATTAATTTAGCTTTTGACTGTCAAGTGGTATTGCTCACAAGTGTAAAACACAATGACATTTATGATTTTGAGATAGGTTTTCTTCAAAAGTCAGCCGTCAACCTAAGGTAAATTTATTCTGAAAGGTGACACCTGGCTACCCTTGTCTTGATAGTGGAGAACGATGCCGCTAATCTAGAACTGGGGTAAAACCATTTTTCAAAATGATCCCAGAGCACTCTCCCTCGGAATATCAAATGACCAGCCCCCAAATCAAAGTGACCTAATTCCGTGTCCATGGCACAATGTGCTATACTGAGTGAGTGTGTTCGGTTTAACGCCGCTTTGAACAGTATTCCAGTTGATGTGGGAGGGAAGCCCAACGTGATGAAGGTCTAAGACGAAACCCACAATATCGGGTATGGTGCGGACAAACCCAGAAACATATGGGGGCGAACCGTGATTCGAGCCATAAGTTTCATAAGTTTCTGGGGTTGTCAATAATTCTTCACAGTTGATAGTAGCGCCTCAGATGACTGGGTCACCCGTGCCTCCGTGTGTCGCAGAGGTAACGTCCGATAATAACTGATAAGAGTTTTAGTCCATCGAGATCCTTACTTTACCGCACGACCAAACATGTTAACAACACGAACTTGTTGCTGGCTATTATCTCCGGCGAAGTGAGAGCGTGCTTGATAATTGTGATTTAGTCAGGCAACGACGCCAAAACTATTGAAAGCTTCTTGTCCGTTGGTTGTCACTTCTTACTTCCCAACTTGAATGTCACTGTCGTTATTTATATACTCATGAACGTATTCGTGGACGTGAGTGCATGTCATGATCAAAACATGTATTCATTGAGATCAATAGCAATGCTATTACTTGTTTTTTTATGTATAGTAAAAAGATCAATTATTATTGGTTTAGGTGAACTCGAAAACGTTTGAACAGCGCATGATCACACAATGTTTTATTCCAAAAGAATTCAGATGAAAAAATGTGTAATGACATTTAGATGTACGAGGGCTGGTCAAAAAGTTATAAGCCTGACAATCAAAAAACAACAAAAGTGTTTTTAATTTTATTTTTTAACATAATATCCCTGCTTTTCAATTCCAATCAGGAAGAAGTGATCTGAAGCCACCCTGAATAAAACATTCTCGGTAATTTGAGGTCATTGTTGTTGTCATAGCGCTTTCCAAGGTGTTCTTTCTGTTTAGAAAACAGTTGGCAATCTGGCGATTATGGAGGGTGAGGAAGGTCTACAAACCCACATTATCACAGCAGCTTTTTACAAGTCGAGATGTGTGAGAAGAGGAATTGTCATGAAGTAGTGGAACTCCAGCAATCAGCATTCCTCGCTGCTTTTCTTTGATAGAATCTCTCAGGCGATGCAGCTAATCAGCATAGTAGGCACTTGTAATCGTTTTTTAACTTTCTAGGTAATCAACAAGGTTCACACCCTTTGCATCCCAGAATACAGTGGTCATACCTTTCTTTATCGATCTTAAAGGCTTGAACTACTTTGGTGCCGGAGAAGTGTAATGGTGGAATTCCATCGATTGACGTTTCGACTCGGGATCATAGTGGTAGACCCATGTTTCATTACCCGTTACTTATCTCTTTTTGAGATTGACGAAATCCTCCTCATTTAGCTCCAAAGATAGAAAGAGCAGATATCATATTCATCTGTGAATGTTCATGAATAACAGTTTCAATGGATCCATGTCTTAGACCTGTGTATTCTTCGCGTTCAACAATTGTAATGCGTCTATCTGACAGTATAATTGTTTCTATCTCCTTGATTTAATCTTCATTGATGGAATCTGAGGGACGCCGAGGCCTAGGATAATCGAGACTTGTTCCCCCATCCTTAAAAATGTATAATTGCCCAACGTTTAACAGTGGTCAAAACCTGGATGTAGACATATTAGCCAGAATTCCTTTTATGGAGACAAATTACTTCTCAATAGACTATCATACTGAGTGATGGTACTCACCACATTGTCCACAAAGTTGTATCTACGTCTCCCGATCTATCAGTGCTAAGGTAGATCAAGACAATGTGTTTCCAGTCGAGTGCACAGCCAAGTTCAGATCACTGTTGTATGGCGTTGTGTTTACCCACCCAACTGAGGGTCACAATGATGCATCTAGTCCATTCAAAGCAACCGTAAATATAGGCCCTGTTCAACCACCTTAAAGAAAAGGTAGAATTCTACAGTATTCTAAATCTAAATTTGAGGAACTGCAACAACAGTTTGATGAACTGGAGGAGATTGGAGTATTTGTTCGTCCAGAGAATGCTGGTTGCACCATAGAATATCTCAATGCTTCGTTCTTTCTGAAGACAAACAGCGGGGATTACAGCCTTTGCTGTGGTGGGCAAATATAGTACACCTCAACCTTCATTGATGCCTAATGTTTACTGCATTTGGCGACAAATTCCTAATGGAAACCCATCATTATCATGGACCTAACAAAAGTCTTTTACTAGATCCCTCTTGACGTGAAGCCTATGAAGTACTGCAGAGTCTACTCGACGTTCAAGGGAGTTAGGGCATATACAAGATGTGCTATGGGAATGCTTATATCAAACACTGCTCTTGATTGAGGATTGAGATCATTCATTGGGGCTTACAAGGTGTTGCTAGAGTTATATCCCAGTGTTCTCATCTGCTCACACATCCTTCATGAAGGTGATTGGGGCCAGGTATCACAGGACAAAATACCTTGGTCAGAGGAACTAGTGCACTCCTTTCACAAAGCCCAAAAGGCACTTGAGTCGAGAAGGGCCATCACACTACCCAGATCAAGCGATCAACTGTCACAGATGGATTCGAAAAACAGCATGGACTTGGTGCTACTCTGTAAGTGATGCGCGAATGCAATTTACTTTTGGCAGGTTTCATCAGTGCCAAACTGGGCAGTAGACCAGTGACATGGATTCCGTGTGAAATAGAAGCCTTTTCTATTGCTGTGGCAACTAGGCAATCCTTACATTATTCAGTCTCAAAACAAGGCGTGTATTTTGAGTGACAGCAAGTCATGTTGAGAATAATTCTCAAACAGCCCAAGGGTATCCACATTCCAGTCCACCGTTTGTAGATATCAAGCTTCAGTGCGTCATCTTAAGGGCTCAGCCAATATTTTATCGGACTTTTTTTATCGGCACACCGCCAGCTTGGACCCTCGCAATTCACAACCCAACACAGGTATTCCAATATACTTGTAGCTTTACTTCTCAGTAATGGCCAAACAACATGTGAGGAGAAGACGACACAAGCCAAGGGAGGTAACTCTCCCACTACCTAGGCAGTCTGCCGCTAAACATAAACAACGGTCGCCAACCACACTGGCGCAACCTCCTTTTTTCTTTGTAACACATTACCTGATATGGGTTACTATTAAAGTCTCATACTGTCATAAACAATACCAAAAATAACTGGTCACAATAAAACTTAAAACCTGATGTAGATATCCTTGACATCACGTGATATAAGCTGATACGACACCATAACTATAGCCTAAATGTGAAAAGGTATCCAGACACAGTTGATGGACATAGCAACATAAACATGTTAGAAATCGGTTACATAGTCATTGAGGTGTTGAGGTGGTCGCCGTGCACGGATTGACCTCCTTTGTGCACTGACTGGAGTTGAATACACGGTATCATCAGTGTCATCTGTATTCACAATGTCATTGTCAATAACATTTTCACGCAAGGAGTCCTGATTATCAAGAGGAGGATGTTCTGGTGGGTTGACTAAAATGTCTTGGTCATGGTATGGTTCATTTAGCACTGGGGGAACGATGGGAAGGGTAGGTGGTTCAGTCCTTTGGGGAACAGTATCTATCTCACCATCAGAAGACTCATCGCACACATATTGCTGAGGAAGTCCACTTGACCGTTCATGTTGACATGGAACTCTGAAGCACTCTGATTTTTTTACTCTATATGATGTGCTTCGAAGTTGGGAACCCACAAACTTCTGAATGTTGCACCATTCACCATCGTTAACAACCACAAGGTATCGATCTCGTGACCGTGATTTATTACGATCTGCATGTAGATATACCAGGTCACCAATGCTGATGTTAGGGGTGGGCAGGCTAGGGATATGGGCTTTAGACATCTCACTGTGTAGGTGATTGGTAGTTCGCCGGTGATGTTGGTCAAGGATCAATTTTCTGTCTCCAACGGGTATTTGGTGGTTGTTAAATTGATCTCTTTGTGTCCACATTTCCCTGGCGGATAACCCTCTGGATCGGATGCGAGAATTTAGTTGAGCAGTGGCTATAGCTAGGGTTATAGGTGTGACCGACCCCCCCAAAGGATCAATTTTTAACAATTCCAGCTCCAGCTCTTGAATAGCTCGCTCGGCTACGGGATTCTTGTTCTTGTTCTTTATTCGACCAATTTCAATGCAAAGACGTTGACTTCGGAGAAGGTCATCTTGAACTAAGGCCTTAAACCCTGGAGCTGGGTCAGTTCTGATGACCGCCGGGGGTCCATCTAATGGTCTCATCTCAATACTTAGGCGAATCAAAGCCTCACGTAGGGTTCCCTTTTGCTCATTTTCAATGGCACATGTACAGGTGAAAGATGTGACACATTCTCTCAACACAAGTATGAGTTGTCGTTCTCTTTTTATTACATCTGCAGCAAACGCGGCTCCAATGATCTCTGGGGGATCAGTAGATGACTGAGCCACAACTGTGTGGGGAACCTGTTGAAGAGATGTACAGTGATAACATCGGCTTGAAACTTTAGTTATTGCTTGATCCATGTCCAAAGCATAGAAGTAGCGGTTCACAACGAGTTTCAACTGGTGGGCAGAAGGATGATTTAACTGGATGTGCATTGCAGTCAGTAATCCATCCAAGACTTGTCGTGGAATGACGATGCACTCTCTGATGGTAACAAGGGGCTCATTTCTTTGAATCACCAACACACCATCTTTGGCGATGGTCACAGACTGTAGATAACGTTTTACGTCTTTAACATCAGTTTGTTTCTTGGATGGGCGAGTGCCCTGTATGAGATGAGCATGTGTGCGTCTGAGATCAGAACACTCTGACTGGATGGCGAGCCATGCATTCCTGTTGGTGTATGGCAGTTTAGATTTCCCTGACATGATGTCCTGAACAGAAGTACCACGTACCGTACAGTCCTCAGTTTGACGAATGAATGAGCAAATCTGACACAGGGGCTCGTCACACTTGGATGCATTTCTACTGGCAAAATCAGATGGAATATTTGCAGAACCACTGAGATGGCGAACAGAGGCCTGGTATCTACTCACTGTCGACAAAAAGGTAGACACTCTGGGGCTTGCTGAAAACTCTCCACGACACAACTTTTCATATGCTTGAACACATGGTTTACTGTCAGTCAGGATACATGCTTGTAGGCTTGACTGTACAAGGTAAGGACTAAAGTGCTTGGTGGCAACAGCTATAGATAGTGCTTCTATTTCACACGGTAGCCATGTCATTTGACGCTGGCGCAGTTTGGCACTGAAGAAACCAGCGAGGAGAGTACTGTTGTTCCTTGTAATGTAGAGAGTAGCACCTATGCCATGGTTTTTCACTGCTCCATCTGTAACGATCCATAGCTGGTCATCCCTCCGAGGAAGAACAATGGTTTTATGTGAGGATAGTGCAGATTGAGCATTTCCAAAGGCACAGATAAGTACCTCTGACCAAACTATTCTCTCTGCTGAAGGACGTCCAGCTTGAAGAGTGTCCAATGGACCCAATAGTCCAGCACAACCTGGTATTACCCGGGCTAACACTTTGTAGGCTCCAATAAACGACCTCAAACCCTTGACTGTAGATGGACGGGTGCAACTAGAGAGGGTGGAAATTCTGTGAGGACTTGCTTGAATTGAGCCATTTTTCCAAATCCATCCTAAGATGGTCACACTAGAAGGGCCGACAGTTGTCTTGGCAGCTGAAAGCTTTAATCCATTGAATTGCAAGGCCTGTAGAACACGTCGCCAGTTGTTCAGAAGCTCGTCTTTGGTATTACCTCCACAATACAAGTCATCTGCCAACTTGGCCACTGATCCTTCCTTGAGCAAGTGCCCAAGCACACGACACATCAATTCTTCTAACGCAGTTTCAGAGCCCGGCATGCCCATGGCTGATCGGGCATAAACACGGACTCCACGGAAGGGAGTGGCCACACCACAATATTTCATTGATCCACGTGACAGGGGTATTTGGTAAAAAGCATTTGTCAAATCTGTGGTTATGATGTACTTCCATGCAGCTATCTGGCGTAATGTAGAATCAACATCAGGCATGAGTGATGGTTGTGGTTTACTATACCGCCCCACATCTGTGAATGCTGTAACCAGACGAAATCCACCATTTGACTTCTTGACAAGGAAGGATGGATTTAAATATTCCACTGATATCCCCACATCTTCAGGCTTGACGAAGACACCAATGTCCTCAAGCTCATCGAATTTGTCTTGCAACTCTACAAGTTTGTCACGTGAGTATTGTGGGACTCGTCCCTTGCGTTGAGGGGGTTGGACAGGACCCATGTTGACAACTGCCTTGAACGGGCCAGATTTTCCATTATATCCATGGACATGTGGATTAAACACATCATCGTACTCCTTTATGAGGGCGTCGAAACTGTTGCGAGTGTCTGGTGTGAACTGGTTATCTGGGTCAATGCGTACCTGTTCTGAACAATTGACCTTGCATGCAGTAGTGGACTGTCTGAGAGGAATGCTTTCTGATTGACTATCGACCATCTCGGTCCCAGAGTTTGGGATGGTGAATACTTGTTGAACCTGGCAAAAGTGCTCATGCTTCTTGAGGACAAGAGGCTCTTTGGTGTCATTAGGAATTCTAATCTTCCCTGAAACGCTGGACACTATATCTGGTGTTGGCCATTCTTTGTGGTCTTTGAATAAATCACCTGTTAGACGTGGTTCCACTGCGAATGTGTCATCTGAGTGGATCAGGTCATCCGGGAGTGATAACTCTATGAAATCGCCAGGCCAGATTGTTGTAGGGGACTTAGGCGCTCGTAAGACATGTGCACGTCTTACTGTATGGTGTGACGAGTGGGTTTCTTGGTTGCCGTACTGGAAGGTGGTTCCATCTCCAAGTGTAATTTGGCGCTTAGCTGGGCGAACGGCAACATCATTTATTTCCATGAACGGTGTTCCTGCAAGCAACTCGACATCAAGGTTCTCCACAACAAGGCCCTCGAAAATAAAATCCTTATTGTCACGGCTGAGAGTTACTCGTGTTTCACCAACAATATGGAGTGGGGATGAACCATCAGCCTGATGGGCAGATTGTGAACTTTTGGTAACTTCAATGCCGAGTCTCCTGGCAGTAGTCTGACTGATCATATTACCTGTAGCTCCACTGTCGAGGGTAAGACATATGACATTATGACCATAAAATGCGTTCATATATGGAGACTGACGTACACTGACTCTATTGACTGAAGCATTGTTTACACTTGAGGCAGTAACGGGAGGTGTAGATACTGTGTCTGTATGAGGGGACTGTCCATCTTCATCCTCTGACTCATCCAGGATGCTAGCTATTTGACGTGCCTTAGCCATGTATTTTCTGTCTTGATCAGGTAAGTATGAACATTCACTGAGAAAGTGATTGTCATTAGGACGACCAGCTGTGTGACAGAGGGGACACATTTTTGAGGTTGACTGGTAACGACGTTTATTGGATGTCTGCTGTATGCGAGGTCTAAAATTAGATCTTTGACTGAAGTTGTTTGCTCTAGTGGTAGCAGTCCTCATGACCTTGGCATCCTCAGATGAATGTATTTCATCTAACAGAGAATTGAGTGCCTGTGATATCTCAGGTTTAATTGACGCTAGAGTACGGGATCTCAGTTCCGTTCCATATCGTTGCTTCACCAGCTTGGGCAAATCAGGATGGATAAGGCGCAACCAAGTCAGGATAATAATGTTCTCTAACGTAGGTGTTAATTCCTCATCCTCGCCAATCGCCTCTCCATGATGAGTGATTCCGCCATTTTGTCTGAGCAGATTATCTTCCATAAATGCAGACAGGCGCTGGTAAAGATCCTCTGGTCGCTCCTCAGGTTGGAGATGTATGTCACACAAATCAAGAAAATGTGCACCAGATGACTGGAAGCCGTAGTGTAGTCTGATAGTCTGCCAGATACTTGAAATCGATACTGAACTTTTCACAATGGTGTTCCTGGCAATTACAGGACAATAATTGGCGATTTGGCCCAACATCAACTCGAGTGATGTTACCTTTTGCGCTGCCGTCTTGCGTTGAGCTCCAGCAACGTCTTCCCCATCATTTTCAAATCCTCGTAACGGCGTTGCACGTGTACGTTTTCCCCACGTGGCGCCGTCAGCAAGAAATGTTGCAAAATTCGTGTCCAGTGATAACGTATATAGTAGGTTTTGTTTCCAATTCTCAAACGAATTAACAGTTTCATGTTTCGTGAGAGACCACTGTTTCGGTGCTCTGTGAGTGTTTGCCATGATGTTATGCTAGTAGGCCTACTTGAAATACCCGCGCTATCGTGGCGATGTCGACCAGGTAGATTGCACACTTATTCGTGTAGTAACTGCGAAAGTCAGGTTAAGTGCCGTGTTCAGAGATGCGGATGATCGTCTCCGCTGCCACCACGCCAGCTTGGACCCTCGCAATTCACAACCCAACACAGGTATTCCAATATACTTGTAGCTTTACTTCTCAGTAATGGCCAAACAACATGTGAGGAGAAGACGACACAAGCCAAGGGAGGTAACTCTCCCACTACCTAGGCAGTCTGCCGCTAAACATAAACAACGGTCGCCAACCACACTGGCGCACACTACATTTCGGAGTGTTAATACTTAAGAGAACGAGAGACATGAAAAGTTGCGGAACGCACAGATTGAACTCCCTTAATTCACCAAGATAGACCAAGGACTCTCATACGTGTTGACCCAGCCCATGGGTTCCAGGTCATGGGTTCCAACTTATTGAGGATCAACATGCCAAGCGTTGTGCAAACTATCCCTTATAGTGAACATTCAATGTCCAAGTGGGCGTCAGATATATCATTCTCTGTTGGGGATATTGTGTATCTCTATTATGATGGTTTCAAATCTGCAGATACTTGGTTGTATAGATTGGTCGTCCCTTTGATGTATAGACTGGTCGTCCATGGTCATATTCGCAAGTTTGTTGGCACCCAGTTACCCGGGACTTCCTATAATGTGATACTTGCTGAATGCTACAAAGTGCCAGACCAAGTTGTAGTCGGAAAACGACAGCCCTAGTTGTGATCTTGACTGGAGCAAACGAACGCTCTCGATATAAATGAACTTTCGAGCCACATTTCATTGAACTAACCAGCCCAAAGGGACAGGTCTCGGGGCAGAGGTGTCAGTTTCATGTCTGACTCAAGCGTTTGACTGACGTGGATGTCTATGTACATGCATGCTGTTTTACTTCTGAGAAGAATCTTAATGTTGATTTCTCACATACTCGGATGTGTATTCAAATGTCAGAATAATACAATTAAGAAGTTTGAACTTATGTATGGTGTATGCGTACTCCTATATGCCTTGTCGTGAGGTGAGTGAACGTTGTCAGCGACGTTACAGTTATATCATAGTGGTTTAAATAATTTTTTACACAGGAACACCAGTTGAATGTTGTCGGGGTACAAGAGCAAACTATGCGGCTGGTGAGACATTTTGACCATCCGATTCTCATTTTACTCTTACGACGCGTCACATGAACAGAATAAAATAAAAGCAACAGAGTAAACAAATTCGTAAAATTCCTAAAACTATATCAATCATATTTCCAGGTTGAAACAACACATATATTCCATTCATAGTAGTATTGAACCTTTAAAGAGTTAAAGATGCCTGTCCAATGACCAGTCGTTATTTTATCGTGGATTGTGGAATGGTATTTTGATAAAAGCATGCAGAGTGAAAATGTAATTAGAATCTGTGCAGCAAGTGCGTTCCATGCAAAATACAATACGTATCTTTGTGATTCGGAACAGTATATTTCCGGGGCATTACCATACTGGAGCACGATATACGTTCGAAATATGAAATATGTTCGACTTACCCTCGCATTGGGTTTGACAGCACCATCTTCATCATTCGATAATATACTGTCACTTCCCGATCCAAAACTTTGAGTTAACAAAACGAGCTGTTGTCTTTTCCAACCATAAAGATGTATCTATTTGCCTTTTCGGAGGGACAGACAGGCTTGTCCTCAAACCAAAAGCGATATTTTTCTAACAAATAATGCGAAATTTTATATTTCAAGTTGTTTGTTTTGGCAAAAAAACATTCGTCTTCTTATGCCATGAAAAATGTTGAATCGACAGCATTTCTGACACAACTCAATTGTCTTAATCAAGAAGTGAGTTCACAACCCATCTGCTTTTTTATGTCTATCGTTTGGCGTTGATTGATGTCCATCCCTCCAAGCTCACAGAAACTGTTCCGTCAGCTGCATCGACACAGTGTTATCTAACATGTTTAAATTATGTTTCTTGTTAAAAGACAAGTCATCCATGCACAGAAATCCATCAGCTTGATGTAATGAATAGATTGTGTTCAACCACAATTGATCATGCCCACTGTTGTGCTTTTTGATAATTTGTTGTTGGCCCAGTGATTTGTATCTCATTACTGCCAGGAGTATGATGTTTAGTGGTGCGTAATTCGAATTACGTTCAATAAAACAGTAATCATCTCAAGCTACATTGTACAGTCCGCCAGTAATCGAGTCAAGGATGATTATTTTCAGGCCGTTGTCATATACAAGTACACAACATACACTTCTACAGTTGAAGACTTCTATTGTGTATTCCTTATTTCAGTAAATGACATACATGTAGGGCATAAGCTATTGTTTGTGACATTTCTTGAAAATTGCTTGCAAGTAATAGCATCCGGATATGTATATCATAGTAGTCATGTACACAAATTCTTTATGATCGCATTGTGTTTTTCCTGTTCGTTTAAAACAAACCCCCAAAATTCAAATGAGCATTATTAGCAGCCATGAAATGCAAAGATAGATATGTTTATTCTTGTAATTGATGTTGGTGCATAATCTTCTTCAAAAGTAGTCTTTACCTTTGATATTTATGCGCTTCAGGAAAACACTTTTGATAAATTGCATGTCGTTATTACTTCAATACAGTATATTTCCGTCGGAAATGAATTTGTTAAAAAATCCTGACTGACGATACTTTGTAAAGCAACTGAAACTATCACTCTTTTGCAAAACGGTATTTATATGGAACTGACATCATGTCAGTAAAACAAATGTTGAACCCTAGAATACCAAATTACCAACTGATGTGATGAGAAATAATATTAGTATGTACTGTCGACTTTTGATTAATTGTATGTCATAATGACTTCAATACAGTATATTTCCGTCGGAAATGAATTTGTAAAAACATCTTGACTGACGATGATTAGTTGCTTTGTAAAGCAACTGAAACCATCACTCTTTTGCAAAACTGTACTTATTTGAAACTGACACCGTTGTGGTAGTAAAACAAATTTTAAACCCAAGAATACAGAATTACTAATTGATTTGATGAGAAATAATATTAGTATTCACTGTTGGCTGCCAAATGTTCAAGCAATCTTCTCTCACAAGAAGTAATTCCTAAATCTGATCAGTTATCGACAAGTCTTTAACAGTGAAACAAACATAAGTATTTACAAAGCCTGTCAATCACTGGTGAAATCGGACACTATTGCTTCCACTCACGTGTTCTCCTCCAATTGCCCTTGATCTCATGACAACAAGTCTAATCCTCTCATCAAAAGAGGCGTCGAAACCTCGACTGCATCTTGTCAAAGTTTGTTCAACATCATACGTCCGCTAATAAAATCATCTCTGGTTTAATCAACCTTTTCACCGGGGACATATATTAGGGTGAAGTTTTGTCAGAGGATTTGAAGGATACATTTTCTCCGTGGCAGCTTTGGCGTCGAGGCGTGTTATGTTGTTATCAATAATTGTGATGCTGAAAATAACTGTCGGTGTGTATTTTGATGTTAAAAATATTTATGTGAGTGAAATGAATCAGCAAGTTCATGCAGGAGTTAAATCTATAGGAGAGTATTAAAAAGAATGTACAGCTGACAGAAAGAGAAATGAGCTAGAAACAAATAATGACTTATTCAAGAAATAGCAATGTTACTTTTAAAAACAACTGTATAAACATAGCTTGTGGCAGCGCTAAAGAGCTGCACGTCGTACTCTCAAATGATCCATGTTTGTCTTTTTTGTTGTTGCATTTTTCATCGTTAGCTGGGTCGCGGCAATTTTGCTAGTCGTTCCAGGTCCAATTTGACATCTTGTACCCTCAACAAGACGATAGTGTATTTTTCGCACGTGCACATATATCTATCTATATATCTCCATACTTGGCGAGAATAGCTTGGCCTACTGCATAAACCAACATCCAACGGAGTGAGTGATCGAGTGAATTTGGATTAACACAGCTTAGTTGTTTAGTCATACTATGGTCTTTCAGATTTTGAGATTTACGTTTATCATGATCAGGGGTGTTGTGTTGTTGTGTTGATATACAGAGGATCGTAATTATACCGGATCCTGGCACGACGAATGGGCGCAACTCAGTTCAACGATGATCAGTTGGTGAGTGTCTACATTAATTGTCATCTGGCTATAACCATATTGTACATTTACAAGAGCGGCAGGATATCTCCGACCTCAAGATACACATGGCATGAGTTTTATTTCTTAAATTAGTAATTTCTTGTACATCTGCAAAATAAATATCACTTGATTATTTCACACAGTCCAGGAATCCATTTCTCAATGTCAACGACAAGAATAGAAAATAATTCGATCGTCATCTCGGTCAACACAAATCTAATAAATCTAAATAGCTATTTAAGTGTGTTCACCATTATATGTACTTATATTTATAGCATTTCGAATTTCAGGAAAAGTGCTTTGAAAGGTTGCAATTGTACACAAACTATTTGTTTTCATTATGAAAACAAATTTATTTTACTTTAAAAGGCTACAATTTAGAAAAACATGGCATGTCTCGTTTCCATATCAACTATATCAATATTGTCAGGAATCGTAGACAAGTAGTTCCTCCCACAATAAAAGCTCTAGTTGATAGTTGACCTTTCTGTCAAAGCGCTTTCATCTCACTTGACTTGAGATTTAAAAAAGTTAAAACACTCAGTCAGGAAGATCGTAATTCAATTACTTGGCTCTTTGTAGTGACAATGAAGCCAAATTGGGTTTGACCGTGATCAAAATTGATACTGGGGCTAATGTAAATTCTGAATTTCTTTTTGTACATTTGAAAGCTCGCGAAGCAGCGCTCGGAACAACATTAACATAAGAGGTACCTAATCTCCAGTTAGACGACTATACCTCAAATTTCCAAACACAGTAGGTTAAGGGGGTTCAGGGGTTAAGCATTGCCTTAAAGCAGAATTCAACGAACATGTGGGCGGTAATGTCTAAGTTTGCGGTAATAGATTTGACGTGTATGTATGTATGTATGTATGTATGTATGTATGTATGTATGTATGTATGTATGTGTTTATTTATTTTTGTATGTCTGTTGTTGAAAAGCCACACTCAGCAATATAAGAGCTTTATGATGACGGCCTGTTTATAACCGAGTCTGGACCAGACAATCCAGTGATTGATATTGTGGGCATCCATCCACGCCGTCGGTGTATGTTGACATGGAATACACTAAGCCAGCGATCAATTAAGTCTCATCGACCAGCATAGCCCCCTGGGAATCAGTCATAGCCAGGAATCCCTATGGTTAGGTGACTCAAATAAAAGATCCATGTTGAAGTACAGGGCAATCGCAGCACCTCCACTATCTGTGTTGAAGTATATAACATAGACCGTAGCTCCCCTATCTGTGTTGAGATATAGGACATACGCAGCACCTCCACTCTCTGTGTACGTCGTGTCTTTGACTATCTGTGTTGACGTGAAGGGCAATAACATTACATCTAGATAATGTCCCCCACATACGTCTCCCAGACACCATTAATGAATCTTCCAAAAAAACACAACAGTTTTATCATGATTAATGAGATGGTCTAGGACGAGTAAATCTTGGCGTTCTGTATTGCTAAAAAACTAACTATTGTGTCGTAAAACTGATGTTACTGAATTGAAAATATGGTAGCCTGAAGTAATGGAGTCAAGAAACCCAATGTCCATCTGTCCATCTGTCATCAACGTCTCTGAGGCAATATACTGAACCGCAAAGGAAACGACACTCCGATGCAAGAATTCAAAGTCGATTTCAAAAGAGGATGAACACAATTTAAGAGGTAGGAGTAAGATAAAACGTTACAATTATGATCACGACATGTTAACGCCTGATATCAAATGTTCTTTTTAACCAAATCATTAGAACCGATAAGGACATGAGGACCCATTTTATCCATATTTGCTTCACTTTTTGGCCGTTAAGTTTATTTTTGTTACGGCATACCTCCCCAAAATGCATATATACTTCAATGGGAAGCTTTCATGAATTATTTTCATGAAGTTGTGTTTCTCTTTCGATGCAGTATAGGTTAAACAATTGTATTGAAAACTTGATTGTTTTAAGAGTGCCATGGTATGTATAACAGAATGAGTGAATAACTACGCATACATGTATTTAATGTTGATCCTTTAAGACGAGATGCAGTTCAGTTTAGACTCCAAGTTGCAGCTGCTAGAGACCCGTGAAAATCCGGGTTAGAATTGCTATTTAGCATCCCATGCTTGTCGTCAGAGGCGACTAACAGGATCGGGTGATCAGGCTCGCTGACTTGGTTGATGCATGCCATCGTATCCCAATTGCGCGCGTGGATCGATGCGCATTATATCAATCACTGGATTGTCTGGGCCAGACTCGAATATTTACAGACCGTCGTCATATAGCTGAAAGTTTTTCTGAGTGTGCCTAAAACAACAAACAAATGTCAAAATATACGGCTGCAAATATTTTTACATCATCAGATGTGCTAATTGTTCGTGGTAGCCCCTAATCCTAACAAAAAACAACATCATAAATTTGTATTGATATTTTCTGCATTTGACCTGATATTACAGTTTTATTAATCATTGTGGCGTAGGGTGTCAAAAGTTTAACAGTTAGTTTTATGGGTGTGTGGGCTACATTTCAGAACCTAAAGGCATACCGTTTTTGTATCCTATCCTGAACATTATACTGCACAGAGTTATCCGGGGACCAAGTCCCCAAATAGTTCCTATTTTGTCCAAAGAAGTACACTATTGCGTGCGTTATGTTCTGACACGAATACGCTAGTTGGTATTGACACATTGTGAAATAGACATAATAACCTGAACCCTTTTCGAATTCAAAACTACTTGGCTGAGTCTTTTTCCTACATGCAAGAAGTGCTATTTTATGAACATTACCGCAACACGACATTGCCCCATGCATGTCCAGTACGAGGTAATCAAATTCAGTTGTAAGTTTCAGTAATTCACCTTTAACATTTAAATCTTGCCTCCATGTAGACAACGTTTTATGAATGTATATTTTATTACAACATATCTAATACGTCTAGCCAGTTAGCCATAATGTTTACAGGATTCAGCCATCGATTAAAAAAAACCCGAGTCAATTCCATTGCAAACAGCACCGCGTTGGTGAAACGTACAGGCGGATGATTATATCGGATAACTCTATAAAGGGTAGCCGACATTAGTGGACCCCCTGTCATTGGTAAAACCACACGATCCGTGGAAAACGACAGCCATAATTGTGATCTTGACTTGAGTATACGAACGCTATTTATATATGTGAACTTTTGAGCCACATTCCATTGAACTAACTAGCCCAGAGAGTAAATTGTCTGACTGCAAATTTCCGAGATAGGTCTCGGGGCAAAGGTGTCGGTTTCATGTCTCACTCAAGAGTTTGACTGACATGGATGTCTATGTACATGCATGCTATTTTACTTCTGAGACGAATCTTGATGGTGACGTCCAATATACTCGGATGTGCATTCAAATGTCAGAATAGCACAATACAGAAGTTTGAATTTAAACATCAAGTGTATGCATGCTACGTAAGCCACGTCTCGAGGTGAGTGAACGTTGTTTGACCTGTATCACAGTTGCTCAATCCACAAATGATACGACATTTCATTTGCAAGTTGTTTATTTTGGGCAATAAAACATCCTATGATATGAGTGAGTGAGTAAGTATGGTTTCACGCCGCTTTTAGCAATATTCCAGCAATATCACGGCGGGGGACACCAGAAATGGGCTTCACACATTGTACCCATGTCGGGAATCGAACCCGGGTCTTCGCCGTGACGAGCGAACGCTTTAACCACTAGGCTACCCGACCGCCCCCCTATGATATGAAGAATGTTAAGAGCCACAGCGATGCATTAAGCATCACTTATATACGATATATATGTCTCATTTTTAAAGGCACATGAACAAATTAAACACAATCACATCAACTAAATTCTTTAAATCATATTATATCTATAATATTTCTGGGTTGAAACAATACATATAGTCCACACACAGTAGCATTTTAATTCGAATGCAGGACTAAAAATTCTTTTCCATGAAAGATTGTTATATGATTGCGTGTTGTAGAATGATGTTTTGATAATTATACTGCAGAGAGAATGTGTCATTTGAATCTATGTAACACGTGCGTCTCATGCAAAATACGGAATTAATACAAGTTTCTCTGTGATTTAAGATAGACAATTCGGGCATTATATTTCCGATGCATTACGATATTGGAGCACGAACAAAACCTTGCTCGACTTTTACTAGCAGTGGGTTTGACTGCACTATCCTCAACACCGTATAATATATATAATAATAATATACTGTCACTTTCCGACCCAAAAACGACGATTTTATAGTCATTGGGGTAGCAAAACGAGCTGTTGTCGTTCTCAACCATATATTTATTTACCTTTTCGAAGGGAGAGACAGTTTTTCCTCAAATCAAAGGCGATAAATTTCTTCAACGAGGGTGAGACGCTTTATTCTGTATCCACAAGCGATACGACATTTCATTTTCAAGTTGTTTATTTTAGGCAATAAAACATCCTATGATATGAAGAATGTTAAGAGCCACAGCGTTGCATTCAGCATCATTCGACCGTCTTTATCTTGAAGTGAGTTCACAACCCTTCTGCTTCTTTTATGTCTATCAGTTGGTGTTGCTTGATCTCTATCGCTCCTAGGTCACAGGAACTATTTCTCAGCTGTATTGGCACAGGGTTTTCGAACATATATTTCTAGTTAAAAGACCTACGTTGGATATTTCCGAAAAAGCAAGTGATCCGTGAGTAGAAATCCGTCAGCTTGAATTAATGAACAGATTGTGTTCAACCACACTTGATCATGACCGTTGTTGTGTTTTTATTGGTAAGTTGTTGTTGTCCCAGTGATTTTATCGCATCACTGCCAGGAACTGTTTCTTGTTATTTCGAATCCCAGATATAACCCGATCCTGATGTTTAATGATGCAAAATACGAATGGGTTTCAACAAATAGTAAGCATCTCAAGCTACATTGTACATTTTGGTGGTCCGTCAAATGTCGAGACCAGGACCATTATTTCCAGGTCGTTTTTATGTATTAAATTGGATGTTGCTGACTGTCGTTTCAGAAGAAGAAAATTATATAAATCTTATGTGTTCCGAATTGCCAGACAGATAATACCCAAACATACCTGTCACAAACACACAATAACCCAGCTGATCGCCTACCAGTCACGAATGTCTCCTGAGCACATACAAACGTACGTTGTTCAGACAGTATATAAAACGTATTAAAATAAAAGTACACGACATACACTTCTCGCAGAAGACGCCCGCGGAGTTTTACTCTTTTCAGTAAATAACATGAAGCATAAGCCATTGTCTGTGACATTTCTTGAAAACTGCTGGCAAGTAACCATATAAGGATATGTATATTATAGGAGACACGACACATTTTTTTATGAATGTCGTGTTGTTCCTTTTCATTCCAAAAACAAATGATACGTTGAGATCACTTATATACGATATATGTCGACTTCCGATACTTTATAATATTTGAGCATTATTAGCAGCCATGAAATACAAAGATGGATATGTTAATTATTGTAATTGATGTTGGTAATAATCTTCTTCAAAAGCAGTCTTTACCTTTGATATTTATGGGCTTCAGGCAATCACTTTTGTGTGTCGTAATGACTTCAATACAGTATATTTCCGTCGGAAATGAATTTGTAAAAACATCCTGACTGACGATGATTAGTTGCTTTGTACTTATTTGAAACTGACACCGTTGTGGTAGTAAAACAAATTTTAAACCCAAGAATACCGAATTACTAATTGATTTCATGAGAGTGAGTGAGTGAGTGAGTTGGGTTTAACGCCGCTTTTAACAGTATTCCAGTTATATCACGGCGTGTCAGCTTATTGTGGGAGGAAAGCCCGAAGTGATGCAGGTCTCTGACGTTTACCACTTCGATGAAACCCACGAGCACGGGTATGGTGCTGACAAACCTAGAAACATAATCGGGGCGAACCGGGATTCGAACCCACAATCATAGGTTTCTGGCGTACCCAAGGGACGCAACTCTGCACAGCGAATCGCGGCGCCTTAGACGACTGGGCCACCCGTGCCCCCTGATTTGATGAGAAATAATATTAGTATGTACTGTTGGCTGCCAAATGTTCAAGCAATCTTCTCTCACAAGAAGTAATTCCTAAATCTGATCAGTTATCGACAAGCCTTTAACAGTGAAACAAACATAAGTATTTACAAAGCCTGTCAATCACTGGTGAAATCGGACACTGTTGCTTCCACGCACGTGTTCTCCTCCAATTGCCCTTGATCTCATGACAGCAAATCTAATCCTCTCATCAAAAGAGGCGTCGAAACCTCGACTGCATCTTGTCAAAGTCTGTTCAACATCATACGTCCGCTAATAAAATCATCTCTTTTTTTAATCAACCTTTTCACCGGGGACATATATAAGGGTGAAGTTTTGTCAGAGGATTTGAAGGATACATTTTCTCCGTGGCAGCTTTGGCGGCGATGCGTGTTATGTTGTTATCAATAATTGTGATGCTGAAAATAACTGTCGGTGTGTATTTTGATGTTAAAAATATTTATGTGAGTGAAATGAATCAGCAAGTTCATGCAGGAGTTAAATCTATAGGAGAGTATTAAAAAGAATGTACAGCTGACAGAAAGAGAAATGAGCTAGAAACAAATAATGACTTATTCAAGGAATAGCAATGTTACTTTTAAAAACAACTGTATAAACATAGCTTGTGGAAGCGCTATAGAGCTGCACGTCGTAATCTCAAATGATCCATGTTTGTCTTTTTTGTTGTTGCATTTTTCATCGTTAGCTGGGTCGCGGGAATTTTGCTAGTCGTCCCAGGTCCAATTTGGCATCTTGTACCCTCAACAAGACGATAGTGTATTATTTACACGTGCACATATATCTAGCTATATACGAGGGGTTTTCACTAAAGATTTCCCCTAAACCACTTAGGGTTACCATATTTGGTTGAAATTTCACATGTGTAATGATACCTGTATCTATGGGTTATGTCTGAATTTGCAGCACCGAACTATTAATCTTACCACTTTTACAGGTGTTATGATCGAGTAGGGTGTGACAATGGAGCAAGTAGAATACCGAGCAGTGATAAGGTTTTTATATTTGAAAGGTCGCACACCAAAAAAAACTTTCGATAAAATGCAAGCAACTTATGGGGAAGATGCCCCATCATATGACGTTGTTAAACACTGGCATTGCCAGTTCAAGTGGGGTCGGACATCTGTGGAAACAGCTGCCATTCCTGGTCGCCCCCATTCAGCCATTGATAAGGACACTATCCATCAAGTGGAGACCGCCATTTTGGCAGACCGACGTATAACTGTTCGCCAGTTAGCACAAGATGTCAAGATCAGTGTTGGGTCTGTGGAAAAAAATCATCCATGATAATTTGAACATGCATAAGGTGTCTGCACGATGGATTCCAAGGTTGCTCACACCTTTCCAAAAGCAGGAACGAGTCAATTGCTCAAAGGATCTTTTGGACATGTGCAAAACCAGGCAAACTTTTTTGACAGACTTATCACACAGGATGAAACATGGGTCCATCACTATGATCCTGAGACTAAAGTTCAATCGATGCAGTGGAAGCATGTGGAGTCACCCCCCCCCCCAAAGAAGACACGTGTCCAACCCTCTGCAGGCAAGGTAATGCTCACGGTGCTTTGGGACCAGCACGGAGTAGTGATGATGGATTTCTTGGCAAAGGGTACCACAATTACAGAAGCTTATTATGCTTCAATGCTACGGAAATTGCGGGACGCTATCAAGCTTAAGAGGCGTGGCAGGCTGACTAAGGGTGTCCGTCTCCGGCAAGACAATGCTCCAGTACACAACTCTCATGTTGCCCAGACAGAAGCGCGGTCCTGTGGCTATGAAATCCTTCCACATCCTCCTTACCCTCCTGACCTTGCACCATTTGACTTCCAACTCTTTCCAACCATGAAGTCATTTTTGCAGGGAAAACGCTTCACAGATGATGAAACACTGATTTCTGAAGTCAAGTCCTGGTTTGAGACGCGAAATGAGGGCTTTTACAAGCGAGGTCTCCATAGTTGCATAAAACAATGGGAGAAGTGTGTAACTCTTGGTGCTTCCTATGTAGAGAAAGACTAATACCTATGCCAAGTTTCATTCCACTAGGACAATCGGAAGTGGGTCAGGAGAAATCTTTAATGAACACCCCTCGTATCGCCAAACTGGACGAGAACAGCTTGGCCTACTGCATGAATCAACATCCAACGGAGTGAGTGATCGAGTGAATTTGGATTAGGTGAGGTGAGGTGAAATTTGGTTTAACGTCGCGTCCAAGATTATTGCACTTGTATAGCGACGTGAATTTGGATTAACACAGCTTAGTAGTTTAGTCATACTATGGTCTTTCAGATTTTAAGATTTACGTGTATCATGATCAAGGGTGTTGTGTTGTTGTGTTGATATACAGAGGATCGTAATTGTAGCGGATCCTGGCACAACGAATGGGCGCAACTCAGTTCAACGATGATCAGTTGGTGATGAGTGTCTACATTAATTGTCATCTGGCTATAACCATATCGTACATTTACAAGAGCGGCAGGATATCTCCGACCTCAACATACACATGGCATTTGTTTTATTTCTTAAATTAGTAATTTCTTGTACGTCTGCAAAATTAAATATCACTTGATTATTTCACACAGTCCAGGAATACTTTTCTCAATTAGAAAATATTTCGATCGTCATCTCGGTCAGGTCTAATCTAATAAATCTAAAATTCTATTTAAGTGTGTTCACCATTTTATGTACTTGGGCTATTTCACAATCCTAACCAAAAAACCATTTAGCATTTCGAATTTCAGTAAAAGTGTTTTGAAGGTTGCAAGTGTACACAAACTATTTGTTTTCTTTATGAAAACAAACTTATTTTACTTTTAAAGGCTACAATTTAGAAAAAACATGGCGTGTCTCGTTTCCATATTAACTATATCAATATTGTCAGGAATCGTAGACAAGTAGTTCCTCCCACAATAAAAGCTCTAGTTGATAGTTGACCTTTCTGTCAAACCGCTTTCATCTCACTTGACTTGAGATTTAAAAAAGTTAAAACACTCAGTCAGGAAGATCCTAATGCAATTACTTGGCTCTTTGTAGTGACAATGAAGCCAAATTGGGTTTGACCGTGATCAAAATTGATACTGGAGTAATGTAAATTTTTAAAAAGAAATTGTGCATCTGAAAGCTCGCGAAGCAGCGCTCGGTACATTAAAATAAGAGGTACCTAATCTACAGACGACTATACCTCAAATTTCAAAACACAGTAGGTTAAGGGGGTACAGGGGTTCAGCATTGCCTTAAAGCAGAATTCAACGAACATGTGGGCGGTAATGTTTAAGTTTGCGGTAATAGATTTGACATGTATGTATGTATGTATGTATGTATGTATGTATGTATGTATGTATGTAACATACATACGTACGTACGTACGTACGTATGTATGTTATATGTATGTGAAGGCCTGTTTATAAACGAGTCTGGACCAGACAATCCAGTGATTGATATTTCGGGCATCCATCCACGCCGTCGGTGTATGTTGACACGGAATACACAAAGCAAGCGATCAGTTAAGGCTCCTCGACCAGCCAAGGCTCCTGGGAATCAGTCATAGCCAGGAATCCCTATGGTTAGGTGACTCAAATAAAAGATCCATGTTGAAGTATTGGACATACGCAGCACCTCCGCTATCTGTGTTGAAGTATATGACATAGACCGTAGCTCCCCTATCTGTGTTGAGATATAGGACTCCACTATCTGTGTACGTTGTGTCTCGGACTGTTCGTGTTGACGTGAAGGGCAATATCATTACATCTAGATAATGTTCCCCACATACGTTTCCCAGACACCATTTATGATGAATCGTTCAAAAAAAAACACAACAACAGTTTTATCATGATTTATTAGATGGTCTAGCACGAGCAAATCGTGGCGTTCTGTATTGCTAAAAAACTAACTATTGTGTCGTAAAACTGATGTTACTGAATTGAAAATAGGGTAGCCTGAAGTAATGGAGTCAAGAAACCCAATAAACATATTGTCAATGTCCATCTGTCATCAACGTCTCTGAGGCAATATACTGAACCGCAAAGGAAACGTCACTCCGATGCAAGAATTCAAAGTCGATTTCAAAAGAGGATGAACACAATTTAAGAAGTAGGAGTAAGATAAAACGTTACAATTATGATCACGACATGTCAACGCCTGATATCAAATGTTCTTTTTAACAAAAATCACTAGAACCGATAAGGACATGAGGACCCATTTTATCCATATTTGTTTCACTTTTTGGCCGTTAAGTTTACATTTGTTACGGCATACCTCCCCAAAATGCATATATACTTCGATGGGAAGCTTTCATGAATTATTTTCATGAAGTTATGTTTCTTTTTCGATACAGTATAGGTTAAACAATTGTATTTAAAACATGATTGTTTTAAGAGTATCATGGTATGTATAACAGAATGAATGAATAAATAGGCATACATATATTTCAATGTTGATCTTTTAAGACGAAATGCAGTTCAGTTACAGCTTCTAGAGACCCGTGAAAATCCGGGTTAGAATTGCTCTTTAGCAACCAATGCTTGTCGTAAGAGGCGACTAACAGGATCGCTGACTTGGTTCATGCATGTCATCGTATCCCAATTGCGCATGTGGATCGATGCGCGTTATATCAATCACTGGATTGTCTGGGCCAGACTCGAATATTTACAGACCGCCGTCATTAAGCTGAAAGTTTTCAACAAACAAATGTAAAAAAATGCGGCTGCTTGAACTTCTACATCATCAGATGTGCTAATTGTTTGTGGCAGCCCCTAATCCTGACAACAAAAAAAACATCTTATATTCGTATTGATATTTTCTGTATTTGACCTGATATAACAGTTTTATTAATCAATGTGGCGTAGGGTATCAAAGAATTTTGTGAAGCGGGTCAATATTTTAACAGTTAGTTTTATGGGTGTGTGGGCTACATTTCAGAACCTAATGGAAAACGGTTTTTATATCCTATACTGAACATTATACTGCACAGGGTAATCCGAGGACCAAGTCCCCAAATAGTTCCTATTTTGTCCAAAGAAATACACTATTGCGTGCGTTATGTTCTGACACGAATACGTTTGGTGGTATTGACAAATTGTGAAATAGACATAATAACCTGAACCCTTTTCTAATTCAAAACTTGGCTGAGTCTTTTTCCTACATGCAAGAAGTGCTATTTTATGTCACATTACCGCAACACGAAATTGCCCCATGCATGTCCAGTACGAGGTAATCAAATTCAGTTGTCAATTTCAGTAATTCACCTTTAACATTTAAATCTTGCCTCCATGTAGACAACGTTTTATGAATGTATATTTTATTACAACATATCTAACACGTCTAGCCAGTTAGCCATAATGTTTACAGGATTCAGCCATCGATTAAAAAACCCGAGTCAATTCCACTGCAAACAGCACCGCGTTGGTGAAACGTACAGGCGGATGATTACATCAGATAATTCTATAAAGGGTAGCCGACATCGTTGGACCCCCTGTCATTGGTAAAACCACACGATCCGCGGAAAACGACAGCCATAATTGTGATCTTGACTTGAGTATACGAACGCTATTTATATATGTGAACTTTTGAGCCACATTCCACTGAACTAACTAGCCCAGAGGGTAAATTGTCTGACTGCAAATTTCCGAGATAGGTCTCGGGGCAGAGGTGTCGGTTTCATGTCTCACTCAAGAGTTTGACTGACATGGGTGTCTATGTACATGCATGCTTTTTTACTTCTGAGACGAATCTTGATGATGATGACCCACATACTCGGATGTGCTCTCAAATGTCAGAAAAGCACAATTCAGAAGTTTGAATTTATACATAAAGTGTATGCACGTCTCGAGGTGAGTGAACGTTGTTTGACCTGTATCACAGTTGCTTAAATAATTGAGCTTGGGACAGGAACACCAGTTGGATACCGCCAGGGTAGAATGAACCCAAGCCTTATTTTTATAGTCACATGAACAAATTTAACACAATCATATCAATTAAAATCGTTAAATTACATTATATCTATAATATGGGATGAAACAATACATATCGTCCACACAGTAGCATTTTAATTCTAATGCAGAACTGAAAATTCTTTTCCCATGAAAGATTGTTATATGAGTGCGTGTTGTAGAATGATGGTTTGTATACTGCAGAGAGAATATGTCATTTGAATCTATGCAACACGTGCGTTTCATGCAAAATACAGAATTAATACAAGTTTCTCTGTGATTTAAGATAGACAATTCGGGCATTATATTTCCGATGCATTACGATATTGGAGCACGAACAAAACCTTGCTCGACTTTTACTAGCAGTGGGTTTGACTGCACCATCCTCAACACCGTATAATATATATAATAATAATATACTGTCACTTTCCGATCCAAAAACGACGATTTTATAGTCATGGGGGAATAAAAACGAGCTGTTGTCGTTCTCAACCATATATTTATTTACCTTTTCGAAGGGAGAGACAATTTTTACTCATATCAAACGCGATATATTTCTTCAACGTGGTCTGACGCTTTATTTTGTATCCACAAATGAAACGACATTCATTTGCAAGTTGTTTATTTTGGGCAATAAAACATCCTATTATATGAAGAATGTTAAGAGCCACAGCGTTGCATTCAGCATCATTCGACAGTCTTCATCTTGAAGTGAGTTCACAACCCTTCTGCTTCTTTTATGTCTATCAGTTGGTGTTGCTTGATCTCTATCGCTCCTAGCTCACAGGAACTATTTCTCAGCTGTATTGGCACATGGTTATCGAACATGTTAAAATATATTTCTAGTTAAAAGACCTACGTTGGATATTTCCGAAAAAGCAAGTGATCCATGAAAGTACACGACATACATTTCTTCTCGCCGCAGACGCCCGCGGAGTTTTACTCTGTTCAGTAAAAAACATATAGAATAAACTGTTGTCTGTGACATTTCTTGAAAACTGCTAGCAAGTAATTATATAAGGATATGTATATCATAGGAGACACCACACAATTTTTTTATGAATGTCGTGTTGTTCCTTTCCATTCCAAAAACAAATAATACGTTGAGATCACTTATATACGATATATGTCGACTTCCGATACTTTATAATATTTGAGCATTATTAGTAGCCATGAAATACAAAGATGGATATGTTAATTATTGTAATTGATGTTGGTAATAATCTTCTTCAAAAGCAGTCTTTACCTCTGATATTTATGGGCTTCAGGCAATCACTTTTGATTAATTGTATGTCGTAATGACGTCAATACAGTATATTTCCGTCTGAAATGAATTTTTTAAAAACATCCTGAATGACGTTGATTAGTTGCTTTGTAAAGCAACTGAAACCATCACTCTTTTGCAAAACTGTACTTTTCTGATCATGACACCGTTGTGATAGTTAAACAAATTTTGAACCCAAGAATACCGAATTACTAATTGATTTGATGAGAAATAATATTAGTATGTACTGTCGGCTGCCAAATGTTCAAGCAATCTGTTCTCACAAGAAGTAATTCCTAAATCTGATCAGTTATCGACAAGCCTTTAACAGTGAATCAAACATAAGTATTTACAAAGCCTGTCAATCACTGGTGAAATCGGACACTATTGCTTCCACTCACGTGTTCTCCTCCAATTGCCGTTGATCTCATGACAGCAAATCTAATCCCCTCATCAAAAGAGGCGTCAAAACCTCGACTGCATCTTGTCAAATTTTGTTCAACATCATACGTCCGCTAATAAAATCATCTCTGGTTTAATCAACCTTTTCACCGGGGAGATATATTAGGGTGAAGTTTTGTCAGAGGATTTGAAGGATACATTTTCTCCGTATCAGCTTTGGTGTCGAGGCGTGTTATGTTGTTATCAATAATTTTGATGCCGAAAATATATGTTGGAGTGTATTTTGATGTTGAAAATTATTATCAGAGTGAGATGAATCCAAAAGTTCATGCGGGGGTTAAATCAATGGGAGAGTATTAAAAAGAGTGTACAGCTGATAGAATGAGGAAGGAGCTAAACGCATATTAACACTTATTCACGAAATATCAAAGGTACATTTAAAAACTAATCTATATGAATATAGGTTGTAGTATCACGACAGAGCTCAACGTCATACAATCAAATTAGTCATTAAAAGAAAGAACCCTTTTTAGACGTGTTTTAACGTCCTGACCCGCGAGAATTTGCGCGACGTACCACGTGCATCTTGGCATCTCATTCCAGGAACACGGCGAAAGCGTTGGATTTACGAGTGAGTGGGTTGTGTTCAACATATTAGATTTGCTCAGTAATTTAGTTGTACCAGGGACTTTCAGATTTTGACGCTGATTTACCTTTATCAAGGTCACGAGTGTTGAGGTGATAGACAAACAACATGATACAGATATCAGGGTTTAGAAGCTTCGACCAGCGAATCCTGGCACGACAAATGGACATGATTCGATTTAGCGAACTGTGGCGCCCTTCGACACCACCAGGCCACCTATGTCAAGTTTCAGTTGGTGCGTACCTTTGTTTGTTTGTTTGTTGTTTAATCCTGCACTCAGCAATATTCCAGCCATACAACGGCAGCCAGAAACACCCAGTCTGTTGTCAACAGCAGCTGAAAGGCCTCCCCGCTCCGACTGATTGAGCATGTTGTATTATTTGCATTGAATCAATGGCTCGGCTTGGTTGTCCAAGTCTACATAATTGACAGAAATAAAATGCGAAAATGTATTTATTGCAGAAAAGATGAAAATAGGCGAACTCCGGACGCAGCAAAACACATCCACGTTCCAGATAGACGTTTTAGTTTGGATCATGTGCAGTAACGGGATGACAATAATTACGATGGGTATTTCCAAGATCAGGAAAATACATGAAACATCATGATCACGTGGGTTGTTGTCTGGCTGATGGTTGTGGTTGACCAGGGCACACTTGCACAAAGCTATCTCAGCGCTAAGATGATCGTAACACCCATACTTTAACATAGGCATGTGATTGTTTTAGCGCTAAGGTCGCTTTGTGCAAGTTGGACCAGGTTATCATGACATGTGCAGTTTGTTTGTTGTTTAACGACGCACTCAGAAATATTCCAGCTATATGTGGTCTGTAATAGTAGTGAAGACCAGACAATCCAGTGATAAGCATCATGAGCATCGATCTACGCAATTGGGATACGATGACATGCAGCAACCAAGTCAGCAAACCTGACCACCCGATCCCGTTAGTCGCCTCTTACGACAAGCATAGTCGCCTGTTACAGCAAGCATGGGTCGCTGAAGATCTTCACGGGTCTGATGAGTATCTATATACTATGTATACATATCGTATGTTTACGAGACCGCCCACATATAACCGACGTCAAGAGCATCTGTTTTATTTCTTGAATTAGTTATTTCAAGAACGCCTGCATAATAAATAACACATCATTTTTCACACATTTTAAGAATACATTTTTCAATGTCAATGATAAGAAAAGAAAAACAGCCTTGGTATATCAAGCTCCATCCCGGTTAAGTTTTAAAATCTAATAAATGTAAAATTCTATTCAAGTTTGTTCACCATTCTATGTACTTGAGCTATTTCACAATCCTAACCAAGAAACCATTTAGCTTTAAAATTTCAATAAAAGTGCTTTGAAGTTTGTAATTTTAAACGAACTATGAAAACGCATCATGCTTTAAAAGGCACCTGTTTAGGAAATAATGTCATGTCTCGTTTCCATATCAACTGTATCAATAATGTCGGGATTCGTAGACGAGTAGTCCCTCGCGCAAGAAAAACCATAGTTGATAGTTGACCTTTCTGTCAAACCGCTTTCATCTCACTTGACTAAAGATTTAAAAAGTTAAAACACTCAGTCAGGAAGATCGTAATTCAATTACTTGGCTCTTTGTAGTGACAATGAAGCCAAATTGGGTTTGACCGTGATCAATACTATTTATCATAATTGATCATAATATGTACTGACCATACTTTAACGCTTTCTTTATCTTTGGGGGCGGTGGGGTAGCCAAGTGGTTAAAGCGTTCGCTCATAACGCCGAATATCTATGTTCGATTCCCCGCATGGGAACAATACAAAGCCCATTTCTGGTGTCTTCGCCGTGAAATTCCTGGAATATTGCTGAAAGCGGCGTAAAATTCTACTCTCTCACTCACTAACTTCTTCATCCTTTCTGTTTGACGCCATGGGAATTCCGACATGATACGAGGATCGGTGGCCACATTGTGTAGCTGATGCATCATAATATTTATGTATAGCAACGTCACCGATGCTCCCGCTACAATGAACGACTGAAGTGCTTGGTCCAGACTGCATTATTTTCAGGTCTTTGCGATGTTGTTGAATATTACTGCGACGTTCAGTCACCCATGACATGCCGACCAGCGTTGGTTTCGGTCTTCGTCTTTAAGCGTAATTGAGCGTACAAGCGGGCCGAAAGGTTTATGTTTGCCGTAACAGAATGGACTGGTGGTTGAAGGGGTGTCGTCTGGGGATCTGGTCACCTCGAGTAGGAGTGTAGGACATAGATAGTACCTCGAGTAGCAGTGCTGAAGTGAGGACATACGTATCATAAGAAGTATAGGATATTT